>NC_088813.1:6268993-6594535 GCF_011386835.1 Chrysemys picta bellii | reverse complement strand
GGTCTGTCCCAGTGTGGCCTTTCTTATGTACTAGCTACTTCTGAATGAAACGATGTGACCGCTAAAGAAGGGGAAGCTGGTGAAAGGCAGGGACAGAGCGCAGTCATGAAGCTGAGCTCTGCACGGGCAGCACCGTCACTATCTAATTACCGAGAGTCTCATGAACCACCAGAGAGGCACTTGAAGCCTATTCTGACGAGTGGCTCTCCCCATTCGCCTCTGTGCGAGACTGGGAAAGGCCAAGCATCTTAATGATGCCTTCCTTTGCTAGTGAGGCTCTGCTGAGACATAAAAAGGATCGAGGCTGAACAATCTGAAGCAAGCCCAGAGCGGCTTGAGTCTCCTTGCTAATTTGAAGAGACTTTGTTGATTTTTCATGGGCGGCAGATTTTCTGATGGCTGTCGGCTTGATCCTTCTCCCACTGAAGGCAATGGGAATTTTGCCTTTGACGCCAGTGGGACGAAGAGCAGGGTCTCTGTGTTTTTTCTATGGCTGTGTTTACAGTTCCTATTACCACGGAAACAGAAGCTCTAGGTTTCCAATGTGGAACCTGTTAATGCATTAAGTTAGGCGTCTTTGTGTTTTAATTCAATACCTCTGAGGACAATAGCATGACATTATGAGATTATCATTGGCACGTCTCTTCATTCCATTTTTGTCCATTCCTTCCTCCCTCTGAGTGGCATCTAAATATAACTGATAAATCTATGACTGGTAAAGAAAAAAGGCACCAGGGAAGGGGAGGGAGGGAGGGGTGAATTGCGACCCCAGTACAGTCTGGATGTTATAATTAAATTGTATTTGAGTAGTTCCAGAGGGAATGAGGATGATGCAGTGGTAAGTGCACTAGCCTAGAAGTTGGGAGAGCCTACTTCTATTCTATTCTCTACAACAGGCTTTCTGTGCGTCCTTCGGCAAGTCATGTAGTCTCTCTATACCTCAGTTCCCCTGTGTAAAATGAGGATAAGAGCTAAAACTGTGCAAATATCCGATTGTTTTGGTTCGGTGGCTGAACGAAATATATATATATAGTTTTAGCTCAACCCCAAATGGAATATTTTTTAAATTTTTCGATGAACTAAAAAAGTTTTTTAAAAAATCATTTGGGGTCATTTAGTTTCATTTTGAGTTTTTTTTTAACTTTTTTAAAAATCAATTTTGTTTCAAGTAGAAGGATCAAAATGTTTCAAATTTTCTCCCTCATTTTTTCCCCCTGACCAAAAGTATTTGGCACATTGGATACAAATTCGCAAAACGTTTTGGTCTCCTTGAATCTGCATTTTTGGCTGAAATAAATTGTGACAAAAAAATTTCACCAGGCTCTAATAATGTCAGTTCCCTACCTCATGGTGGTCTTGTGAGGCTCTCAGATAAATGGGGCTATGTAATACCTTAGATAGATGCCCAAATCAGGAATCAGGACCCACTTTTTCTACCTGCTGTTCAGACATGGAATAAAAAGGCAGTCACTGCCCCAGAGAGCTTAAATATAAAGTGCTAGAGACAGGCAGTTAAAAAATTACTCCTCTTTGAAGATTTCTACTGGAAGAGCAAAGCTGAGCCTTGACTTTTATGTTCCTTTTGGTCTGTGGAAGTGATGCTTTGTGTCAAGGGAAAACTCATCCCAAAGATGGATAAAATGTTGAAAAAGAATCTGGGTTGGGTTGGTAAAAAACCCTTTACACTCCCTGAAATACCCCTGTGTTTGGAGGTACCTGTGCAAATCTGGATTATGGGTACATACAAAATAAGAGCAATACAAGCTGTAATTCTCTGTGTGGGTGTGTTGTGCAGAAAACTGAATTATACAAGGGTACAATAGAGGAACTTTTAAAACTAGATTGGGCAAAGCATTGGAAAATATAGAATAAGAAACAATCATGCATTGGGGCAAGGAAAATGCACCACATGATCTAATAGGTCTTTAACTTCTAGGATCTTATAACACACGACTCAACACACAACTGTTTGGAGATAACCACGCAGCATCAATGGTTCATAGAATATTGCACTATTTAATCCTTAAAGATCATCTAGCATCTTATGGTTAATGCCCTGGGCAGGGACTCAGGAGACCTGGCTGCAATTCCTGGCTGTGCCACAGACTTCCTGGGTTACCTTAGGCAAGTCGCATACGCCAAAAGTTTCAAACCAGGGTGCCAAAAGTTAGTTTCCTAAATTGATATTTGTCCCCTTAAATAAAATGGCCTGATTTGCAGAGATGCTGGGCATCGGCCACTCCCAACTGACTTCAATTAACGTTAGGTACCAGTTTGGAAATGTTGGCCCTGATCCCTGCACCTCAGTTCTCCAGCTGTAAAAAAAAACAAACAAACAGGGATATGAATACTTTCCTTGGGGAAGTGGGGTGGGGTTCATTCATATTTGCGTGATACTCAGAGATGACAATAATTGGGACTGGTTGGGTATCTAGACAAATAGGGACAGATTGCCCCATCTGTACTGAAATAAACAAAGATAAGCAGTCATTTAAAAATAGTTATTTCTATTCGAGTAGCACCTGGAGTGTGCCAACTGAGATCAGGGCCCCATTGTACTAGATGTTACACCAACAGGCCCCGGTTGTCAGGATGGAACCTGGGAACTCTGGAGCTCAGTGCATGAGCCTCTACCACATGAGTGAAAAGCCAACTGGCTGTTAGAGCAGACTCATTTCATCTCTCTCTAAGTGGTCTCGGTGCCACTAAATGGGCCAGCACACCACCCCTAGGAGGTGTGTGGGTTACATAGGCACAGTACATACATATAACCAGAGACAGTCCCTGTCCTAAACGGTTGACAAAGGAAACAGCATTGTCCCCATTTTACCCAGGGGAACTGTGGCAAAGGGATAGTCCGGGACTTGCCCAAGCTCACATTGGGATCCTGTAGCAAAGTCAGGAAGGGAACCAAGAGTGGCTGCTTCTTATGCCCCAATCTCTCCCGCAAAACCACTGCCCCTGTTCATGAAGATCTCACAGAGGGAATTCCGAATGCTGATGGCCCCGAGGAGCTCTGCTGTACAACCTGAGTTACAGAGTTGCCCAAGTAAAGCGCTACCTCAGCCCCACCCTTAATCTGCTTGCAAAATTCAATCCACGTATTGTTAACGAAAACGCATACGCTCTATAAACGATGCACCTAGACACCGCTGTGTCTGCAAATGAGCCGATGACCTTCCCACTCCACCCCAGCAGAAAAATTGGGTAAACAGCACATCCCCCACTATGCCCTTGAGGATGCTATTTAATCATGGCACGTAAAGTGTCTCTGGCCTTCAATCTAGACTTTCTGAGAGGGGCTGTGTAGCAGCAGACGTGCAATAAGAAACCCATGATTAATCAGGAGCAATTACAAATATATGAAGAAGGCATTCCTATGAATCTCGCTTTCCCATTCCTAAATCTCTTACAGTATGAGCACGCGAGAGAGTGTTTATGAAGGGTGCATAATGGCCAGCTGTGTTCCTATATGCCCCACTGTGTGTTCCCCATAATGGCATTCATTAGTCTATCTGACATAAATACTGTTCTCAGGTTAATATGTTTAAGTTAATGAGGCATTTATTTTCATCCCAAAAACTATTTAAGACTGCATGTTTTCTTCCAACGAGTTGCGCCGACGAAGAGATTAATAACAAGCTTGAACAAGCAGGCTAAGAAAATGAATCTAACAAACTCCCCAGCCCAAGTTATGGGGGATGCTTGGGCTGATCCGAGTCGGGGCAATCATTTCTGACTGGGTGGAGAGAAATAAAACACATTCTCTTTGCTTGCATCGCATTCTTGTTCCTCTCTTTGGCTTTCCTCATCTCCCCACTCCCCTCCATATCTCCCCCCAGCCTCATAAAATAACTGGACTAACTTACTCTAAAACATCTTGGAATTCTGAGGGCCTCAGCTGGCATAAATTGCCCGAGCTCCATTGAATTCAAGGCTCTATTCAAAAGTGCCAGGCCCACCTACACCTGCGAGGGTCTTGCCTAGACAAAGGAAGAGGGAATTAGAGTTGGGTGAATAATTGATTTTTTTCAGTACAATGGCAGTTCTGAAAAATAGTAATAAAAAAAATTGGTTCACATCAAACAGCATCAGAAATTTTTCAGAATTTTTGAAGAACTGAACAAATCTGTTTGGGGGCTGCTCCCCAGGAGAGATTAGAACCTGCATCTCCCACAACGCAAGTTAGTACCCTAACTGCTGGGCTAAAAATTATTGTAATGGGTTGGGGAGGAAGAGGAGAGGTAGGGCGGCAGCACTTCCACATCTTCCTCCTTGGCCCCTGGCCATTTTGCAAATGGCCAAAATTATTTGTGCCAAATTTGCAAATAGTTTCAGGTCGACTGCAACTGCATTTTTCACCAAATACAAAATTTGCAGCCCTGCTGATAATGTCCCATTAGGCCACCCAGTCCATCCCCTGCCAGGGCCCACAGCCAGTAGAATGCAGGTTTGTTTCCTGTGTTTTCTAGTGCAATGTCCTGGTCCCATTTTAAATGCTCCAATAGCTGTGAATTGCACCTCGTCCCTGCTGAGAACATTCCACACCCTAGAGGGGCCAGATCCCCAGCTGGGGCTAGATTTACTAAAGGGTTTAGGCACCTAACTGCCACTTTGGGCTCCTAAATCCCTGAATCAGGCCACACTGGGATTCACAAAAGTCCCGCTCAGCTGCTCCTGAACCCCGTAGGCACCTAAAATTGCTCAGTGCCTAAATGTTTGCAGTAAAAGTCCCCAGGTGCCTATGTTTCTGCCTGTGGGCATGTGCGCTGCGGCCCAGTGCCCGGTGTCTGGACACCTATGCCCCAGAGTGATGCAGAAACCGGAGGAAGATAAAAATCCCTTCACCTGACTCGCCGGTAGGACCCAATCCAGTAAGCATGGTCAGACCTCTCCTACAGGATCAGGCCCCTATAGATGAACTTCCACACAAGAGCTGGGAGTGGGGGCAGAAGGACCCGCCTCATAATTTTGAGCCCAGTGGTTAGGGTTTAAAACCAGTTCAAATCCCTTCTCCCTCTCAAGTGGAGGGTGGACTGAAACTAGAGTCTTGCACATCCCAGGCGAATACTCTAGCCACAGGGCTGTAAATTATGAGGCAGGGCCTTCTCCCTGTCTTGCCTTCTCTCTGTAGGCCCCTTAACCCCAAGGGAGGGTTTGCAGCCAAGAATCCCAAGCAGAGGAGGCGCCTCCCCGCACCCCAGACAGAGGAGCCACCTAGTGCGCTGGTTTTTATGAATCCTATTCTGAGGCGCCATCCCTCCCCATTCATTGTACAGGGAGCCTGGGCGCCACGCTCCGCCTTTGTGAGCCCAGTGGTTTTCTAGGCAACTAAAAGTGAGGCATGGGGACGTTCAACCTCGCCACTCCTGAGCGTCTTTGTGACCCTCGCCCCTGGTGTAAATTGGCATAGCATCATTGACTTCAATGGAGTTAAAATGTTTTACACCATCTGAGGAGCTGGCCCCTGCCCATTGCTGTGGTGTTTTGGCATCAGATTTGGGCTCTGGGCCTCATGGATTGGTAATATGGCAGATGCCTTTTCTTGACTTCATCCCCATGTTCCTAGTCACACTCCCCACCGACCAAGCTCAACAATCACAAATCCTTCCTTGGCGTTTATACTCTTCAAATACTTGTGCATGACAATCCCTGCAACAGCCAAACTTTCCATCATCCCCAGGGTTCCCCATGGCCCACCCCCTTGCCTGAGGCCAGTTACAGGAACAAGGCCTTAGATGAACATGCAGGGAAAGGTCTGTCACTTGCTATGTGTTTGTACAGTATTCAACACTACCAGGTCATGATCCTGATTGGGGTCTATTATAGGTCCTGGTGTAATACTAGCAGCATTGCTTATACAGGTTACTGTATTTCTGTTTGTCCTCTTTGACTTCTATGCATATTGCTGATCTCTCATGTTATATCCTCCTAGGTTTCATTTCAGGGGTTATCTATAGTATTCCAGCCCCATCTGTTCACTAAACATTCTGAGACTGAAAAGGGCTTTTTTTTTTTAATACGTACACAGTGAAATGACAAATGACTATATGGATGAAGCAGAGAAACTTAAAATAAGACTGAGCTGACTGCCACATCTCCTGTAGTTTTCTATAGGACACCCAGATGTTCTCAGTCTATTGCCAAGAATTAAAAGAAGGACCCAAGACCACAATAGAGATCACAGAGGACTGGCTGCAGATGAATAGGGTTTTTGTGGCTAACAGAGCAGGCAGGGATAATATAAGGGTTTGCAAAATAGTGCCTTAAAATATTGAAATATGCATTTTTCTTTCATGAGCATTGTGCTGCTAAAATATAAAGTTATTTCAATGAAAATATTGGTTTATTTGGAGGGAAACAAGGACAGTGTGGTTACTTTACTCTGCAGAATAGATGAAACCTGCCTTGCAAGGTTGCTTCAGGTGAAATGTCTTCAAAATTACTGTAATTATCTGACTAACATACCGCATTTACATTTCTTTAACAACACTCCTTCCCTCTCTCTCTCTCTCTCTCTCTCTCTCTCACTCTCACTAGTTCTGGCCACCTCATGCACTCCATGGGCCACTTTCTACAGGAGAGGCAGGACAAACTTGTGGTTAAGACACTGACCCAGTGCTCAGTAGATCTGTTCAATTCCCATTTCTGCTACATGTTCCCTGTGTGATCTTGTACACATCACTTAATACCACTGTTCCTTGTCTTTAAAATGGGGATAGCAATTAGGGATGGTTGGAAAATTTTCATCACAATGGTTTTCCTTCAGAAAATGCCATTTTGACACAATCCAAATTTTTCATGCAATCATCTCACTTTTGATGAGATTTCCCATTACAGAAAAAAAACCCAATCAAAAAATTTTTGTTTAAAAATAATTCAAAATGTATTTTATTTTATGCTTTTTTCATTTTTTCATTTTATTTGTATTTTTACTTTATTTCAGGATCTGCCAATAGTAGTAGTAGTGCATAACATGCCATGTCAAATGATTCCAGGCTAACACATGGATATTGAAAACAGCCACGCCTCTAATTAGCACACTGAATGCTTCTCCTATTTTCTTTGTCAGTGTCAAACTGTTTCACTACCACACCAACAGGAGACATTCCAGTCAAGAAAATAAGATACAATGTTGAAATCAGTACTAAATAATGGCTGCCATTAATACTTTTAAAAAATGAAATAAACCACAATATTTTCACCATTATATTGTCATGACATATAACATGATGTTATATTATGCATTACTACTATATTTACACTATTATATTATATTTACACATTACCACAAGATTTACTTCTTGAAGCAATTCCTTTGGCTTGCAATCCAATTTGAAGTTTGTGGAATATATTCGTTTGAGGAAGATGACCTCATCACTGAGATCT
Source organism: Chrysemys picta bellii (assembly GCF_011386835.1). Lineage (NCBI taxonomy): Eukaryota > Metazoa > Chordata > Testudines > Emydidae > Chrysemys > Chrysemys picta. The sequence continues at coordinate 6,587,146 of NC_088813.1, read as the reverse complement.
TTTGAGATTTCTTTGTTGTACTGTTGCTGAAATTGTTCAGCTGCAAAAAGTAGATCTTCATTACTCAGTCTGTTGAACTGCCAAAGAAACCCCAAAAGGGTACAAATTAGTCACTGTGACTCTAATTGACGTGTAAGACCTGATTGAATAGAGTCAACGATGACAAGGAAAACAGTGACCCTATAATGCTGCCAGCATTGGATTCAGTAGGTAAGTTGCGATTGGTGAAGAACTCAGATGAAATGCCAATATTCTGTGCTACTAATTTGGACTCAGTCAGGATCGCATCCCATTGTTCATGAATCTGTTGAATGTCATTGATAAGACTTTCAATGTTATCCTCCTCAACATCAAGTGTAGCATTGCGTGCTTCAATTACCAGATTAGTTTGGTTGATCATTGTAAGTAGCTTCATCCACAAAGATGACATCAGAATGCATTCAAATTTGGACATGTGCTTCTGAATAGACTTAAGTTCAGTTCGAGCCTGTGTAGTGAGATTGAGAGATTCAAGCTCATTTAAAGCCTTTCTCACTGAATTCAAATGCTGCACAATTGGTTGAACATCATCAATCCATGCAGACCATCTAGTATTGGACATCCCATGCAGTGAAACAGGAAGATATTGCTTCAGAATTTCCCACCTTTGTGGACTGCTACTGAAGAGATTGTACATTTGCTGAACAGTTCCAAAGTAAGTAATTGCCTCCTTGCATTATTCAGCACAGTCAACACCTACAACGTTTAGTGTGTGGTTTCCACAGCTGGAGAAAATATAGTTTGAATTATGCTCAAGCAGAACTGATTGTATACCTCTGTACTTCCCAGCCATATTAGATCCATTGTCATAGGCTTGACCAATGCAGACTTGAAAATCTAACTTAAAACCTTCTAGAATTGCTAGTACTTGAGCAGCAATTTCTTTTCCAGTTTTTCTCGTGAAATTAACAAACAAAATAAACCTTTCTTCAATTGAAAATTTTGAGCTGTCTACAGTCTTAACATATTGAATAACCGTAGTAATCTGTTCCTTGTGAGAACAATCTGGAGTGGCATCAACCATTTTTGAAAAATACTTGGCATTTTGAATCTCATCAGGAATTGTTGTTTGTACAAATGACCCACATAGCTCAATAAACTCGTTTTGTATGTGCGTGGCGAGAGAATGGACTTGCATGCGCTTTTGACTCTTTTGCGATTCTCGAACACGTTTAACATGCTCTGATAAAAGTGGGTCATATTTGCTGAGGAGCTCAACTATGCCTGGAAAGTTTCCATTTGCACAATCACCAATACGTTGACTGGAACCAAAGAAAGCCAGTCCCCACTCAGAAAGAAAAAGGATGATATTCAGGATGTGCTCAAGAAGTTTTTTCCAGTTATTAGTTTCTGTAGAGAGTTCAGTCAAGAGTAAATTCTCAACTGAACTTTCAGCTGATGCTGCCCTACTGGCTGATTTCCATGTAACAGTTTTTGTGTGATGTTGAACTCTCATGGGATGGCATTTGGTCTTTCAACTTCCTCCAACCTCTGTTGATGCTCCATCCTGATTGATCAGAGAGAACTGATGCATTTGCAGCACTTTTGTTCAAAATGAAGCAGGGTGCACAGTACAGAGATTATTTTTCTGTACCAGTCTCTTCTTTGGGTTTCACCATTTGGAAGAGTTTTTGTCAGCAGACGAGTAGGGAAAGCAGGATTATCAGCATCTTGTGGAATGTTACTTGAAATTTCAAAACAACTAATTTGAAGAAAAGATTGCATTTGGGCAGCATTGCTCTTGTCAATAATTCCAATGTCAGTCACAGTCAAATCTGTAGTACTCATGAATTGCTCTTGCTGCGTAAGATCTACATCTTCCTGTTGCTGTTGAGTTTCTTGATCGTACACAGGATCTTCTGCTGCGTCTGTTACTGTTGGTACATCTCCTTCTTGAATCTGGGCCTATAGACTACGAAAGCCTATGATGATGGCCAAGCTACCAAGCCAGGGCTCAACCAACCAGCCAGTCACCTCTTTTAGTTACCATATGAAGATGATAATGAGGAAATCTCACATATAAATAACTCCTTAGTCAACTAGACGTAAAACTATAAAGACACTAAAATGTAACAATTCTCTACCTTTCAACACGCAACAGCATCAGCCACTAGCCGTGGTTTGTTTATATAATCAGCTGATCTGAGAGGACACGTTCATCATGGTCTACTCTTGGGTCATCAGAACCGAAATATTTTTATTAATATTTATGAACATTTTTAACTCTTTAATATGGTAATCTGTATCAGTTAACAAAAAAAAATGTCTTTTACCAAATTACATCTCTTATTTGCTGAAATTTTCAGCTCTAAGCTGAGAGAGTGGGTCACATTTTGGTCCGATAGGGATGCGCATAAAAACAAGTTGCGAAACTTATCAAATGCCAAAAAATTAACACATGTCTAAATTTGAGGCCCCCTTTGAGCTTGAGGCCCAGGCCACATGGCCCTCCTGGCCCCCCTCTGATTGGCCCTGACAGTCCTGATATTCGGAGCTTTGTCTTAGGTAGGCATTTATTGCCCCCCACCCCATCCCGATTTTTCACACTTGTTATCTGGTCACCCTATTCATCAGTCTCCAGTGTAGTATTCCAAAGAATTCTATGTCAATGTTCATGATCGTTCATGCCACTTGCCATTGAAAAAGAGCTCTGTAGAGCTTGAAAGCTTGCCTCTTTTACCAACAGAAGTTGGTCCAATAAAAGATATTACCACACCCACCTTGTCTCTCTCATTGATCCAATGAAATTCATTTTGATTTTGCAAATGTTTATAGAGTACGACTAAAGTACCTCATTTCACAATTTCTTTGGAGACATTATTTCTGTAGTGAAAACAATTTTTCTTGCTGTCAAATTAGTCGTGGGGCATCTGCAAAGGTGAGGACCTATAAAAAGGCACCTGCTGAGTTGAGGATGGCTGTGAGGGGAATGTGTGTAATGTAGGTGTAACCCACGCTAGGAGAATGGGCAGACTTTGCCCCACGCTAGTGATGAGTGCATAGAAGAGGACAAGTGTTTACTACGTCTGATCACTAATGAAGTTGTTCCCGTAGCCAAGGCTCTGACTTTTAGTACTGAAGATCCTTGGTTCAAACCCAAGTGACATCAGCCATTGGCAGCTTGCAATGGGGATCATGACTGCATAGGTGAGTGAGTGAAAGTTAAGGGTGGGATTTTCAGAAGGACCTAAGGGAGTCAGGTGCTCGACGTCCAATGGCGTTCGATGAGAGTTGGGTGCCTGCCTCCCATAAGCATTTTTGACAATCCCACTTTTAAGGAAGTCTACGTTGGTGTAACTTCTCAGTGCACATTGAGGGGCTAGAGGAGAATGGTGGCCTATTTTAACTTTGCTAGAGGTTTTGGTGTGTAATATGAGGCTAATTTGGCAAGAGTGTAAACCCCTGTCTACACAGGAAAGTTTAGCCAGTTATACCAATATAGTTAGGGTATATATTCTTTTTCCAGCATAAGAATGTCTATGCAAGCCACAGGGTTATGCCGGTATAAATGTATTGGTTTAAATTCTCACTTTTTAGATTTTACCAGAAACATTTTGTCATGTAGACAAAACCTATGGGAGCCTAACAGAGGTTAAGAGACTGAGGCCCAAATCCTCAAAGGTATTTAGGTGCCTAACTCCCAATGAATGAGTTAGGTGCCTTTGAAGCTCTGTGCTAGGGTCTAAACTGGTTCATTTACATGCTGAGGGGATTGGAAGAAGGTATACATTACATCCGATTACACTCACTTTGGGACTTGGCCTCAGGTCTTCACCTGATCCCAGTGCCTCTAACAGGGTTCCCTGACAGTTTTTCCTTTCATGATTTGCATTGTGCAGTTTCCAATCAACAAAAGGCCTCCAAGTGCTGGAGACTCTTTTATTAGCATTACTTGCCTGTTGCTAATTAGATTGATGCAGGTTTGTTTTTCCTCAGCGAACCTTAAATGTCAAGTTCCACATCTCTCAGTCCCAAGGCATCTTAATGGGAACCTGTTAGTCAACAAGATGCAATCTGGTGAATCTGAATACATTTCAAATACTGCAGTGTAGCCAGGAACCCATCTGTCAAGTGAGCACCTTAGCTCGCTATTCAAACTGCATTTTCCAGAGAGCATGAAAAATTTAAAATATGCTGTTGCTTTTTCAGAGCAAGGACAGAATAAAGTCTTCTCAGATTGCTTGATATATTGCAGTAGTTGTTACACTCATAAGGGTGAATCGATCAGAAGAAAATGAATACTGATTGGAGTGTTCATAGATTGATAATATTTGCACTAGGATTAAATAAAATTGTTCAGAAGAAAAAAAAATCCTCTCAACAAACAATAATAATTTTCCACCCTTTCCATATGAGAATCTCAAAGCACTTCAAAAGCATTTGTGAACTTAGACTCACAACACCTATGTGAGTTGGGTGTGAATCTTTAATTTAACACAGGAGTAGAGTGAGGTAGAGAAAGGTGACATGACTTGACCAAGCCCACATGGTAAGTCATGGAAGAGCCATGAATTGAACACAAGGGCCTGAACCTGATTTCTAACAAGGGCAAATCAGGAGTAACTCTGTTAAGAAAGTGGTGGTTACACCAGCATAAAACAGACGTAATCTGAGATCAGAACGGGTCCCAGTTCTCAATCCTATTCCTCAGCCACCAAGCTATTCTCCGTCTTCCCTCAGAATAACCAGTATCAACCGTAACATTCTGTAATGTTCTGAAATGTTCAGATAAACTTTTCTGCTCACTTTTGGGTTCATGACTTGATGTTTCTAAAAAGGTTGCTTCCTTTTTAGAAGAAATTCCAGCCATAACTGGAAGCCCTTGGAATCTCAAATTTCCAGCTGGATTGTGAAGATTCAAGGCATTTGGAGAGTTCAGACTGGCATTCAAGCTTTTGGATTCTTACCCAAACCAAACCCATATTCAAAAACTTTTGAGGATGCCATTTGCACTGGAGTACAGGACAAATTCTGCTACCATGTGTGACTCCCACTGAAGTCAATGGACTGAGGAAAAAATGGAATACTGCGTACCAAACATTATATTAATGCAATGTTAGGGTTATTTTAATCACAAACGTCGGGGAATTCAGAGTTAAGCAAAGTTCCTACAACAACTTTAATTCTTCCAGGACATACATGCAATATTAAAAAAATTCTGCATATGCGCATCTCTTGCAGAAAATGGTGCTATATAAACTTACATTGGCAGCACACAATGGAGCCCATTTACATAATATTACTGGAGGAGCAGCATGAAAATTCAGCTGAGGATAGTAATACAGAAATAGAAATAGCTACTATTTGCATCCTCAGTTACAGACAGCTCCTTTCGTTGATACTGTGTTACATGTTCAATCGTATTACCATATTTCCTAGTGTTTTTGAGCTCATATAATATAAAGCATTATTATAAAGCATCCATGCAAGCGATATCATGGTGAAGGAATCCCTTAGAAACACTTAAAGTATTAAGAACATGACTGAAGATCCTCCACTGGTGGCAGCATCAATGAATGACGGTGGCTGCAGAGCCATGTTTGAGTAGGCTGAAAACTGTACTATGACTCTGCCCACCAAGATGCTGGCAAATGAGTCCTAGGAAAGGTGGGATACAGGGTGGTGTTCCCTGCATGTGCCTCTGTGGCGGACCGTGTACCCCAGCGCCCCTTTGTGGCAGGGGTAGGATGGGGTGCCAGCGCCTCACCACTCTCAAGTCCTAACGTCTGCCTCTCTGCGGGCGGTCAGTGACGGCCTCTTGGCCTTTCTCAATACTATTGCTCCTATCTGGCGTGGTAGCATGACCTAGCGGTCTGAGTCTATATAAACCCCCTTACAAGCGGGGTAGCGCAGCCTAGCGGCCAGAGTCCACGCAAACCCCCTTACAAGCGGGTAGCGCGGCCCAGCGGCCAGAGTCCATACAACCCCCCTTACAAGCGGGTAGCGCGGCCCAGCGGCCAGAGTCCATATAAGATCCCTCACAGTTCAGGGGTGAGGGGGTAGGGGGACTCGGGCCCGCCCTCTCCACCAAGCCCCGACCCAGGGGCCTGTTAGTGGCAAGCTCTCCTTGCCCCTTGCTCGGCAGGGATCCGCCCGCAACACGCCGAGCGCCAATGCAGCGCTAACCCTGTTTGTCTCTAGAGTTCCCCTGGGTCACTTCCTACCGTGAATACCAGTTCCTCTGTGCCAGGGGGTCATCTGGTCTGTTCCTCCCCTGGGACATCCTCCGTCGGGGTCTCAGGTAGTGCCTCGGCTTGACTGACTCCCGGATCCTGGCTCGCAGGCCCTCCCTCTGCAGGAGCTAGCGGCGTGCGTCCTTCTCGTCTGGTGGTCAGCCCCAACTGATCTGATCTGCAGGCTTTTATATCTGTTCTCCAGTTGGAGCATGCCCAGCAGAGCTTCTAGGGCGTGGCTTCCTCTGCTAGGAAGGAAGGGTTAACCCCTGCTGTACTGGTGCGGGGCCGCTTTGCCTTGTTACAGCCTCCCAGAACCCAGTAGGTAATATGTTGACCTGGGCGAATAACTGATTTTCAGTTCACCAGCAATCAAGGGGAAAAATTGTTTCAGATCAAACCAAAAGTGAAAATTTGTGACATGTTCGATGAATCAAAAAGTAAAAAACAACAACAAACAAAAACAAAATAATGTTGGGTCCAATGTAACATTTTGTTTGCCCCCAAATTACAAGTTTTGTTTCAATTCTGGAATGTTTCACTTTTTAAATTATTTTGGAATAAAAAGAATTGAAAATTCTAAACAAAATCATTTCACATTGAGAAACTGAAACAATTCATTTTGAAAATGTCAAAACCAACCATTTTGATTTTGTTTCACAATTTTGGTTTTTTGTCCTCTGACAGAAACAATTTGACAAAGTTGACATGACTTTGCAAAATTTTTCTGAGTCTCTGAATCTGCACTTGTCCCTGGAAGCAGCTGTAAAAATATGCCTCTCAGGACTTGTCTTCAATGAAAAGTTTGCTTCTCTTATGGCTACATAATTTACAGATTGACTTTACGTGGTGTAAGAATGTACAGAGCGGCTCCGCTTTCTGCATCACTAAGAACTGTGGGATGTGCGGCCAGAAGTCTCAGTGCCCCACATGAGGAAGTAGAGCACTGGTATGGACACAGGGCCCAGAATCATACAAATGTAGAGCTGGAAGGGACTTCGAGAGGTCATCTAGTCCAGCCCCTGCACTGCAGCAGGACTAAGTATTATCTAGTGCAGGGATCGGCAACCTTTCAGCAGTGGTGTGCCGAGTCTTCATTTATTCACTCTGATTTAAGGTTTTGCGTGCCAGTAATACATTTTCACATTTTTGGAAGGTCTCTTTCTATAAGTCTATAATATATAACTAAACTATGGTTGCATGTAAAGTAAATAAGGGTTTTAAAATGTTTAAGAAGCTTCATTTAAAATTAAATTAAAATGCCGAGCCCCCCGGATCGGTGGCCAGGACCCAGGGAGTGTGAGTGCCACTGAAAATCAGCTCGCGTGCCGCCTTCGGCACACACGTGCCATAGGTTGCCTACCCCTGATCTAGTGAGACAAGGGGCTGAGGTAATATCTTTTATTGGACCAACTTCTGTTTGGAAAAGAGACAAGCTTTCAAAGCACACAGAGCTCTTCCTCAGATCTAGTGAGGCAGGACTAAGTATTATCTGGCATGCTAGCAATTCAAGTGTTATTTCCTAGTGTGACTACTCACACTCTTGCTAGGCTAACACAAGAGAAGTAACTCACATGTAGCTTGCTTGAGTTACATCTGCAGTGAAGACACACCTTCCAAGACACAATACTTCCTGTCCCACTGGTCATCTCTTCTGGGCATCTCTCCTGCTGTCCCCTGGTTCAGCCTCGGAGGCACAACCAAGCCCTGACCATATATTTTTTTCTTGCGTTCAAGTATAAATCTCTGCTTAGTTTAAAGAAAAAATCACCTGCACTCGTAGTGCAAAAGTTCTGAAACAGGAGCATCTGCCAAATCCCATCACCATCTGAGTTCAAATGTTGACCAGTTGCAAGGTATTTCAAACATGTCAGTGATGAAAATGGGACAACAGCTGCATCAGGCCTGATGCAAAGACCTCTGAAACCAGTTGGGAGATGCCCACTGACTTAAATGAATTTTGGATCAGGCTTTATTCGCAAGGCAGGAAGGTCTAAATGGCATGGAACTTAACACAGTTTAAATCATAGCAGCACTTTCTGTTTTCCCTTGCAAATTTGCCATGATGCTTTAAGTGCATTTAATTTAGATTTAATAAGAATGCTATTAGAGGTTGAACAAATACCAGCTGATCACTGAGGACAAGAATACACTGTATTGTACTAACAGTTCTGTAGTAGATAATTACCTATTGCACAGTAAGCCTCCAACATGTTTTTAATACACACTATTTAAATAACACGCATTAATTGCCTTATTATAAATTAGCCCCCGAGAATGGTAATTTACAGCCACGCCAGCTGCTCTTTTGCACGGTCGGAGGAGAGGAGTAGTGTCTAGTGGTAAAAGCTGCAACTGAGGAATTCTTGGTTCTGTTTTTGGCTGTGCCACCGACTTGCTGTGTAACCTCGGGCAACTTGTGCTACGCCTCTGTGTCTGCACTTCCCTAGCCATAAAATGGAGGGCTTTTTCTGGAGGGCTCAGTTAAAATATGTGGTTGCAAGGTGTGACCCATCCATTCTGTTGCGATGGAGAAGTGTAAAATGTAATTATTCATCACAGCCCCCATCGGTGTTGAGCGGAAGGAGTGACAGTAGCAACCTAGTCACTAAACCTGCAGTAGGATTCCATTTCTCCCCTCCTCTTTTCAGTGTCTCTGTTAATCTGGAAGAGGAACTTAACTTCCCCCAACCTGGTTCTGGCCTAAACTCTACCTGGAATTGCCAAAAGGAACACGAGAGAGGCGGCTGGGAGAGTCCCAGCCCGATTTTGCAAACAGCTGGGGTACATCAGCAAAGCTCCATTGAAGTCAATGCTCACAGAGTGAATTGCTGATTTCCATCTATCCATTTAGCCATTTGGGCAGATATCCAAACTGCACCAAACTTCAGACAGCTTGGAATGCTACCCTCATGCATGAGAAACGATAGACATGGGGCAGAAACAGCTAAACTTTAAGGTGCTGATTCTACTTTTAGTTTCTCTGGTGTAAGCTGTGAGCAACTCTAGTGGAATCCTAAATTGGTGCCAGTGAGATCAGAATCAAGTCCTAAAGTAGAAATGTGTTTGGTTAATCACTGTGGTTAAGTTACTGGACAGGGTCTCAGGACACCTGGATTCAATTCCTGGCTTTGCCACAGATTGATCATGTGATTTGGGGCAAGTCCCTTAACCCCCCTGGGCCTCAGTTTCTCCCCTTCTACTTGTATGCTCTATCCCTTTCCCCCACCCTTTGTCTACTTATTGCATCAGGGACTGCCTCTCACCGCACATCTGAGCCCGCAACTACAACAATGCACAAGTGATCTTGGCAGGATGGAATGGGACGGGTGGCTACATTCTTTCACCAGCCAGCAGCTATAAAGAAACTCATTGGGAAATTAGTCCTCAGCGCTAAGGATAGGTTGCCTGGCTGCTTAAGGGAGGCAGGCAGAACTGGGACGCACTCCCAGCTCTAAGGCACTCTGGTGGTCCCCGTGCCAGGAGCGCATTGAGCAATGGCTTTGTTGTGATGCGCAGAGCTAAGTTTAGCCGCTTCCTGGAAGCTTTCCTATTTATGATCCTTGTAATTAACCCCCCAGGAGCGTCTCTGTTTCATGGATGCTGCAACTCAGGACTGTGGGCCCGATCCTGAGAGGTGCTGCATGCCCTCCCCTCCTTTTAACCTGGATGGACGCTCGGCCCGTTGCAGGCTTGAGTTGAGTTTTAGCAGTGTGGCTGGAGAGAAAAGGCAAGGCCTTAGGGCTCCTGTGGAGGAAGATGCAGCAGGAAGGCTTAGGCGTGTGAGTCTGCAGTGAAAGATGACGCTGACAGGCCTGAGTGACAGGGAGGGTGGGGCGGTTGTCGCTATCAACAGGGCTGGAGAAAGGCGCGAGCAGGAACAGACTATAGGGAGGTCAGTCTGGGCCAATATAAGTTTAAGTGGACAGCGAGACATCCAGGAGCAGTTGCCAGTGAGATGTGGGACTGGAATGCGGAGGCAGGTACAGTGTGGAGAGGCAGATTTGTGAGTCACTGTCACAGATATGGCATTTGAAGTTGAGTAAGGGGATAAGGCCCCTAGAGAAAGGGCATACAGGGAGAAAAGGGGTGGGACAAGGACACCCATGGTGGGGGAAGAGCCCACTAGGAGAGATGTCCAGAGAGGTAGATGGAGACCAAATGGGAGGACAGGGCATGGCAGTCCAGGGAGAACACGATCCTGAGGCAGGAAGGAAGGCAGGCAAGGGGTCATGGAGGATGAGAAGACAGTATAGGCCCACAGGTGCTGGAGCTAGGGATGCTGGAGGTGCTGCTGCACCCCTGTCTTGAAGCGGATTCCATTATAAACAGGGTTTACAGTTGGGTTCGATGGGTCTCAGCCCCCCCCACTATAAAAATTGTTCCAGCGCCCCTGAAGAGGCCCTGAGCTCAGGCCATGAAGAGGTTATTAGAATCGCAGGGGAGAGCAGATTCTGTAGAGCGGAGAGTCAGTAACCACACTGGAGGGGACGAGGAATGGAGATGGAGTAGAGAAAGTCCCCACATTGGCTGTAGTGGGACACATTCAGTGGGTTTAGAGAAGGGAGGTGTGGGGGGTAGATTGGGAGGGAGGTGGGGACAAAGGTGAAGAAGCTTCTATCCTGAGAGGCAGGAATCTGATGAGAGAGAGGTTAGGGAGGGCAGGCCAGTGGAGCCACAGGAGAAGTAGGGTCACTCAGGTAGATGATAGATTTAGAGGAGGAGGGCGGATGAGAAACGGCAGTGCCAGTGAGAGGGGAGAAAGAACAGAGGGATGGGGGAGGAGGCGGGAGGAGATTCTCTGATGAGCTATAGAGAAAGTCTTAATTATCATCATTGTATGAGAAGTTTGAATGAACAAAGAGAGACAGGACCCTCTTGCTATGTCAAGTGCGGCAGCAGGGCAGTGGAACGGGCTAGCACCAGGAAATGCCAGCGAGCAGATATGGGCCAGGAGCCAACTGAATCAGACTCTGATCCCCAAAGAGGTGTGGAAAGTGGACACTGCTTCCTTGGAGGAGCTGCCACTTCCCAAATAGGAGCTGACCGGTGCAGTGCTGTGCAAACCGAGTCCCGCTCTTTCAATGCCCAACCTCTTTTGGGCTCGGTGCGAGCCTCCCTGGAGCCCCTATTCTGCAAAGCACTTCAGCAGCTCTTTAACTTGAAGCAGGCGCTTAAGACCCTCCTTATTAATCAAAGCTCTTTCAAATGTGGTTAATCCCCATTGCCTTCAGAGGGACCTAGAGAACATGCTGAGCGTTGAAGCCCGTGTTGGATCAGGGCCCTTGACCTGCGCCTTCCATAAGGCTTGAAGTGGTGCTCAGACAGCTCTTCGCCTCTGAATGCTTCACAGCAATCCAGCTATGCAAGGAACGGAGAGGAGCCTCCTAGGAAAACATGCCTAAATCCCTCCCACTCTCTGCCTCTTGACTTTATCCCTCCTCCCCTTCCACACACACTGATGGGCATAATTTTCAAAGTCAAGCACGTATATCATTGCAGCACAGTCCACTTGCTTTTCACCGGGACTAGGGCTGGTTAACCAAGTCCCTTTGATTGGGTCTCCCTAGCTGCTGTACAATGCTGAGCACCTCGTTGTCACGGGGATTCTTTAGGATGTTGCACCCATTCTCTGGACCAGAGCCGAGGCCCACTGAAGTCAACGGAAAGGTTCCCAATGATTTCAATGGTCATTGAATCTGATGCTCTTTTTTCCCCACCTGGGCACTTGTTTGAAAAGCAGCATGCTGCAAATTTGTCAGTGGAGCCATGAAACCGGTTGTGTTCCTGACTGGTAGGCGGCTGTGTCACCCCATGCAAATGCTCCCTGATTAGTTATTAATGAAAAACAAGTTTGCATCAAAACCAAAATTATGCTGTCAGCAGTTAATTATCACTTGTCAAAGAGCCCGGGTGGCACATTGTGGATTTAATTCTCGTATAGGCTTGTGAAGCTTGTATGCCATTGCTTTTGATGAGTGAGGCCCTTTTGTTGAGAGACGTTCATTGTTTGAACTGCTCTCAGTGGATCCTAATATTTGAACAAGCTTATGGGAAGATCACAGGCTCAGTGTTTTACTTCATGATCAGATGGCACAATACTGAATATATCCTAATGATTATATAGAGTGTATTCTTGCATCTTTACTTCTAAAGTATTTTATAAACCATATAGATATGTACACACACACACACGTGCCTAGGAGGAGGAATTGCGAATCAGGCCAAACCTGGGGCAGGATCAAAAGAAACGCCCCACAGTTCACAGATGGGGAGCCTTTTCCCCAGGCAGGACTAATTGAGGATAGGCAGGGCCGGCTCCAGGCACCAGGTGAGCAAGCTGGTGCTTGGGGTGGCAGATGGTTGGAGGCGGCATTCTGCCCAATCCTAGGGCGGCACGGCCGCTTTTTTTTTTTTTTTTTTTTCTTGTTCCGCTCCGGCCGCCCTGTAGGGGAGAACCGGAGCGCCCTGCAGGGCAGTCCTCTTCCTTCCCTCCCCGCCGACCGGAGCGGAGCCCTCACGGCAGGCGGCAGGAGGCGGCGCAGTGGGAGGGGCCACGTGGCAGCGCCCCGGCTGTAGCCCTGGCCGCCCCCTTCTCTCTCTCTCCCGCCCGCTCTCTCCCCTCCCCCCAGCCGATCCCACTGCACCCGTGCTCCGGCTGCGCCCCGTTTTTGTTTTTTTTTATTTTTGCTTGGGGTGGCCAAAAAGCCAGAGCCGGCCCTGAGGATAGGAAACATTTTCAAACCTAGCCCGTGGAGCATGTAATCCTTCTCCCTGTAAAATATCTCTAGCTAGACATAGATGATATAAATCTGAATTGCCTTGACTGGTGGCAATTTTTTGGCTTCTAGGCAAGTAAGGTTGATTTTGTGTGTAAAACTGCCTCTTACTATGTGTATGTACAGCACCTAGCACAATGCGGGCTCAGCCTGAGTATATACAATGCTCCCATTTGTTGTGCCCCCACACGCTAACACCACTGTACTCATAGGGCAACACTTTCTGAAGTGCACAGCACTCCAAATACGAGCTAGCTTTTCAAAACAATTCAGCACATTGGGTGCTGCCTTCTTTTGGAAATCTGGCCGTAAGGTTGCAATGGAAGAGCTGGCCAGCTTTGAAAATCTGCCCCTTCTTGAGGGGCCTAAATGGGAGCTGAACACTTGAAAATCTGGGCCTGAGTTCTTTTGAAAATTTGGACCCACAGAGTGAATTTTCTGAAGTGCTAACACCCTCAGCTCTCGCAGGCTTCAAGTGGAATCTTGAGCTCAATGCTTCTGAAAATCAGGCCTTACTTCGCAGTCGCACTGTCTACCCCTCCCTGTAGTTAGTGAGTCTAGACGCGATAAATCGCACCCCCTCCTCCCCCCGTAGTGTAGACCAGGGCTTAGAAAGCTATTGTTTTAGACTACTGGGGTAGGAGCTGCTACGTTTCCATGGGGTCTGTACAAGCTCTTTGTCTGAACTGGAACTGGTTGAAATTAAAAAAAAAAAAAAAAAAGACCTTTTTTCAAAAGGAATATTTTGTGAAAAAAAATGTTCTTTTTAAAAAAAATATGTATATTGCTTGGTGAAAAGCTTTATGAGATTTTTTCATGGACATTTTGAGCAAAAATGTCATAACATAAGAACGGCCGTACCGGGCCAGACCAAAGGTCCATCTAGCCTAGTATCCTGTCTACCGACAGTGGCCAATGCCAGGTGCCCCAGAGGGAGTGGACCAACAGGCAATGAACAAGTGATCTCTCCCCTGCCATCCATCTCCATCCTCTGACAAACAGAGGCTAGGGACACCATTCCTTACCTAATCCTGGTAATAGCCATTAATGGACTTAACCTCCATGAATTTATCCAGTTCTCTTTTAAATGCTGTTATAGTCCTAGCCTTCACAACCTCCTCAGGTAAGGAGTTCCACAAGGTGACTGTGCGCTGCGTGAAGAAGAACTTCCTTGTATTTGTTTTAAACCTGCTGCCTATTAATTTCATTTGGTGACCCCTAGTTCTTGTATTATGGGAATAAGTAAATAACTTTTCCTTATCAGAGGGGTAGCCGTGTTAGTCTGAATCTGTAAAAAGCAACAGAGGGTCCTGTGGCACCTTTGAGACTAACAGAAGTACTGGGAGCATAAGCTTTCGTGGGTAAGAACCTCACTTCTTCACTTGCATCTGAAGAAGTGAGGTTCTTACCCACGAAAGCTTATGCTCCCAGTACTTCTGTTAGTCTCAAAGGTGCCACAGGACCCTCTGTTGCTTTTAACTTTTCCTTATCCACTTCACTCATGATTTTATATACCTCTATCATATCCCCCCTTAGTCTCCTCTTTTCCAAGCTGAAGAGTCCTAGCCTCTTTAATCTCTCACTGGAAATTTGCATTTGCCCAAAAGCAAGTGTGGGGAGTGAATGAAACCTTTCAATTACATTTTGGATAAAAACGTCAATGGAAAAAGTCCTCAAAATAATATAAAAATGGGACCATGTTGAACCCCGCAAAATGAAAATAACTGAAAATTTTTGAAATTTCTCATGATTTTTTTTTTCAATTTTTCAACCAGGTCTAGTCTTGGCTTTTTGTCATTGTGGCTATTCTGTTTATCTACAGAACACAGGCAGTCTAGTCATTGGTGAGGCAAGCTTCTCCTATACTGTCCCACCAATACTCTTCACCCTGGACCTTCTCTAAAAGTGAAAGGATTGTTCAGTCCTTGGCCTGTCTGCTGAGACCGCCAGTTAGTGCCAGTTCTGATGAAGACTTTTGTGATAAGAAAACCTGCTCACAGGAAAGTGACTTGAAACCGAGCAGCTAATTTTGGGTACTGTCCGGGCATGAACCAATCTGCTGCTGACCCTGGTTTGCTGGCAGACAGCATGGTGCATTGAACCGTGCAACCTGGCACTCACTCACCCAACGAGCCTCACTGACATCAATGAGACTCCTTGGGTGAGACCGTCCTCACCATTAACTTCAGTGCAGCTAGTGGTGTAAGTGCACATCTGTGTAAGGGCTGCACAATCTAGTCCACTCCATCAGGTTGGCCCATGGCAACTAGGCAGCAGTGGCAAAGAAACAAATGAGAGTATGAGATGATCACTACCTTGCCAGAACATACCCCAGGGAGGACATTTTCTCTGCCTCTTTGCCAGCCTCTGGGACACATTTTTCCCTTGTCTGATTAGGGCTGTAAATGCAATTGTTAGAAGGTAAGTTCCACGTGGCTTGGAGCTGCTAATTATCTTACCATGGCCCAGAAGTAGGGTTGTCAGTCTTGGTTGGATGTATTCCTGGACATTTCATCACATGACCTAAGATTAATCTTTAATTCTTGGAGACTCCAGGACAATCCCAGAGAACACAATTGCTTTGCATAAGGCAAGGGTCCCCTTTATCTTCCCTGGCTAAACTCTCAAGATGCACCTATACATTTTGGAGTTCGTTTATGGCTCAAACGGTCTCAGCACAATGGACAAACCTTGTCTAAGGCTTGAAAATAAACCTGCCACTTGGTACTGATTTAGCTGTTCAGCCACCCCCACATTTCCAAAACAGGAGTATATCTATTTTAGCACCACCATCAATAAACAGAAGGGTTAAGGAGACAGTGGGAGGAGGTGGAAGAAGGGTTGACAATGTTAGAGACCAAAGCCATTATCTATGGGCCTGGGCCTGGGAGGGCAAGAAAGGCCTGCAGTCCAGCCTCTCCTTGATTTATGAAGCAGCCTGAACTGTTATCTCTGTCAGGAGGTTGCTCGTTCCATCTTTATCTTCTCAATCAAAAGACTGAGTGTTGGGCTGATGCCCTGAGACTAAGCATGGGGCTACGACTGGAGTCAGAAGACACAAGTAAACTTCTCTTTGCCATATAGAGTAACTGATAGCAGAGAATTGCATACAGGGCAGCTGCTTGTTACTGGTCTCAGAGACAACGGTGAGGCTAACAGGGAAGAAATCAAACCCAGGTATGTCAAGCTTGGAGCCAGTCACTTGGAAGATCTAGAGACATAAAAACGATGCGTGATCTGATTATTCTGATCCCAGTGTTGTCAAATCTCATGATTTTATTACAAGTTTCATGGTAGTCGATGTTTTATTTTAAATCCCCAGGTCCCGGAATCTTAGTTTCATTTCTTTCTTTCTGTTTCTAGCCCTCACAGTTTGGACAAAAGCTTGAAAATGTGACCTGAGTTCAACCCAAAGGCTCAGAAACCAGGAGACAATTAAAAAGAAAGCAAAATGTATTATTCGTTTTGTTTTGTTTAAAAAAAACAACAACCTCATGACTGTTGTGACTTTGGGGCCCTGACTCAAATACACGAGTGTATTTGGAGCTGGCAATACGGTCATCTCCATGGCTATTCAAGACCAGTCAAGCCACATCCAAAGAACCCACACTTTGAGGACATGGGGGTGGGAACCTGGACTTTGGCACATCTGCCATGCTAAGGGCCAGATTGTGCCCGGCTTCTCTGTGATGAGTCTTCATTTTCCCACCTCATGTCAACTGGCTTCTGGGATGTACTCACATCCCACCCCATTCCCTTTTCGAGCCTCATGTGCAACCGTGAGACACAGCCACTGTTCCTCCACTAGCATCTGTCAAGTGACAGTGGTAAAGAATCACAAAGGCTTGCTTTCTTCTCCCGCTGAGTAAGGAACTTTATTAGACTAAGGAAAACAGAATCATGCCTAATGCTACTGGTTCTCTCTGCTTCACTGCAGAACTTCTGTCCAGACCCCTACAAGCCCTCCTCATCTCAGGTTTCTTGCTACAGAGTTAAAGAAACAGTTCCCCAATCCTCACACCGCAAGGATCCTAGTGCTTGGGACACCCACTTACTACAGTGATAAGGGCCATATAAGAGCCTGGTCTAAAGCCCATTGAAGTGAATGAGATTGGCTGAGATAAATAGATTCATAGATTCTAAGACTGGAAGGGACCTCGAGAGGTCATCGAGTCCAGTCCCCTGCCTGCATGGCAGGACCAAATACGGTCTAGACCATCCCTGATAGACATTTATCTAACCTACTCTTAAATATCTCCAGAGATGGAGATTCCACAACCTCCCTAGGCAATTTATTCCAGTGTTTAACCACCCTGACAGTTAGGAACTTTTTCCTAATGTCCAACCTAGACCTCCCTTGCTGCAGTTTAAGCCCGTTGCTTCTTGTTCTATCCTTAGAGGCTAAGGTGAACAAGTTTTCTCCCTCCTCCTTATGACACCCTTTTAGATACCTGAAAAATCTCCCCAATGATTGGGCTGTCTTTACATCACCCATTTTGCAAGACTGAGCCTATCAAAACCAAATATTCCTAAATAATTGACAAGCAACCCCACTCACCGTGTGGCTCTCTGTCCCCGTCTAGTGTCTGGACCACGTAGAGGTTTGAGACTGCTACTGCCTCCAAATTAGTAGACTTAGCCTTTCAGATCATGCTGTATTGATTCAGAAATCCCAGGTTCCTTCCCCACAGACAACCCAACTAGGGACTTCGTTAGACAATACTGGAGCGACCCCTGTACCCCTGCTTAGTCTGCCTGGAACCATGGAAGAATAAAAACCCACCAGAAACAAAGCAGCATTCAAATTAAAACCGGCAAGAGACTCAGTATTTCTCCTCTCTTTGTGTAATTCCCCATCAGTCTCTCTTAGCCTGCAAATCACAGCATTGAGATGTAATTTCCTTTAATGGAGCACTGGATTCTAATCATTTTGCATAATTTGAAATATTGTTTCTTTGTAGCAGTGAGAAAGTTGCTGTATTTCCCCCCTTTCCTAAGAACATTTTTTTATAAAAATTATGTCTCTACAGTAGCAACTTTAACTTTAAAAAAAAAAAATAAAAGGAAGGGGGAAGCATTATAAGGTGAGCGGTGATGGTTATTACAGGGAAATAATGCGAGTGTAGCCATTTAACCAATTTACTTTTTAACTAAGGGTTGCACTGAACAGACTCTCTTGATGCACAGGGAATTGCTTATGGTACCAATTATAGACCTCCCCACCTATACTCGAGCAGGAACTGGTATTGTTTCCCCCAGCTTTTATCCCAGCGGAAGTAAAACCATCTAGGGATGTACACATGTTGTATCAATTGAAACTACCTTTTTGAAAAAAACAAAGGAGTGTCATAATTAAAAATAAAACAACGGCATTCAAGGCTGGTTTGAAAAATTCATCCCCAAATGGATGGAAATTTCACAAATTATGGTAAAGCGGGTAAATACACATAGCTGTCAGTCCCCCAGGGGAACTCAAGACAGCAAAATGTCTTTTGCACTTATACCATCACCTGTCATTGGAGGATCTCCAAGTGTTCTGTAAATTATAATGAAATGAGTTTCACAGCACCAATCTTAAGGATACTTTTGATATATTTATTCAAGCCAAGTACTGCGGAGGTCTTTACTCCTGGCCTTACTCTGTCCTCCACTGTAGCCCTTTTATTCTGCTTCATTAAGGTAAGAGGGTGAAATCTGAAATGGACCACGGCACATTACCTTTTACTGCAAGGGGTTCCTGGGCCAGTGCAGGACTAGCAGAGAAACTCTATGCCATACTCCTGCACAAATCCCTGGCACAAATGGGGCTCCACCCTAAGAGGGAAATCCAGGGCTCACACAACTCACCCTATTTAAGCCCTTCATGTGGCTTAGGTGGTGCATTGGATCTCCTGCACTGTGCACTGGGGAGAAATTCACCCTTGACTGCTAAGTTGATAATAGACACGGGATTGACATTCTGGGAAGTCAGTGGGTTCTTTGGGTGGGCAAGAAATGCCGGACTCATCCGTTCCCGTTGACGCACTGGGCCTGGTTTTCCACTGCACTGCATCTTGTATAGACTGTAGGGGCACAGCGGGCTCCCAGGCCAGGCCACTCAGCTGGACCCGATGAGCCCCCTCCAAATGACGGCACTTTCTGCTTGGGCGGGGCAGCCAGCAGTTTGCTTCTTGAGTCTTGTGACAGCAGCAGCCGCATAGTCTGCTCAATATGTCCCATTCCTGCAGCTGCACTTACACCGGTCTCATGTCTGCCTCCTGTGCCAGCCCCAGCCTGTACCCCTGTACAGTTCTGGCTTCACCCCTGTCTCTAGGCTACATCCCTATGACTGCACTCACTGTGGTGTGGACTGCACTCTCAGCAAGTTTGCGGATGACACTAAACTAGGAGGCGTGGTAGATACACTAGAGGGTAGGGATCGGATACAGAGGGACCTAGACAAATTAGAGGATTGGGCCAAAAAAAAACCTGATGAGGTTCAACAAGGACAAGTGCAGAGTCCTGCACTTAGGACGGAAGAATCCCAGGCACTGCTACAGACTAGGGACCGAGTGGCTAGGTAGCAGTTCTGCAGAAAAGGACCTAGGGGTCACAGTGGATGAGAAGCTGGATATGAGTCAACAGTGTGCTCTTGTTGCCAAGAAGGCTAATAGCATTTTGGGCTGTATAAGTAGGGGCATTGCCAGCAGATCGAGGAACGTGATCGTTCCCCTTTATTCGACATTGGTGAGGCCTCATCTGGAATACTGTGTCCAGTTTTGGGTCCCACACTACAAGAAAGATGTGGAAAAATTGGAAAGAGTCCAGTGGAGGGCAACAAAAATGATTAGGGGTCTGGAGCACATGACTTATGAGGAGAGGCTGAGGGAACTGGGATTGTTTAGTCTCCAGAAGAGAAGAATGAGGGGGGATTTGATAACAGCCTTCAACTACCTGAAAGGGGGGTTCCAAAGAGGATGGAGCTCGGCTGTTCTCAGTGGTGGCAGATGACAGAACAAGGAGCAATGGTCTCAAGTTGCAGTAGGGGAGGTCTAGGTTGGATATTAGGAAACACTATTTCACTAGGAGGGCGGTAAAGCACTGGAATGCGTTACCTAGGGAGGTGGTGGAGTCTCCTTCCTTGGAGGTTTTTAAGGCCCGGCTTGACAAAGCCCTGGCTGGGATGATTTAGTTGGGAATTGGTCCTGCTTTGAGCAGAGGGTTGGACTAGATACCTCCTGAGGTCCCTTCCAACCCTGATATTCTATGATTCTATGACTCCGGCTCACCCTTCAGCTTAGGCTTGGCTTCTGACTCTGGTTCTGACTTTCAACATGGCCCCTAGATCCTGACCCCGGCTTTACCCTTGGGCCGGTGCCTGACTCCTGGACCTACCCTTGTCATTACCCGAACTGTCACACAACCACCTGGCAAGGCCCTGGTCCACCCACTAGATAGGCTGCCCGTTCCCTGACAGCTTAAATAGACACACACACCAATTCAAAGTGATTTTGCATTGGAAGTATTTTCCACTGATTGTGCACTGGTGTAAATGGAGCAATGGAGAATCAGGCCTATATTGTCTTTCAAGGTAAGATATCTTTCCCTCGATCCCAGTAAGGCTTAAAAGAAAGTGCAAACGAAATAGTCAGGCAGTCAAAAGTCCCAGCTGATCAGGCAAAAACAGGATGTACGAGGTGGTTGTATTAATTTCAGCTGCAGATAAACGCCAGCCTCATTTTTTTAGAATAAAGTTGGAGTAAAATCCTCAGCGGGTGTAAATCTGCATAATGCCATTGAAACCAAGGGAGCTCTGCAGCACCACCCCCGCTGAGGATCTGGCCCACGGCAGACATTAGGTAATTGCATGGAGATGTGCCTCAAAAGAACTCCGCTTATTGCTGACAGCTTTAAAAATCACGCTTTTCATGTGTGAAATGAAGGATTTGTGTAATTGCTCATCCCTTGAACTCCAGTTTATTAAAACTGTGGCATGCACATTAAAATGAGATTATTTATGAAAGAGAGGAAATACATCCTAAGCGATCCCCATGTATACGTTGGCTTGGGAAGATAAGAGCAGAAATGCTTGTTGTCAGTACTGAGGAGGGGGCTCTACATCTTTTGGATACGGTTTCATGGGGGAGGGGCGGCAATCGAAAGCAACATTTTGTTTTGTGACTTCGATCCCTCATCGCCTGGCACCTCGTGGCACTGTCATTTATACCTGTGCGCAAGACCCTGGGCTTCACCCAGCACACTGCAACTCTGGTATCTCCTTTCCACCCTCTGATTGGCCCCTGTTTCAGGAGGGGTGGCCTGGGAAATGGGGGGTAGCCAGTGATGCCTTTGTCTCGGCAATCCCTGACGGCTGGAGGGGCCAAATTCAGAAGTGAGACGGGGGAGTTTAGAGTGGCCTCCGTTTCACCTTCCTCCAGCCCATCTACGTCATGTGAATTGTTCCAGTCATAGGCTCTGACTTTTACATTTCCCCCCACTCCACCCCTCCCCCAAGACACCCACCCACCCACCACTCGCTGCTCACCATCCTCCCACAGCTGCCAAACAGCTGAGTGGCAACCCCGCCGATCAGCTGTTCAGGCAGGGCCCTGCCCTACAGCTGATCAGTGGGATCCCACCAAACAGTTGTGCCTAGTGGGTGCTGAGCACCCACTATTTTTTTCAGGGGTGCTCTAGCCCCGGAGCACCCAGGGAGTTGGCATCTATTGTTCCAGTTCCAAAGTCTCCTTTAGGCTCATCGGGCCAGAGTCAGAAGTGATGTGTAGGGAGGCTTAAGTTACGTATGTATTAATGGTTGTGAGTCCAGGAGACATATCACACCATGTATTTTTGAGTAGAATTCCTATTGAAATCAATGTGGAATACGCCTTAAAAGTTGATGGCATTCTATGGCCCAAAGGGAATCTGAGTCCAAAAGAGTCTAGCAGAATCTAAACTGGTGTGATTTACATGCTGAAGGAGCCAGAAGAAGGTACACATTACATCAGCCTTTTATTTTAACACAAGTAACAGCTCTAATCCGGGACTGCACTTACAAACACACAAGGTCTTTTCCCAGCTGGATAGCCTGTCCTTCCTTCTAGTTCACCCTTCCCCAGAGAGACACACAGCCTTTTATGCTCCTGAGTTGGAGCTAATGAGACCCATCAGCTCTGGCATCCAGGTGAGTCACCAGAATAGCTCTGTACCTCCCTTAAGGGTCCTGACACCTGGTGACAGTTACTTTGTATTTTATAGCATTGATGTCTTCATCCCAGGTTTCCAAGCACAGGTGGTCTTTCACACATGTTCTATCATATATCACCCAGCCTTAGACCAGGCTCTGTTTTTTTTTAACTGGTTAAAAGTAAAAAGGGGAAAAAATTAAAAAAACCCTCAGTGTAAGAGAAAGGAAAATTGACAGGGTTATTTGAGATTTGTCCTCTTTCCCGTGGTGATTGTCAGTGCTAAGAATACTTTTGACACTGTCTATGAAATATCAGATGGAACGGAGGCAAAGGCTGTACATGATATAGTAATTCAAATAGATTCAGTCCATTTCGCCTGTCATCCTAATTATTATTGTAATAGAATGGAATGCAGCGAAGGGGGGGGGGGCGAGATGACAGGCTCTTTCTTTCAATCTTAAATCCTGCAGAATCCTGACATTCTGGATTTACATATTTTATTAACGTGGTGTCCCCCTAAGTGGAACCAAAATATTAGACAGTCAAAATAAGTCCTCTCTCTGCTCCGATTGGGTT
The DNA here is from genome assembly GCF_011386835.1 of Chrysemys picta bellii. NCBI lineage: Eukaryota > Metazoa > Chordata > Testudines > Emydidae > Chrysemys > Chrysemys picta. The sequence goes on along the minus strand of NC_088813.1, from coordinate 6,564,412 downwards.
TAACCCCTTGAGCTCCCTAGGGGTGTAAGTTCAATGTCAGGCCATAAGTCCAACACTAACAGGAGTTAGGGGGGGAAACCCTTCTCCTAGGGGTAGGTTATTCCATGAATGTCCACTACAAGGTTTTTTCCACCTTCCTCTGAATCATCTAGTACTGGCCACTGCCAGAGAAAAGAGCAGGAGTACTTGTGCCACTTTAGAGACTAACAAATTTATTTGAGCATAAGGTTTCATGGGCCCATGAAAACTTAGGCTCAAATAAATTTGTTAGTCTCTAAGGTGCCACAAGTACTCCTGTTCTTTTTGCGGATACAGACTAACACGGCTGCTACTCTGAAACCTGCCAGAGAAAGGATATCGGACTAGAAGATGTCTGTCATGGCTGTCCCTATTTACCCATGATCCTATGTAATCTTGGTCTCTTTCTTTACATTTTTAACTTATGCTTTATTGATCCTCAGCTGGTGAAAATCAACATAGCATCACTGATGTCATTTTACACAAGCTGTGGCTGCAGCCCTATTGATTTCTGAACATTACCTTTTGCTCTGGTACTTATATGATCCTCATTATCAGGGTATCTGAACACTTCACAAGCTGTAATATATTTATCCCCACAGCCCCCCTGTAAGTTGGTCAATGCTATCACCCCCATTTTATAGAGGGGGAAATGAAGCCCAGAGAGGCTGAGGGCTAGATTCACAAAGGAATTTAGGTGAGGTGATGCTGAGCGTCACCACGCCTAACTCTTAGGCATCTAGAAAATGACTGGGATTCACAAAGCCTGAATTGAGGACCCAGGCTCCCCATACAATGGCTAGGGAGAGAGGATGCCTCAGGATGATATTCACAAAAGCCAGCACGCTAGGGTATATAAGTGCAAAATATTATCATCGTGATGTTTATCCCATGAAAGAGAATAAATATTCAGTGAAACATGGTTCGTCCACCATGAGCTTGTCCTTTTCGATCCCATTGGGCAATGCAAGCCAGTCCTGTAGGGTACCCAGCAATATTGTAAAGGTTCAAAGGGGCAAGGACTCTACTCATGTTTTCCCAAGGAAGCATGGAATTTACAGGATTGCTTTCTGGGGGGAAATGTATTACTGCTCCAACAGACTCCTTACAGCAATAACCCTCCAAAGGGTCAAGAGAACTGGCTAGGGATGAAGAGTTCAAACATCACAGAAAATGGGGAATTAATTTGATTGGGCCCTTTCCTAAAAGATACTTCTATTTTTGAAGAGCAATTCCCCACTCCCCCACAGACTGCTGTGACATCAGAACTGGCCGTGCAGGTTGGCTATATCAGTGATACCCAGACTGAAGCTCGCGAGCCACAAGTGGCTCTTTAATGTGTTTCCTGCGGCTCTTTGCAGCATGTGATATTAAAGAACATAAAAACGGCCGCACTGGGTCAGACCAAAGTCCATCTAGCCCAGTATCCTGTCTTCCGACAGTGGCCAGTGCCAGGTGCCCCAGAGGGAATGAACAGAACAGGGAATCATCAAGTGATCCAACCCCTGTCGCCTATTCCCAGCTTCTGGCAAACAGAGGCTAGGGACACCATCCCTGCCCGTCCTGGCTAATATCCATTGATGGACCTGTCCTCCGTGAATGTATCTAGTTCTTTTTTGAACACTGTTATAGTCTTGGCCTTCACAACATCCTCAGTCCACAGGTTGACTGCGTGTTGTGTGAAAAAAAACGTCCTTTTGTTTGTTTTAAACCTCCTGCCTATTAATATCATTTGGTGACCCCTAGTTCTTGTGTTATGAAAAGGAGTAAATAACACTTCCTTATTTCTCCACACCAGTCATGATTTTATAGACCTCAATCATTTCCCTCCTTAGTTGTCTCTTTTTCAAGCTAAGTCCCAGTCTTATTAATCTTTCCTCATACGGCAGCCGTTCCATACCCCTAATATTTTTTGTTGCCCTTTTCTGAATCTTTTCCAATCCCAATATATCTTTTTTGAGATGGGGCGACCACATCTGCAAACAGTATTCAAGATGTGGGCGTACCATGGATTTATATAGAGGCAATATGATATTTTCTGTCTTATTATCCTTTTCTTAATGATTCCCAACATTCTATTTGCTTTTTTGACTGCCCCTGCACATTGAGTGGATGTTTTCAGAGAACTATCCACAATTACTCCAAGATCTCTTTCTTGAGTGGTAACAGCTAATTTAGACCCCATCATTTTGTGTGTATAATTGGGGTTATGTTTTCCAATGTGCATTACTTTGCATTTATCAACATTGAAGTTCATCTGCCATTTTGTTGCCCAGTCGCCCAGTTTTGAGAGATCCTTTTGTAGCTCTTCACAGTTTGCCTGGGGCTTAACTATCTTGAGCAGTTTTGTATCATCTGCACATAAACCTCACTGTTTACCCCTTTTTCTAGATCAGTTTTGAATATGTTGAATAGGACTGGTCCCAGTACAGACCCCTGGGGGACACCACTATTTACCTCTCTCCATTCTGAAAACTGACCTTATTATTCCTACCTTTTGTGATTTAAGTATTAACTAATCTAAGCTATTACCCGATCAGGATGCTTTTACTGTGTTATTAACCAATTGTAGTTGATAAAGTAATACTACTAAATATTTCCCCATCAGACTGTTTAAATATGAATATCTAGCACTATAGTAAATAAAACAGTGAATTCACACAACTGTGGCTTTTTTGGGTAATGTTGAGCGCTAATTTGGCTCCTGGCGCACTGAGGTCTGAGTCTCACTGATCTGGGGCCTACGTCAAAGCCCATTGAAGTCAACTGGAGCCTTTCCACTCACTTCAGGGGGCTTGGAGGACTATTGTGGTTTTGTTACATGTGTGAAGGGTGGCCCTGGTTTTGAACTGGTGCCTCAAAGTATCATTGAAATCTAGTAGAAGGTGGGTGCCGTCCAATCCCTTTGCTAACCCAGCCTCACATAGACACTCCTGAGGACGTTGGGGGCAGAACTAAGCCCTGCCCTGCTCAGTACTCCTTAGGGTTTGTCGAAACAGCCCTCAGGAGTGACCCCCACCCCCAGCCCTGGTCGGCAGACCCGGGTTAGCAGGGATCAGGAGCAAAGGAAGCTCCTTAGAAGTAGGGGGCCCACGGGGCCCAAACCATGACCTCACCCTCGCTGCCACTTCTTCCCAAGGGCCCCCCCATCCCGTCCCTTCCCCCCAACCCCTGCTCCCACGCTGCCTCTTCTCCCCAAGACCCCACCCTACATTTGCTCCTCTCCGGCCACACCCCCCATCACTCCCCCTTACAGCCAGTAAAAAGTGATGGGGCCATGGCCCCCTGACCCCTACTGTTCTGGCGCCCCTGGCAAGGCTCCCACTAGTGCTCTGTAGGGCTTGGGGTGGGGCTTGTCAGTCACCGACTTAAGATGGAAACCGGCTCCTCTAGCTGCACTAGGGGAGGCAAGGTCACAAGAACATCAGGGGGTGCAGTGAGTAACCAAAACAGGGTGGGGGGCCCAAGCGCATGGGAGGGGGCATGGGCACATGAGGGGAGGGGTCAATCAGGGCAAGGGGGGGCGCAAAGGAAGGGGAGCAACCAGGCTGGGAATGGGGCAGAGGAACCAAGGGGCTAACTGTAGGACTGGGGTGGGACAAACAAACCGAAGCCGGGGAGGGGCAAAAGGCTACAGAGGGCAAATGGGGTAGGCAGCAAGGGGCAAAGCTGGGGGGCCTGTTGCGAAGGGGAAGGGGTCAGTCCAGGGTGTGGGGGGTAGTTGCGCCCATGAACGCTTGCACCAAAAGTCAATGTGCGGCTGCCTGGAGCTGCAGGCCCCAACGATGGCAATAGGGCGCGGCAGGCCAGGAGAGCAGCAGAGTCCCCGAGGCAGGAGCGGAGGCAGATGGTAAATGGCCTGTGGGGGTGGTGGTGGGGGCAATGGTGGTGGTGGGGGGGGTTGGGGGGGGGCACAGATGTACCGGGGGGGGGGCACCATGCCACACCCCCTGCGTCCCTGCAAACACAGTCTAGACCCCCACCACTAGAGCACAGTTCAAAAATTACTCAGTCCACAATGGCCCCCTCCACAGTGGTCTCCAGAGACCTGTGCGTTCCCCCAGCAGCCGCAGGCCTCTTCCTCCTCCAGGCTCTAGCAGCTTCCCCAGGAAAAATGCAGCAGCAGCTCCAGCAACCAGGCAGGTGATAGCAACGGTGGTGAATATGGGGTCTCCATGTGAGGTGAGGCGGGCACCAGGAGGCAACAGACGTCGTGCTTCCTAGTCAAGGTGGGGAAGGGGCCCCGGCCGCTATAGATGGAAGCAGAGGCGGTGGATGGACGAGATGACGTATCGGCAGGTGTGGGGGCTGCCGCCACCTGGGCATATGCCCTGGGGGCCGGGGGAGGGGCACCTGCAGAGCTGGTGGAGGGAGCAGCAGGAAGGGATGCTGTGGTCGGTGGCGGGGCTGCGGCAGTGGGAGCAGCCCCTGCCAGGGAGGGCCCAGTCTTCTTAGCGGGGCTCTTTCCCTTCTTTTTGCCCTGGCCTTTCCTACCGGCTGGGGCGGCTCCCCCAAAATCGGAGGGGGCGAGCAACATGGCAGCAGTGGAGGTCACCCCATTGCCCGCTGCTGCCGCCGATGCCGCAGCGTGGGTGGTGGCAGGTGGTTTGGCAGCAGCGGTTGAGGTAGAGGCTAAGGGGGTTTTCAGGGGGGCAGGCGGGGGAGGGACGGCGGGGCCTACCTGGAAGGGCTCACCCGCCGCGTTCCCCTCCATAATGAGGGGAAGGGAGAAAATCACCGGAGAAGGGGGGGGGGCGGGTAAAGAGGAAGCAGGTCAACCACTCCTCCCCGCAAGGCTGCAGGCAGGGGAGGAGGGTGCCGAAACGGGGCAGGGGACATTGGGGGGTTATCAAGGGCTTGGGGGGGGGGGGGTGTCAGTCACCGATACCGGCTCCTCTAGCTGCACTAGGGGAGGCAAGGAAGAACATCGGGGGGGGTGCAGTGAGTAACCAAAATGGGCTGGGGGACACAAGCGCATGGGAGGGGTCATGGGCACATGAGGGGAGGGGTCAATCAGGGCAAGGTGGGCGCAAAGGAAGGGGAGCACCCAGGCTGGGAATGGGGCAGAGGAACCAAGGGGCTAACTGTAGGGCTGGGATGGGACAAACGAACCCAACTGCAGAGGGAAAAGGGCGGAGCAGGCAAACAAACTGAAGCCGGGGAGGGGCAAAAGGCTACAGAGGGCAAATGGGGTAGGCAGCAAGGGGCAAAGCTGGGGGGCCTGTTGCGAAGGGGAAGGGGTCAGTCCAGGGTGTGGGGGGTAGGTGCGCCCATGAACGCTTGCACCAAAAGTCAATGTGCGGCTGCCTGCCGCTGCAGGCCCCAACAATGGCAATAGGGCGCGGCAGGCCAGGAGAGCAGCAGAGTCCCCGAGGCAGGAGCGGAGGTAGATGGTAAATGGGCTGTGGGCGCGGTGGAGGGGGCAACGGTGGTGGTGGGGGTTTAGGGGGCACCGCACCACACCCCCTGCATCCCCACAAACACAGTCTAGACCCCCACCACTAGAGCACAGTTCAAAAGTCACTCAGTCCTGAACAGCCCCCTCCACAGTGGTCTCCAGAGTCCGGTGCGCTCCCCCAGCAGCCGATGGGCCGCGCAGTCCTCTTCCTCCTGCAGCTCCCCAGGAGAAACACAGCAGCAGCAGCTCCAGCAACTAGGCAGGAAGGACCCCCCACAGGTGGTAGCAATGGTGGTGAAGGTGGGGTCCTGACTTCTCCCTCCAGAGATGGTGGTGGGGGTGGAGGGCTGGCCGGCAAGGCCCTTGCTCAGCAGCATTGGCAGCAATAGCAGTCTAGGGAGGGAACACTCTAGCCAGCAGCAGCAGCCCAGGGAGGAAGGGAAGGTGAAGGAGCTCCAGCCAGCAGGGCAGTCTGAGGACACCAAGCACTCTCTATAGAGGAGTGGTCCCCAGCTCCTGCCCTGAGGGGTTGGAACAGCCCTGGGAAAAGGCTGTTGTAGGGAGAAGCAGCTACTGGGCTGATTGGGGAAGTAGCTGCAGCTGGGCCACGCCCCAATCAGAGCCCAGCTGGCCCTATAAAGGCAGGGAGCCAGGCACTTAGACAGAGTCTTTCTCTGCGTGTAGAGTAAGAGAAGGGCCTGGCTGTAGGGAGCTAAGACAGAGTACCTGAGTGGCGCAGGCTGAGGAGTTGCAGCCTGGAAAGCCCCAGGCTGTGGCCTAGTATTAGGCTAAAGGGGACTGGGGGTTGCAGAGGGCAACCCAGGTGTAGGCCAAGGTAGCAGGTCCAAACCCAACCCTGTCAGTGATGAGTGGCTGATACTGCAGTCTGCCCCTGGGCATGGGGCTAGTTGATGACTGGCAGTAGCCTTATTCTGAGGTGGGGTTAGTGGGTGGGGGTTCCCCTGGGACGGGAGACCCAGCATGTGTGGGTACTGCCAGGGGGCAGCACCCAGAGCAAGGGGCACTGGTGTCCTGGGAGGGACATGGGAGCCAGTCGGAGGACAAGGCAGATCACTGGCCTGCAGAGGGCATTCTGGGCTGGATTGAGCTGATTCCCCAAAGTGACCAGCAGGAGGCGCCACAGGGGTGAGTCCGACCCCTTACATGCTCTAACAGCTGGGTACACAGCCCTTTGAAGTTGTGACTCAGACTGCAGCTCGGGCTCTGAAGCCCACCTCCTCCCAAGTCTCCAGAGTCCAGGCTGGGAGGTTTGCTCCTACAGGCTGTGTAGACAAACCCAAAGTGACCTTAACCCCAAGCCCAAAATTCCACTCAGGGATGTCACACGTGGAAACCTCATGATGTTTAGAAATCCTGTGAGGGTTTCTAAAGAGAAGGGCACTTTACTAGGCCTGCTATTACAGCATCAGCTGTACCACCATTTGGTTTCCGGTTTTTATTTAGGCTTTGTTTCATATTTTTTGCGAGACGTGCATTGGCGAAGTTCCCGCTCTACAGTTATTACACTGTGATCTGAGAGTAGGTGTATAATTGCAGCAAACCAAATTTTTTAATGTATTTTTATCTATAAATAGGGAATGTAATTATCTATAATTATCATATGCTTATTTTGTAGCTAAGTGTATATATTGTTTCCCCTGAAGAGTGTGAGTTCCTAATTCATGACAGGGATGCCAGCTTTGCAACCATGTTTTCCACACCATCAATTACCCAGACGATGTTTAGTCATCATCTTAGTGATGTGGCAGGGGAGGGGGGGCAGAAGAGCTTAAGAAATCATTAACTCCAGACGGTAGAGATTTTTTCACATCCTTGTCTAAATGTGGTGATGGGCAAAATCATACCAGACACACATACAGTGCTCCATTCATCTCCATTAAGGGCAGATCAAGCCACTGGGAAGAGAAGGATGGTCTTGTAGATTAGTCAAAAAAAAAAAAAAAAGGAAAGGGAAAAAAGAGAGCTCAGTCCTCAGCTCTATTAAAAACTTCCTGGGTGATCTTGGGAAAGAGGTTTGATCTCATACTGCTGGTCAAAAATATCCCAGCAAATCTTGTTTCCCAATGACAAATGGACTTTTTCCTTTTAATTTACCATCATTTAGCACCCAGGAGCCCTAGTCATGGGCTAATCCCCCGTTGTGCTAGGTGCTGTACAAACAGAGAACAAAAAGATGGTCCCTGCGACAAGAAGCTGAGAACGGAAGGATAAGACAAGAGACAACAGATGGGGTACGACAAGGAAACAATGAGACAATATTGGTCAGTGTGATGGCCTGTGATCTCTGGGAATGAAAATTAAAAACTTCACAGAAATGTCTTTTTGACAACAAAACCAAAAAAAACCCCAAAAAACCCTACACACCCCATACCACACTCCGTTTTTACAAAAGCAAAACATTTTACCAAAAAAATTCAGATTTTTGGTTTTCATCAAAAGCTGGAAAATTTTCATGCACACTTTCAACCATTTTCAGATCAGCTCTATTCAATCTTTTTGTGCCTCAGTTTCCATTCTGTAGGAATGCACTTGTCTATGTTGTCTGCTTATATTGTAAACTCTTTGAGACAAAGACTGTCTCTTAACATGTGTATTCTTAGTGCACTGAGATCTTGGTCTTCGCTGGGACCTAAAACATGTTTTGTCTACAGAGAACATGGTTCAGGAAGGAGTGTGATCTAGTTCAATGGTTAGAGCAGGCAACTGGGTGTCACTATTGGTGTCAAGGCTGCTTCCCCACTCTGAACTTTAGGGTGCAAATGTGGGGGCCTGCATGAAAACTTCTAAGCTTAACTACCAGCTTAGATATGGTCTGCTGCCACCACTCCCAAATGTGCTAATTTCCTTCCCTGGGTAGCCTTGAGAGACTCTTCACCAATTCCCTGGTGAATACAGATCCAAACCCCTTGGATCTTAAAACAAGGAGAAATGAACCATTCCCCTCCTTCCTCCCACCAACTCCGGGTGGATCAAGATCCAACCCTCTTGGATCTAAAAACAAGGAAAAATCAATCAGGTTCTTAAAAAGAAGGCTTTTAATTAAAGAAAAAGGTAAAAATCATCTCTGTAAAATCAGGATGGAAACTAACCTTTACAGGGTAATCAAACTTAAAGAGCCCAGAGGAATCCCCTCTAGCCTTAGGTTCAAAGTTACAGCAAACAGAGATAAACACTCTAGCAAAAAGGTACATTTACAAGTTGAGAAAACAAAGATAAAAACTAACACGCCTTGCCTGGCTGTTTACTTACAAGTTGGAAATATGAGAGACTTGTTCAGAAACATTTGGAGAACCTGGATTGATGTCTGGTCCCTCTCAGTCCCAAGAGCGAACAACCCCCAAAACAAAGAGCACAAACAAAAGCCTTCCCCCCACCAAGATTTGAAAGTATCTTGTCCCCTTATTGGTCCTTTGGGTCAGCTGTCAGCCAGGTTACCTGAGCTTCTTAACCCTTTACAGGTAAAAGGATTTTGGAGTCTCTGGCCAGGAGGGATTTTATAGTACTGTCCACAAGAGGTCTGTTACCCTTCCCTTTATAGTTATGACAATTGGTCTGTGAAGGGGCCTGATTCTCTAGTACTTCTACCTTGTGTTGTCATTTTCCTCTGTGCAGAGAAGGTGTAAAACTGAACGATGTCAAACACCAGCAATTTATACTCAATGGTGCTCAGTTTGCACAGGTACGTGACTGCAGGGCAATGGAGAAGCAAGCCCCACACCTTCATTTTGCAGAAAAATGCCATTTTTTGCACTTTCTTCCGAGAGTTTATGCCCATTTTGGACAAAATGGGATATTTTCTCTGAAATCATGGGGAAAATGTTAGTTTCAGTGCAAAGCCATTATTGGTCAAAAACTGATCTGTGACTATAGTCATAGCAAAAATTTGGCCGAAAATTTGGAAATGGACCCAACTTTGAGCTTATAACTAAGGGCCCAATGACTTCAGGGGCTGAGTGCCCACAACTTGCACTGACTTCGGGGGAGGAAAGGAGGATCAGCACCGCTCAGGATCAGGCTAACAATCTTCTAAACTGAAAAACAATGATAATGATACTTAGGGATACCAATCAGAATCGGGGGGGCCTTGCGTTAGGTTCTGTACCTATGCACATAGGAAGACGTGTCCCTGTCCTAGTATTTCACACACACCAAGTTGGGATGGCTGGGTGCTTTTCCCAGCCCAGTCTTTGACTCACCGTGTGCCCCTGGGAAAGTTACTTAACCTCTCTCTGCATCTGTTTGTCCCTGGGTAAAATGAGGTCGCTAATACTAATCCACCCAGAAGGAGATATCAGAGGTGTGACTGCTGCACCGTCTTGTTTTAATCAGCGGTAGAGCTGGCAGTGGGATCTTTCCTTTCCTGCCTGAACAAACAGAACTACTTAAAAGAAAGTGACAATGGGCCCCTTAAATTTGGTTTGCTCAGATGGTTTTTCAGCCTCAGATCCATCAGAGAAGCTGAAATTGACATTTGCTACAAAACAAGTTTGCTGTCCTCATCTTAACAGGCCCATACCAATTGATTTAGGGCTGGATTGCGGTGTCAGTTACACCAGTTGTGAATCCAGAGTAAAGAACATTGATTTCATTAGACTTCCTCCAGACTGACTGCGATTTAACTGAGATTAGAATCTGGCTATGCATGCTTCGGACTATGCCAGGAGAGCTTCATGATCACGCACCCCCTAATTAGTAGTATTAATATTACTGTAGTGCATAGGGCTCTCACCAAGGTAACTCTTGTGCCAGGTGCTGTGCAGGCACATAAGAAGAGACAGTCCCTGCCTGGAAGAGTTTACAGTCTAAATGCACAAGACAAACAAGGGGTAGAAAGGGAAAGAGGCACAGAGAGGGGAAGTGATTTGCTCAAGGACACAGAGCAGGTTGGTTGCAGTCTATTCCTGAATAGAATACCGATCTCCTGACTCCCATGATCCACTGGCCCATGCTGACCCTTGTAGCGGGGTGCTGGAATTGGGGAGGGGGGCAGTGCAAGGGGCCAGGGCCCTCCCACTTTGAGTGATAGGGGAAGGGGGCAGAGAGGAGCAAATGGGGGCGGGGTCTTGGGGGGAAGAGGTGTTGTTGGGGCAGGGCCTCCAGGAGAAGGGGTGGCACGAGGGCAGGGTCTCAGGAAGAAAGGGTGACATGGTGCCTGTGGACCCCCCCCCACGCTTTCAGGGAGTTTCCGCCGCACCTGCAGTAGTGCTGTACTTTGAGCCAAACCCAACAGCAAATCAGAATCTTCATTTTTCAGTTCTAGCAACTGCTGACAAACTTCCCAGAGTCCACTTTTCTCCTCTTTTCCACCTTGGATTGATCAAAGACACAGCACAATCCCCAAGTGCACATTTAGCATCTCAAAAATCCCCCACGACAGACTCCCAATCTTTGTTTTTATCCTCTGGAAATGAATACAGTTCAAAAATTGACTCGCAAATATAGAGATACATATTTTGCGGTGCTGCATGTCTTATTACTCTTCGGCAATTAATGTCATTTACAAAATGACATCCACCAAACAAAAGAATACGATTATGTAAATTGCTGCATGAAATAAGTTGGCAATTTCACAAGCAAAAGAAAAAGCACAAAAAAGGAAAGATGGGAGCGGGGGAGTAGGGGAGCGAAGCCTCAGTTTCTAATAAGGCCCAAACTTTTTGAAGACAGAATCGGAATGGCATCACAACTTTTTGTTGTTGTTTGTTTTTTACCTTCACTCAATGATTCCATGAACTGCTTTCCTCACATGAGTTTTTTTTTTTTTTATTCTGGTCAGGCCGGAACATTGACCACATATTTGATTTGAATAGCAACACCATACAGGGCTGGCTTTGAAAGCGATAATTTGAAATATAATTGACTATGACATCTGTATTGACAACCAGATACGTATGGTGAATGCCTGGGTGCGCACTCTCTGGGAGGCCATCATCACCACTGAAGTCACAGAGAAGAAAAGATAATTTCTGCCTTCCAATGATTTGTCATTTCTTCATCTTTCCATACTTTGTTATCTTTGCCTTTGACTGCACAATAATGTATACCTTGCACCTATTTATTGTTATTACTAGTATTATTATTACTGTTTCATTCTTGCCTCTCTAGTTCTTTGACATTGATTTCTCCTTCTTCACTGCTTCTGCCTTGTACTGGGGGGGGGGGGAGAAATAAAGTGGCTTTGTAATTTGCCATGATTTATATATACATATATTTTGAGAAGCAAAATGGTTGTTCTTATGCCTGAATTTTGTTGGTTTAAAAAAAATCTTTAACAACAGCTATGTGGAGAGAAGGGGGAGAGGGATGATATTTCCCTGAAAAATGGCTTTGGGAATTTCAGCATCATGCTTTGCCACGAGAAGAGATTAAGGGATCAGATCAAATGAATTTTGCCATCAGAATAAGAGATCTGTCTTTGGGTGGGGAAAAAACAAGTTTTAATTTGACAGAAGGCTTTAAGGGAATTTTACAGAACTCATTTTGCCGACAGATATGATCAAGATATTAGACAAAAACACATTTTGTCACAAGAACGCTGTTAGCTGTTTGACATAATGCATTTTACCCAGCGTCAGGATTTGGTGAAAGTGACAGTCATTTTCTGTCCAGTGAAGCATGGGATTATTGTTTCAGCTCAGAAGGGCCCAGCCGTACTGCACTGGCCTAAGGAGCAGCAGTAGGGGATAGCAATTAATTAGGAGACCCGCGTGAACTCCAGAGCCTGCCTGGCCTGACCTCATCCCTTTTGACTTTGTGTGATGCCCGAGCTATTCTGCATCGCGGGGGGTCTAGGCTGGCAGAGGTGTCCGACAAGTTAATGATCGATGTCACAGGGAGAAAGAAGCCAACTCCTGGAATTCGAAGTCTTGCCTCTGACACCCTCCCCAGGTGACATGGGGCAAGTCACTCCAGACGCTCCATGCCTCCATTCACCACCTGTAAAAAAAAAAAAAAAAAAAAAAATGGGGAAAATGACCTGATTTTTTGTTATTTGTATTATGGTAGCATCTAGCAGCCCCATTTGGGATCAAGCCCCAATTGTGCAAGGTGCTGTACTGTCAGTCCCTGCCCTGAAGAGCTTCTGATCTTCATTTAGATTGTAAGTTCTTTGGACCAGGGACTGTCTTTTTGTTCTGTGTTTATACAGCGCCTGGCACAATGGGGTCCTGCTCCATGACCAGGGTTCATGTGTAGACTGGGGAAAGGAAGTATTAATGTGCCCATTTTACAGATGGGGACTAGAGGCACAGAGTGATAAAGTGACTTGTCCAAGGTCACACACAGGAAGTCTGGGGCTGAGCCAGGAATTGAACACAGATCTCTTGAGGCCTAGTTGTGTGTTTACCCCCACACGATTATCCGACCTCACAGTGCAAAGTTTAATAAACGATTAAGCACATTAGCTCCTTAGATGAAAAGTGACCTAGTGTAGCATACGTAAAGGACAAAGTACAGTAGCCGTGCTCTACTGGGTGTTATTGGGTGGAGCGTTTGCAGTGTTCCATTCCATCTCCTACTGACACGCTCCATGCAAAGTACTACTAAGAAACTTCAGTCACACTTCATATTAAGGCTGTATTCATATTTTATTATTGTTCATTATTTGTATTCTGGCCGTGCCTAGCAGCCCGAGTTGTGGACTGGGGACCCCATTGCGCTCAATGCTAGACATTTTTATTGCTGTTAGGTGGGTGAGGGTATCACCTAGGAGACCCAGTCACGGAGCAGGGCCCCGGTTTGCTAGGTGCTGGACAGACACAGAACAAAAAGCTGGTCCCTGCCCCACAGAGCTTGGGATGGAGTTTATAAATGGTTGAGAAGTGATTGGAAGATGTTTTGGTAAAGAGTTAATCAATTCTAGAGTCCAACTGGTCAGTGAGGGTTGGGAATAAGGCCCTCAGCTGTGCCTGCTCAGTAAAGCTAATGCCCTAACGAGTAAGCGAGGCTGCCTGTTGGACTTCCCCTGCCTGATTGGCCGAGGAAGCCAGCAGGCAGGTTCTTAAACATAGCCGCAGCAGTAGCTCACTGGCCGCTCAACGCACATCCCCATGGGCTCTCTTCCTCCCTGCGTTCGTCTCTCCAAGCCCTGCTCCTGCTCTGCTTTTCCACCGCTCCAGCCCAGATCCTGCCCCGCACCCAGCCTTCTTCCCAAGTTCCCAGCCTCTTCCCGCCTCACTCCTGTCTCAGAACCAGCCCAGCTCCTGGTAATCCAGTTCCGACCCTGGGCTCCGACTCTGCGTTGCTTCAACTCTTAGCTTTGGCATTTGGACTCTGACTTCGGTCCCGACCCTTGGCGCTGATTCCTGACCCCAACTCTGTCTTGACCCGTGGTTCTGGCATTCAGGCTCTGACCACTAGGCCTGACTCCTGCTCTGACCTTGTCCGCTGACCGTGAGTTGCTTATTACCTTCTACAACACGGTCTGTTGATATGCTTATACCATCTATAACATACACCATTCATATCTATAACATGTTTCTTCATGTTTATAACATGCCTAGAATTGGCCAAAGAATGATCGTTTTGTTTCATGACAACTTTTGAGGTTTCAGCATTGGTTCTTGTTTCACATTGGAACAAAAATAAAACCTTTCAAAAGCTTCACAAAATGCTGATTTCCTTCTCTCTCCTCATTGCTTTGGAATTGATCAGAAAGTTCACCCAGGACCTCAGAAACCTTTCCACTGAATCTTTTGTCAACATCAATGCATATCCCTGAACCATTTTGGCTTTGACAAACAGCATTTTCTGACAAAAAAATTTTGATTACACTTTTTCCAGCCAGCCTTTCTTATCATATCTGTTAACCCTTTATAAATCATGTATAACTGGAACATTATTATAAAGTGTGATTGAAGGCATATGTCAAGGACAACAGAAGGAACTCAGTGGCTTCAATGGAGCAGGGTCATTGCCCATAAAGGCAAAGCCTCTTGTCTTGACCGAGAGCAGTATCAGGACTAGTCTGTCTATTTTAAATAATTACCTAGCCCACATCATCATCATATCTGAGCACCGCAGCACCCCGTGAGGTAGGGAAGTGCTAAAATCCCCAGTTTACAGATGGGAAACTGAGGCACAGAGAGACTAAGTGACTTATCCAAGGTCACACAGGAGGTCTATGGCAGAGGAGAGAATGAAAACAAAGTCTCCCATGTCCCATGCTAGCACCCTAAGTGCTGGACCAACCTTCCTCTCCAGTTTCATGTAAACTTGCAATCAATTCACTTAAATATTTCTTAAATCAATGTAGTTCAGTGCCACTGCCTGTGTGTGTGTGAACACTCTTATTCTGGATTAAAATTGGCTAAAGTCAGTTAAAATATGTGCTGTACAGCTCCTAAGTTCAAACCCCCGAGATGACCCATGAGGGGGGCTCATCACAGAGGCAAGAGACAGAAGCTCCTCTTCCAGCCACAGGTACCCTGCAGTGTAACCCACAGCTATGGTTCTCAAAGCAATGGCTTGTTTTCTTTCTGATATCACTCAAGCTTCATTTTTTTCTTGTGCTTATTCTCCCCCTGCCTCGCCTATGCTCTAAAGAGCTCATCAAGTTCATTTTGTTCATCTGCTTCAGCTCCGTTTGGAGAGATGATGATAGAAGTGTGGGTTTGTTCTCTGAATCTTCTTAATAACCACCTCTTTGGTTAGCTGGATGTGAGTGATAAATCACTGCCTCCATTGTTCTGAGCCCTGACAATGCCGTAGAAATATTTTGAAACAAACAAAAAATTACATATCTATCTAATGAATAAATCACCAGAAACTGGCAAGAGAGTTCTTTGCCACAGTAGTGCGAGAATATTTATGGGGATATATCTAGGCCAGAGAATAACAATCTAATCAGTGAGTCCCCTAGATACCTCTCTCATGTAAATAGGCATCCAGAAAGGGGGATTAAATTTAGAGAGCTGCGTTTGATACAATGTCCTCTCGTCTGTAAGTTGCTTATGGGCTGAAGATCCAAATAATGATAGTTGGCCAAGTTCTCAGAGGGGGTAAATTGGTGTAGCCCCAGTGACATCAGTGAAGTGATCCTGATTTACACCAACTGAGGATATGGCCCATGTCTTTGTGGCTTCGACATCTTAAATCCTGTATATTGCCTGGCTTTGCAATCAATTGAACCCATTTTGCAGATGGAGGGTCGGAAAAATCAAGGCCCTAATTCTGGTCCCATTGACACCAGTGTTCAGGGGTGAATTTGGCAGACTTGCTCTTGGTTTATGCTGGTGTAATTACATTCATAATTAGCCCTAAATGATTACATGAGATTCAAAGCACTGGAGAATCAGGCCAGCAACGTCAAGCAAATCTCTCAAGCAAGTCACTGTACTCACTTTCCATTAGTGCAGGGTAGGAGTGCAAAATTTCAAGATTTTCCAACCAGCACTAGTGCAAAGAGGATTTAACCTACTTCCAAATCAGGATGAGGGCCGTAAAAGCACCAAGTTAGGTATAGAGGAAGCCTGGATTTCTCATACACAGAAGTAAATCATTGGAATCAATAGAGAAACACTCATGTGAAAGTACAAAGAGGAATAGGCCTTATGTTACAGTCCTCGTTGACACACTTGCTATGTGACCTTGTGTGCACATCCTCAGCCTCGGTCACCTCCTCAATCAAATGGGTGCAATGTTTATCTGCTAAGTAATGCTCGCAGCATGCTGGGAAAGCACATCCACAAGGTGTCAGAGATGGGCCTAGATCTCAAATTCCTGAAACCCCAACCCATGTGCTTAACTCACCAGAAGGTGAAATTCACTTCTCTGGAGAAGGCTGATACAAAGTGTCATAGTCTAGCGAAAAGGGAACTGGACTACAGGAAACCCGAAGTCTCTTCCCCGCTCTGCCACTGACGTGATGTGGTACCTTGGGCCAGTCACTTCCCTTTGTACCCTTTGCTGTCTTGTCTATTAGATCATAAACACTTCAGGGCAGGGGCTGTCTCTCACTATGTTTGTACAGCATCTAGCGCAGGGGGCCTCTAGATCCTATTCAAATATTAATAATACTAAAGCATGTGCACTGTTTCCTTTTTCAAAACAGTGAGCAAGCAGCACCTCGGTAGTGTAACCTTTGGGTGGATTAGAGTTCACTTAACTGCCATTCCCCAGTGCCTAAAAAAACCCCAACTCCCATTGCAAAGTAGCTGGAATCCCAGAGTGCAGTCGCTAAAGATTTTCAGCAAGGATTGCACAGGGTCAACTTCCCCACATTCAACTCTGTGACTAGATCCCCCCAGGCGTGCAGTCTGGGACTGTGGTGGGCCCGCTGTGCACCCCTGACTCTCTCCCCCCTTGCCCCTACATGCCGGGAGCTGATAAAAAAAAAAAGCAGCAACAAGCTACAAGCCAGAAATTACCAACAAGCAACTCACAAGCCAATTAAGCCAGAAACAAGCCCGATTTCTGCATTTTTTTCACAGGTTTGGCATGTCTGGCACATGGCCCCCTGCAAAGCACCTGCCCTGACCGCTCGCCCTCGGGGATCTGACCCCAGCAACCTAGTGGAGCAGACCCAAAACTACCACACCCAATTCCAGAAGCTTCTAGATGTGGAGTGCTAAATCTGCCTAGCAACAATAACTCAGACACAACTCAGAAACATTTGGCTTGAAAATATGGCAGAATCTCTGCAATTTCATGGAGATCACACCTTTGAGAGCAGGCAAAGTTTGACGTGAGAACACCCCAAACAAACCCAAAACTTTCCTGATGAATAGCTCACCTAGCCGGAGGTTTGAGCCTGGAAGGAGGGTGAATATGCCCGTACAATATATGGGCTGCATTGAGGTATTGTGAAAGGCCAGACAGCTCTTCAGTGGCTGGAATAAGGGTCACTTAACTAAACAAACAATGTGTCCCCAAAACTGGCCCTGAGTCCTGGCTACAATTTGAAAGCAGGGTAGGCTTGGCCAGATCTCTATGTGAATAGGAACTGGTTTAACATGGGACCTTCGTTTTAAGATCATTTAATGTTTCAATGTACTTTTTAAAGTCAAAAATACATGTAGATCAGATCTCATCTAATATAAATCAGTACAGCTCCATCAAAGACCCTGGTCCAGTAGCCCAGCTGATGTAAATGCTGTAGCCTCATTGAACTCCACAGAATTATGCCAGGCTGAGGTTATGGCCCATGTCGTTTAATTGCCCTAAGGTGGACTCATAACGGGATGAGAGGATGATACGGAAAATCCAGATCTTCAGCTGTCGTAGCTCCCTTGAAGTCCACGCAGCGATTGCAGTTTCTACTAACTGAGGGTTCGGCCCAGAATGGGAGGAATGACATCAGCTAAAACAAGAGTGAAAAATAAAAGCGAGGGAATTACAAATGACTAGACATTCGGGTCTGATGGTTCACGGAGCGGATATTTCAGCTGGTATACATCAGGATCGTTCTGTACAATGGAACCAGGCGACTTATCCCAACTATGGGTCTGGCCCATTGACTTCATTAAGAGCAGAGGATGCTCATTCTCCTTTCAGGAGAAATCCAGCATCCCAGAGTAACAGGGCCTGAGAGAACTTATAGCAAAATGTACAGGGAGTTGTGCTGGCGGGTGTGAAGTCAGCTCCAGGGGGTCAGAGCACCAGGCAGGAGGAAAAGAATGAATGTAAATTGCATTCCCTTCTCTGTCTGCAGCAAACTAAGAGTAGACAGACTGGCAAGGCATGAAGGAGGCTTAGGAGCTAAAGGTGAGGCAGCAGACTCCTCCGTCTTCAGAAGATTAGCCTGGCAAATGGGCATCTGTTGAGCCACGATGAAAGGCAGACCCTGAGATCAATGCGTCTGCTATTATGCCTCCGCTTCTCAATGCAGAAAATGCATGAAATATGGAGCGAAAGTTCAGGGTACGGAGCGAGGTTTCCGAATGTACGCTGGGCAATAATTAGCTAATTAACAGTCTTTTGCTTGGCTGCAGCAGAATTTGTAATCAATTTCCTACGGAACGTGGCATAATGAACACATAATTGGATTCTAAGCACCCACTGCCATTTGTTATCCATAAATGAGTGCCCATGTGTGTGTGTAGGTGTCTGTGCATGTTTTTAAACAGTTTGGGCCAGATTAGGGTGACCAGACAGCAAGTGTGAAAAATCGGGACGGGGGTGAGGGGTAATAGGAGCCCATATAAGAAAAAGCCCCAAATATCAGGACTGGCCCTATAAAATCGGGACATCTGGTCACCCTAGGCCAGATGGTGTAGCTCCATTTAAACCAGTGGAAGAGCTAGCTCATTTAATGGAATAGCTCATTTTTGTGGGGGTAAATCGGCAGCTAAATCTCAAGGTGTGAGTGATGCAACCATGACCCCTATTGCAATGTAACCACCTCCTCCTCCGCTTTAGTGAATGCGTTTCCACGGCAGCCCCATGCCACATCTCCATTGGATCTTTGCATTGACAGGTAAAAAGGTCTGCCCTGGGGAAGGGGAGCTGCATGGCCGGTGGTATTATGCCAAGATAAATGATTCAAAGGCATGGAGGATTCTGTTTCCTCTGCCCTTTGCAAACAAGGTGGAAGAATGGCTGAGGACCTTGCAATTCTGGCTGGGTTACAGGTGGGGGAGGGAATATTTTTTTATTGGCCCGACTTCTGTCGGTGAGAGAGATGAGCTTTCGAGCCAGACAGAGATTTTCCTCAGACAGGCAGGTGGGGGCAATCTCTTGGATTATAGCTATTGACAGTATGTGTTAGTGTGAATTTTAATACCTTGTAAAGACACCGTTAGGCACGTTCTAGTGTTGTCTTATGAATAAAAATAAACGTATCAAACAGAGTACAAACCCTGGCTTCAAAATATATCCTATCGTATCCATCACCATGTATTTCCATCTATCTATATTTTTGTACCATACTTACCTAAAAGCCAATGGCCTAAAGCATTGGGTATTTCCACAGTTTCTTATGGGCAGAGCCCTGCAACTCCGCGGATATCCGCTTTATATCTGTGGTATCTGCATCCGCGGAGGCGGTTGTCTTGTTTACCATCTTTGAGGATCAGATGCGGCTCCAAATTTTTGTATCCACGCAGGGCTCTACCTATGAGTCCCTGGCACGATCACCGTCTTAAGAGATGACTTTGGGGATGTTGCTACATTGCAAATGCATGATTAATTAAAATACGAAAAACAAAAGACAGCAACTTAATTCAGAGATGCAATAGACTTAGCAATAGAGTCTTCTTATTTATCATTTTTTTTAATTTAGTTTCGTTCTTATGGCAACCCCTCATTTTCATATTAATGAAGCCAGATAACTTTCCTATGTTGGCATGCCACTGGGACCTCCATAATTAATGTATCTAATGTGAAAGTTTAAGGTTCATTAGGTTTAGAACTCAGGCAGGTTTTTAATCAAGCATGTTATGGCAAATCATTAAAAGCTGAACACAATTTGTAAAATATTGCAGTAATATTTAGTTGCATGTTAGCTCGGGGCAGAGTAAGGGGGTGCGGAAAATGTATTGCACCTCTGAGATCTCCTGTCAAATCAAGCAGGATGCTGATAGCCAGTGCAAGCAAATCCTTACTGGGGGGACCACTCTCCTAATAATAATGGCAATTAAAAAAAACGCATTGTTAAAGTTGACTGTGCTACTGATGATATTGTCTCCCTCCTGCTGAAATGTCCCTTATATGAGCAAGAGAGGGTCCTGACCAAATTCATGCCATCACCAGGTTATTAATTATGATAAAACAGCACCTACAAGACCTATCTGAGATCTGAGTTCCCACTGTGTTAGGCACTGTACATACACATAGAGTCAGTTTGAGGCCAGAAGGAACCACCAGATCATCCAGTCTGACCTCCTGTATACCACGGGCCACCGACACCACCCAGCATCTGCTCACTACACCCAACAACCAAAATTAGACTGAAGTATCACAGCCCAGAGACTAGACTGTTATATGCCATAGGCAGTGAATAGGAGGGACCAAGATGCACTGGTGTACAAGGACCCCACAATGGCAGAGAAATGATTGTGAGATATACCCATATAATCCTGGCACGTGAACCACAGCCACACGCTGCAGAGGAAGACCAAAAAAAAAAAAAAACCCAAGGTCACTGCCAATCTGGCCTGGGGGAAAATTCCTTCCGAACCCCCCAGATGGCAATCAGTTAGACCCTGAGCATGTGACCAAGAAGTAGCCTGTGCCCCAAAGGGGTTGCAGTCTGCACAGGCATCAGAGACAAAGGATTATTATCCTCATTAGAGATGGGGAAATGAGGTGAAGAGAGATTTAGGGTTTGAGACACAGGTTCTGTATCACTATAAATATATCAGTAGAGAAACCAATGTCGTTAAAATGGTACAAACCCTAGTGTAGACGCAGCTCAACCAGTACAAACGTGCTCATTAGAGATGGTCAGAATATGTTTTTTCTCATGAAAAAAAAATCTATTTTTCTGTTAAACACTTTGGCCGAAAAATAGAGTATTCGGAGTGTGAAATAGCACTCATGGGAGGTGTCGTTTGGGTGCCTCACGCAGGCGCCAGCTTCTAATTTATCCCTGGGGGTGCTCAAACTCCACTCCTTCCCCAAAGCCCCAACCGCTGCCCTGCCTCTCAACCCCCCCGCTCCACCCCCGGCCCCATCTCCACTCCCTTCTCCCTTCTCCTAAGGCCCCAGCCCCGCCCCGCCTCTTCTCAGCCTCTTTCCAACCCGTTCCTCGAGCATGCCCCATCCCCGCTCCTCCCCTTCCCTCTCTCCCTCCCAGCACCTCCTGCACGCCACTGAACAGCTGTTCCCCGGTGTGCAGGAGGCTCTGGGAGGGAGAAGGAGCTGATCCATGGGGGCCACAGGTGGGTGGGAGTGGGGGGGAGGAGGGGAGCTGGCTGCCAGTGGGTGCTAAACACCCACAATTTTTTTTCTGTGGATGCTCTAGGGCTGGAGCACTCACGGAGTCGGTGCCTATGGTACCTCATGCTCCTATTTCTTTTATAGGCTAGGCTGCTTAGTTGCACTACATTTCCCACAATGCACCACACTCTTGGCAAGGAGAGGCGGTGCATCATGGCTGTCACAGCCATGCAGCGGTGCATCCTGGGAGATGAAGTCTGGAGCTAAAGGCAAATGGGAGTCCTCAGTAGGAGGTACTTGAACGACAGCTCCCATGAGGCACTGCGGTAGCATTTTGCAATCAAAATATTTCATTTTTTAGGTTTCTAGCTTTTTGATGAAAAAAGAATCAGAATTTTTTCTCTGAAAGCAGACACTTTCCATAGAAAACTTTTAGTCAAAAACCCAGTTATCTGTTGAAAAACACGTGACCAACATTTTTCAACCAGTCCTAGCAGAGGGAGTGGAGGCCTATTAAGAGGCGGTGTGGCCTAATGGCTCAAAGGTAGATTTAGAAAATCTGGGTTCTAGTCCTGCCTCTGGGTGACACAGGGCAAGTCACTTCCTCCCACCCCCTCGGTGACTGAATTTCTCCAGCTGTGAAATGGGGATAATGATACTGACCTCCTTTGTAAAGAGCTTTTGAGATCTGTGGATGCAAATTGCTAAATAAGAACGAGGGTTTATTAGGGCTAATATTTACATGTGTGACCCGTCCCCGGAACATTCTGCCGCACCTTGTATTTAGCTTAGATGCTCTGGACGCATCCACTGTACGGGATTCTTTTGGAGGTGTGCAGTATATATAGGCACATAGCCCTCCCTAGCATGGGTATAAATAGCAGTGTAGACAGTGAGGCATAGATTAAGCCAGTAGAGTAAAGACATGCCTGAAGGGTGTGGGTATAGACCCGGAGTACATACCCTACACATTCTTTACTGGCCCTAGCCAGGCCTCCCATCGACACTGCTATTTTTAGCAGTCTAGTGTCCAGCTGCCTCCCCTCTGCCAGAGCCTTTCATTGACAGCTTGATCCAACTAGCCCAGTATCCTGTCTTGTGACAGTGGCCAGTGCCAACTGTTTCAGAGGGAATGAACAAAACAGGGCAATTTTTGAGTGATCCATTCCCTGTCAGCCAGTCCCGGCTTCTGGCAGTCAAAGGCTCGGGGACACCAAGAGAATGGGGTTGTGACTCTAACCATCTTGGCTACTAGCCATTGATGGCCCTATCCTCCATGATTTTTTAATTTTTTTTTTTTAAACCCAGTTATACTTTTGGCCTTCACAGCATCCCCTGCAATGAGTTGACTGTTGTGCGAGGAAGTACTTTAGAAGAAGATTGAACTATATCTGCATAATCCCCACCCCCTAATCGAAAGGGTTACCACACTGTGGGGGAAGCAGAACTCAGTGACTTTGCCCAATGTCAAGTCTGGTTGGGGGACATAGGTGTTAACGTGATACAACTAACGTCAATAATACTGGACAAGACAAACCACGGTCTGTAACAAGAACTCCTGTTTCCCATGAGTTTAGGTGGAGAAGTAAGATCTATAAACAGACTCCTGATGGCCCTGAAAACAGGGTTCCCAAATGCCTCCCAGCTCTAATTATCTTCCCCTTTTGTTCTCCCCATTGTTTTCTTTAAGCTCCTTTTAAGCTTACAATTATTATTTTTTAAATAACCGCACTTGGCAAGCAGCATTTCCCAAGCCTCAGCAGTTCCAATTGCATCGAAAGTAATAGTCTTAAGAGAACAACGTGACGGAGGAGGCTCAGCCGCGATACCGCGAGAACAAAGGACATGTTTGAAAGCCGGTGTCAATCAAAATGCAGCCCTTGGTAATTAACACAGAGTCACCCATTTGTATTTATCCACTGAGGGACCTATTGATGGAGGCTATAGCTGTCTCGCACTTTGCTGCACCCTCTTTGGAAGCTGGAAAAGCTGGAACGAGGACACTGAGACTGTAATAGAGTGGCACCCACCTCTCACGAGCATCCCCTGGCTGGGTATGTGTCGGCTCCTCTCTCAGTCTGAGGTGACCCCTGTTGGTGGTTTCTCAGGGGGGTTTGCTGACTCGGTCCTCCGGCCCATGTCACACACACACAGTTTGCGGGCTTTCAACAACAACAAAAACCCTTCTAGGATAAACAGTTCTATGATAAAGTCTCAGTCTGCAGTGTTTAAACAGTCCTGGCCTTGGTATCGAGCTGTGCCCCCAAGGCTTCCTCCCTGGAAACAATGGTTTCACCCACTCTGGGCCATTCTGGCCCTAACTCTCCAGTTGGGCCGCTAAGTAATTCAGTTCCCCTTCTGGGGATGTATCACAGTTCAATGTTCAGGCCACTACCCTGTGGCCAGTGGTGGGACGCAGGCCCATCCACAACTCTGCTATTCACAAGGTCCCTAGGCTGGGACCCAGTCACATGCCACTGTGTCCCCTTTAACTCTTCACTATGCTGCTAGATTTCCCTGGGACACTTCCCCATGGCCCCACACCTTCATGAATGCTTCACCCTTATCATAGGGCTGAAGTCTTGTACTCAGTCCCAGCAGCCAGCTAGGAGCTCCTTCTTGCTCCCTCAGTCCCTGCCAGCAACTGGTCTGTCCGCGGTCCTGTAGCATCCTCAGCTAGCCAGGAACACCATCTACGTTCCTCCAGCTGCAGGCAGCAACTGTCTGTCTCTTCCTATGCAGCTCCTTTTACATGGCCCACCTGGGCCATGATTAAATCATAGAATCATAGATGATTAGGGTTGGAAGGGACCTCAGGAGGTCATCTAGTCGAACCCCTTGCTCAAAGCAGGACCAATTCCCAACTAAATCATCCCACCCAGGGCTTTGTCAAGCCAGGCCTTAAAAACCTCTAAGGATGGAGAGTCCACCACCTCCCTAGGTAACTCATTCCAGTGCTTCACCACCCTCCTAGTGAAATAGTGTTTCCTAATATCCAACCTAGACCTCCCCGACTGCAACATGAGACCATTACTCCTTGTTCTGTCATTTGCCACCACTGAGAACAGTCTAGATCCATCCTCTTTGGAACCCCCTTTCAGGTAGTTGAAAGCAGCTATCAAATCCCCCCTCATTCTTCTCTTCTGCAGACTAAACAATCCCAGTTCCCTCAGCCTCTCCTCATAAGTCATGTGCTCCAGCCCCCTAATCATTTTTGTTGCCCTCAACTGGACTCTTTCCAATTTTTCCACATCCTTCTTGTAGTGTGGGGCCCAAAACTGGACACAGTACTCCAGATGAGGCCTCACCAATGCAGAATAGAGGGGAATGATCACATCCCTCGATCTGCTGGCATGATTGGCTCTTCCCTGCAGCCTCTGTGATTGGCTGCTTCCCTGCAGCCACTCTAGACTGCTTAGAAGACCACCCTACTACTGCTGTCTGGGACAGAGTGTGGTAGGACCCTGAGGCATCAAGCAGGGGGCTTCCAGGCCTTGTACACCCTGTCACAGTGACATACGAGGGTACAATCCAGATTAATGCGCAGATGTGTCACCCCTGTCTTGCAGTTTTGGGTGCCTTACCATGGTTGCTGAAGTTGTGTGTTCCCCCCTCTCCCCGGGCTGCTCACAAACTGCCTTCCAGCATGCAAGCCACACCCTGAGTGTTTGCAGCTGCAGCCTGCCAGCGACAGTTGGGTTACACCTTGGGTTACACTCTGGCTCTCACCAGCCTTGGTTATACTGCAGGGCAATCCCAATATACCCCCAGTCTTAGATTTCCCCCCAGAAATATATGTTCTGTGCTGCCAAGCCCCCTCCTGGACAATATAAGCTGTATTAAGTCCATTGTTTCTTCTAAAGGAATAATATGCACACAATGTGCCACTCCAAAGGGAGTTTCCAGGCACTTCAATTTAAACACACTGGATCAGATAAAACAATAAAACAAGTTTATAAACTACAAAGAGAGAGATTTTAATTGAATACAAGTAATGACACATAGATGTCAGAAATGATTGCAAGAAAAATAAAGATAAGACATTTACTAATACCTAATTTAACAAATTATACCAGATTCAAGCGAAGTTTCTCACCATATACTTTCAACAGTCTTACTGACCAAACCTTGTAGGTCAGGACCCATTCTCCCAAAGTTCAACGAAGACTTCCTTTGTTGCTTCAGATGCACTGAATGTGATGGGCAGTGAGAGAAAGAGTGAGGTTGGGGAGTCCTAGGGTGTTTGTCCCCCTCTTGAAAAACATTTCCAGCTGGGTGCCAGGAGACAAAGTCTATGTGGAAGGATGTTCCCTGCTGCTTTTTCCTCACCAGTTTGAACTTCCTGCTTGATGAATCTGTTTACTGCTTAAATGCAAATTAAGTAGAGCAGACATTCCTTTGTGTAAGACACACTTGTTTGCCAACCACAGTTTGTTGTTAATAGTACCACACAGTGGAACCTTATAACTTCACATACAGTGTTGCCATGCGTATCTTATCAGGACAATACTGTTCAGCAAATTATGAGTATTCAAATGATACCTTTCAAGGCATACTTTGTACAAAGACTATTACAATAGTGTGTAGGGTGTGAATGCAGGGGCACATTCTGTTACAGAGAGTTGATTACTGGGTCTAAAAATTTACCTCAAATGTAAAAAAGTATATTCAAATTCATAAGATGTCACAGTAACTGATAACTTTTTGCCTGCTTTGAAAATAATCATGGAAAATAACATGACTGTTATAAACCAGTGCAAGGGAACCAGACAGAGAAACTGGATTAGTCCAAATAAAAAGCGTCTGATGATATGGGTCAAGGACTGTTGAAATCATGCTTAGTAAAAACAAAAGATGTGGAGCCCCGAAATAAATGAACCAACATTTGTATCAGATATTAGACCTAATTGATGGACAAATAACGAGGGGATGAGCTATGTCAGTTACCCGCTTTTTTCTTTCTGGGATTCTTAAAAAGATTCTTTGAAAAAATCATCTTGTCATTCTCTTCTCTCATCCCACCTTGCATCCCAGTTCATCTCATCTCCCCTTCCCTGACTCCAAGACAGAAGGAGCAGACCAGAATAAACAACTTTCTTCCCAAGAGGAAGGCCGTTAGGACGTTAGGGGATGGATCACTTGATGATTACCTGTTCTGTTCATTCCTCCTGAAGCACCTGGCACTGGCCACTGTCGGTAGACAGGATACTGGGCTAGATGGACTTTTGGTCTGACCCAGTATGGCTGTTCTTATGTTCTTGTTCAAGGAATTTTGTTTTTCACTGAGTCCTGAACACCATCATGACATCCAGTCCTCAGCCAATCAAGGGGATATCTAATTGCAGGTGCCGCAGAGGCACATAAGAACCTGTTCTGCCCCCCTCCCCTCTTTTCCTTCCTCCTATATCTCTCACTCGCTCCGCTTTTCATCAAATCCACTGCACGGCATCAGCACAGCTGACAAATGAGATGGCCACAACCCTCCCTGTCTAAAGAGAACCAGACTCAACCAGATGATGTCCCTCACCGGAATGTGAAACAGGGCCCAAGCAACAGGTACCATGGCCGATCTGCCAGCCAAAGCCACCCTCCATCACCGACCAGCTGTCCAGTGTTCCGAAAAATCAACAAAAGCCGTATTTCCCCCATCTTGTCTCTCCTCCACCTTGAGTCTGTTTGTCTGTTAGAAACAGAAGTAAATAGCCTTCTGACATCATAACCAAGAGTAAAATTAACTCTTTCCTTTTCATCAAAGGTTGGTGCTTAAACAAAGGAGACTCTGATATTTTGCCTCCAAAAGGAGGCAAATTAATTAAGTTTGTTTTGCATAATCACTCAGTTCCAGTTTCAGTATAAATGCTTGTTTTAATTTCTTGTTCTTTCTTGTGTTTAATCAATCAACCTTCAACTTTAGAATGAGTGCTTTTGGGTGTTTGCCAAGGAGTCAAGTAAACCAAGGCCTCTGTTTAACTATATATACACCATACATAAAAACCCGAATTTAAACAGCACTGCTTTAGTGTTGGCCAGCAAAAGAGTTTATAAACACTTCTAACTCTCTTGGCCTTTGGGATCAATACAACAGAGCTGAAAAAGGGAAAAAAAGCGTCTTGAGTTTAGATTTGGATTCAGTGCGAAGTCCATTGGCATCTCTTTGACTGGCATGTAACCAGCCATCCAGCTGTATTCATGGCCAGCGCTAGCATTTCTGGGATGTGCTGTTCATCTCTCCTCCTGGTACTCTGTAGGGTGGTGGCTGAGTGCTGTCAAACAGCTGCTGCATGAAGCATGCTTCTACAATACGATGTTACTGAGCTCCCTGTGGGGGTGTCAGCCTTTATTGCACGTCCATCCTCCTCTTCTCCACATGGGATCCCCCAAAAAGGGATTGGTAGAAGTATATGTAATCAAACCCACTGCAGGGCATCTGCAGATTTGAAACTTCAGCACCAAATCGTAGGATCTGTTATTTGAGCTAAAGGGCTAACTTCATGAGCTAGTAGCAGGCAGCTTCTACAGGTCAGGCCCAAAGTCGAGGTGCAGAACACATTCTATGAGCAGTTCCAAATATCTTCATGGTTAATCACTTGACTGGGAGTCAATGCTGCTGGGTTTGATTCCCAGCTCTACTGCAGACTCTCTATATAAACGTGAACAAGTTGCTTCTACCCTTTGTATTCAGTTTCCCCATCTGCAAAGTGGGAATAATGATACCGAGCTAGCTTACAGTGGGCTTGTGAGTGTCGTCAGACACTCCCGGTGTGGTGCTCTGCTCTGTTCAATGTTGATAACAGTCGGCTGCGTGCGTGTTCCCTCTGTGTGCTGCCCCAGCTCTGCACAGATCGCTGACACTGCAGACCCCGAGAGAACCCCCAATGACCACAGACTCTTGTAAGGTACGAAGGCACATCGGCCAGGTTTATTGTCGAAGAGAAACACAGTCTCCAGCTCCCCGAATCCAATATCCAAGGTGCTGCTAAGGTGCTGCTAGCTAGTACATATGTGCTCCCTGACAATGGACCGGTTCAGTCAGTGGCGGGACTTTCCACTGCCCCCTCGGCTAGACAAAGACACCGCCCCAGGGATGCATTCTTATACACAGGTACAAACAAGTTACACATCATTCCTGACGTATTGATGTGCAACCCCTCTACGTAGCAAGGTACAACCCCTCTACGCAGTAAGGTGTCACCTCTCACCAGGGCCGGCCTTAGCAAGAGTGGGGCCGCAAGCCCCGCCCCCAGGAATCGGGCCCCGCTCGGGCTGGGGTTGCGGGGTTTGGGTCCGGGCCAGAGCCGCCGGGGCCAGGCCGGAGTCGCTCGGCCCGGGGCCGAGCCGGCACGCCGTGGCCCGAGCCAGAGCCGCCGGGGCCCGAGGGGCTCGGGCCGGGGCCGCTCGGGCCAGCGCCCCACGGCCCGAGCCTGGCCGGGGGTGCTCGGCCGGCGCCGGAGCCGTGGGGCCGTGCTGGGGGTGCTCGGCCGGAACTGGGGCCGCTGTCCTGGGGCCCGTGCCGGGCTGGAGCCAGAGCCGCCGGGGCCGCTCGGCCAGGGCCAGACTGGGCCGCGCCACGCTGCGCCTCCCAGGAGCCCTCCTCGCGCCCCCCCCCCTTACCTGTTGCTGCCGCCGCCTGCCCCTTTTCAGACTTCCCGCGAATCAGATGTTCGTGGGAAGCAGGGGAGGGGGAGGAACAGGGGGCGGAGCATTCAGGGGAGGGGAGGAGGGGGAAGTGAGCTGGGGGCGGAGTGGACAGCCGCGGGGCCCTCTTAGGCGCGGGGCCCAATTCAGCCAAATCGGCTGAATCGGCTTAAAGCCGGCCCTGCCTCTCACCTTCTACATGTTGGTTCGAACAAAACAACTCTATCCATCATATTACCCTTTTGACCCTGTTTTTAGGATGGGTCATTTTGTTCCTTGTTATCTGTGTGGAATGTGCCAGTATCTGACTGTTCTGATATCTAGTGTCCAGTACCTCTTAGGTCTGTATCTTTTTGCAACGTGAGCCAGTTTCTGTGAGCAGGGCCTGCCTCTGGCTCACAGCTTAACTTCCCTTTATGTTAGCAAAGTCTTGACCATTACTTTAGTTCAGGCCTTAGGTCTCATACCAGGCCTCTGATACAAGGGTTTATGTTTCAGGGCCTCCTCTTACTACAGTGAGGTACAATTCATTATTATTCCTATCCCAGTAGCACCCTGCAGGGCCCAGGGAAGATCAAGGCACCACTGTGCTTGGTGCTGTACATAGTGAGACAGTCCCTGCCCCGAACAGAACAACATGTAAATATCCAAGACAGACAAGCAGTTGAAGGAGGCACAGAGAAGGGAAACGAGTTCACACTGCAGGTTGTTTGTAAAGCATTTTAAGATTCTCGGATGGGAGGTGCTAACAGAATTGCTAAGTGTTTTTATTTGAGGGTTTTGTAGTAGTTTCCCTTCTCCCCACAGAGTTGATCTTTGTAGCTAAAAGGACTATTTTGATATCTGAGGGCAGGTCTGCACTACAAACTTTCATTGGCACCAGTGTAGCGCTTCTGGTGAGAATCATAGAATCTCAGGGTTGGAAGGGACCTCAGGAGGTCATCTAGTCCAACCCGCTGCTCAAAGCAGGGTTAATCCCCAGACAGATTTTTACCCCAGTTTTGCTAAATGGCCCCCTTAAGGATTGAATTCACCACCCTGGGTTTAACAGGCCAATGCTCAAACCACTGAGCTATCCCTCCCCCGTAAGTGGATGGGAGATAGCTTAATAACTCCACCTCTGCAAGAGACGGTAACTCTGTCGGCAGGAGAAGCTCTCGCACTGACATAGCGCTGTCTACGCAGTGAGTTAAGTTCGGTATAACTATGTCACCTGGGTGTGGACTTTTCATACCCCTGAGTGATGTAGTTACACCAAAGTGAGTGTATAGTGTAGACCTGACCTAATAGTTATCTTTTTTTCCAATCCATGTTATGTTACATAGCATATATCAAGACCGTGGTTTCTTGCAATCTAACTGGATATTATCTAATAAAAGACACTTAAAATAAATATCCTGCAACAAAAAACAGGTGCTGGGTTTCACCCCAGATGTTGCTGCATCTGCATGGTGGGAACAGTAATTCTTGTGCCTGCCGTTAGACAGTATTTATGAGCATTTGCAAAGCCCTTTGGGATCTTTTGGATGAAAGGTGCTCTGTAACACAGGGCAGTTGTATTAACTCATTGTGACTGCAAGTGACAAATACATCATGAACCACCGTCAAGCTACTGCCCAGGAAAGCTCTGTAGGGTCCTTCTCCTGTTGAAGTCAATGTTTAAAGCACCACTGACTTCATTTGGAGCAAGCTTCACTACAAATGCATAGAACAGCATCCTGAGAGGTGCTGAAGGCTGTATGCTCAGTACCTCTCAGGGGATTTGGTGCTTGAAAGGGTTTGCTCCTGCTCCTTTTGACCCCGGAAGTACAGGATTGGGCCCCAAGAGAACACTCAGACACTGCATACAGCAGATTATCTGATGTCTCTTTTTGGTGCCTTACCTTTATCACTGCTTCCCTGAGTGTCTCAAGTTGTGTGCCCCAGTCTGCACCAGCAATGTTAAGTGTCACGCAGATAGGTTTTGCAGCATTTGATCAAGTGTCTGTATTCTTCGGCATCTCTCACACATTGTAAGCCATTTGCTGGGACCCGGATCAATTGGATTGGAGCGCGGGTTTAAACTCTCAAGCTGATGGCATTGGTTCTTTTGCCACTAGATTTTTCTGGGACAATGAAACAGGCCCAACAGATACCCTCTTCTTGCACCCGGCACTTGGTCGTTTCATACTTAAAATCAGCATTTGTTTTTTTGTCAGCAGGGTCATTCTAATGAGGTGCAATGTCATCACTCACCTACAGCCCTTCCTTTTTCAGGGGGGAAAAAAGAGAGAGAGAAAATTTCAACCAGCTGTATTTGTGACTAGAAATACAACGGTTCGATATCTAGTTGGCAGCCGGTATCAAGCGGAGTGCCCCAGGGGTTGGTGCTGGGGCCGATTTTGTTCAACATCTTTATCAATGATCAGGATGACGGGATGGCTTGCACCCTCAGCAAGTTCGCGGATGACACTAAGCTGGGGGGGAGAGATAGATACGCTGGAGGGTAGGGATAGGATACAGGGGGACCTAGACAAATTAAAGGATTGGGCCAAAAGAAATCTGATGAGGTTCCACAAGGACAAGTGCAGAGTCCTGCACTTAGGATGGAAATATCCCATGCACTGCTACAGGCTGGGGACCGACTGGCTAAGCAGCAGTTCTGCAGAAAAGGACCTAGAGATTACAGCGGATGAGAAGCTGGATATGAGTCAGGAGTGTGGGTTTGTTGCCAAGAAGACTAACGGCATATTGGGCTGCATTAGCAGGAGCATTGCCAGCAGATCGAGGGACGTGATTATTCCCCTCATCTTAGCAACAGAGCTAAGTCTTATCGCACATCTGCCCACCTTTATTTGAATGACGCTCCTTCTGATCTGACAGCTCCGGCATTGTCAGTTTCATCTAGAACAATTTACAAACT
Source organism: Chrysemys picta bellii (assembly GCF_011386835.1). NCBI lineage: Eukaryota > Metazoa > Chordata > Testudines > Emydidae > Chrysemys > Chrysemys picta. Next base: position 6,532,622 of record NC_088813.1, on the reverse strand, counting down.
TGGAACCTAATCCTGCAAACACTCAATCATTTGATCAATCCCACTGAAGACAATGGGACTATTTGCATGTCTATGGACCACTGTTGTGGTAAAAGTTTCAGGAGCCTGTTCTGTTCCTATAAAGGAAGTTTAATCTCCCATTGAAATGCAGTGTTTGGGTACAATATCATAATGCAGTTTAGGATACATTTCTACTTCAAATTTGTCTTTTAACAAGTCAGACATATGCTGAAATGGCTCCTCACCCAACTCCCACATTCCATATAAACAGACTGAAATACTACATATTTTGGGGGGAAGTGAGTAGTTAAACATGTTGATGTTTGTATATTCAAACACCCATTTCATCACTGTACTGGGAAAAATAGCTGAACTTAATTTTCTATGGAATTTAAAGAACGTTTAACAGCCCCAATTGTTTTCTGTGTTAATCAGTGTGAACCTGAAAAAAATGACATGCCTTCTAAGAGAAAAGAATCAGTCCACACTTACTGAAAAAGAATTCCTTCCAACTGGTGTTCAGAAGAGTGCTACAAGACACATAGCAGAGGGTGGAGAGGATGCCCTCCCACACTATGACCAGCAAAAATAATAATAATTAATAAAATCTCAAAGAGGCAGAGGTTCACAGATTTGCAAACCTAAAAACTTGTGTTATGCTTTAAACCAGTTCAGCACACAGCAGGTTTCTGACCATTAAAAAGTTAACTGCAAAGGAACACTGAAGCCCATTAACCTGAAAGTGTGCCAGCCAGTATGCCCTCACTGACTAAAGGTGCAGTCACACCTGAACAGCTAAAAATTAACCTTGTCATGTCACTGGCTCCATCTCTGTTGTTACAGAACAGACAAAACTCCAGGTGCTGGCACACAGGGTCTCCGGTACGTGGTGTAATTTTTTCAGAATCTCTTTTGGGAATAGTCATGTACGTGAAACAGCTGGTACTTATGATTATGCTACAGTATTTCTATGCATATATATTCATCTTGGTATCTGAAGTGATGAATATGAGCTCTGGTTACTACATGTTTGCTCCTGGGTAACACCCACAAGGCATTTAGCTAGCCCATGAAGGGACAAGTCAAGTTGAATGGCCCATTAAGGAACACTTAGCTCACAATGGAGCCTGGAAAATGCCTGTCTGCACTGAATGGACTTTTTGTGAATTTTCTAACTAGAAGAGGAGTGGGGGTGATGGACCTGTAACTTGCCCATGTGACTCCAAACACCATCTTTCACAGGGAGAACAGATTTCCCTTTGCTGGGCACTTGGCAGAAGCTAAAAAGGCCCTGGCCTGGAAACGTCTTCATGTTGCCTCTTTCCTGCTCCAGCCTCTGGACTATGAACATCTACTAATGGGGGCATTCTAACCAAGGGACTGAGGACTTTAAGGTAATCTGGAGCCTTCATATTTCCTTGACCCTTTGCAGATGGATTTATGAGTTGGATATGGTACAGAGACTGTTCTAGCCTCATTGATTGCTGATTTCCCTCGTGCTATGGACAAAGATCAGATGCCTGCTGACTTTCTCACATGAGTCAGCAGCCTTTGATACCTGTGGTATAAGCAACATAGCCCTTGCTTCAGTGGTTTTGTTCTTTCCTCTCCAAATGTCAAAGCCTGTTCCCATTGAACTCAATAGCAAAACTCCTTTTGATCTCAATGGGAACAGGAGTTGGCCCCAAGTGATCAGCGAATGTGATTTTGATCAATTGCTTCTCTGTCCAGAGACAGTTCTCAGGCATGTTCTGCCAGGCTGATTTTGATTGCCCCTCCGGTATGTCATGCTGAGGAAAATAATAAAGCAATGTGGGCCGTAGTTCTATCAAGATGTACGTGGCACACACAGTTCTATGCCTCTGTTCCATCAAGCCCAGATGGTGCAGCATCTTTGCTTTCCTAGTGCCTGGCAGAGAGCAATACTTAGAGAAAGGCAAGCTGGCAGAAGCTCAGTTTGGACATAAGGGAGGCACTGATAGTGTGTTAAGGGAAAATGGGGTGATTGTCCTTCCCGTCCTTCTTTCATTTAAGAAGTTTTCAATTTGGGGTGTGCTGGATCCTCAATGACACCTGGAAGTACAGGTGGCACCAGGGGCCCAAAGCATCATTTTAGACAGGTAAGGGGGATGTCGGAGGGAACGGAGAGAGCGTGGGGGGGCCCCGGTCTGGGGGCAGGGCGGGGAGGAGTCACATGGAGGGTCACGTGCCCTCCCTTGTGTCCCTCCCATGAGTGCAGCACCGGCAAGAAATGATTTCTACTTGCACCACTGGTCTTGGCAATGCTTTTTAGGGAGGAGTTTCATTCTGGTCTGTGCCAGAACCAAACATATTTTCACTTGCGATTGTTTATTCTGGGTGAGATTTTCAAAGGATTCTGAGGGAGTTAGCCACCCTAGCACCCGTTGAATTTGGGTACCTAACTCTCTCAGTCTCCTTTGAAAATCACAGCCCACTTGCGTTGCAGGAGTGCCTAGAGGCCCAGTGCCATGGTGCTACGCACTGTGGGCAACATTTTCAAAAACACCTAAACGACTTAAGAGCTGAAATCCCATTTATTAAAACTCACTTCACCTCCTAAGGCCCAGCTCCCCAAAGGTATTTGGGCACCTAACTCATTAACTCCTGCTGAAATCAATGAGTTAGGTGCCCAAATACCTTTGAGGATCTGGGCCTAATAGCCTAACTCTCTTTGGAAAATGAGACTAAGCTACTTAGGAGCTTTTGAAAATTTTACCCTGTACACACTTCACTTCACAGAGGACAACTGCACTCCATGGTTACTGTATTTCTCCCTAATTCCCATTGCCATCAAATACGAGATCTTGTGGATTGTGGTGTCACAAATCTCCATGAAGGTGCCTTCCTGATGAGGAGATTACACAAGAAAGAGTTCCTTGCTTCCTGACTCTCTGTGCACCATGTCAAGCTTGTTTGAGATGTACTTTAGTGTTGACTAACTCTTCCCTCATTCGGCTTAATGGTCCTTTGATGGGGGAGGGCCCCTGAGCCTGGGTCCCCCTATCGGCTGATGATGAAGGGGCAGTGAGCAGGAAGACTGCCCGAGCCCATTTCCCAAGAGGGACTGTGATACCCTGGAAGGGGGGCACATGTACGGTGACCTGGCTGGAGTCATGAAGCGTAGGCTGGAGTGAGAGGGGTCTGCAAGATGAGAGGATGGCAGGAGAGATGCTGCCAGGAGGGCGCGATGCCTGGACAGTGCTAATCCCAGGATGGCCAACAGGAGGCGCCACTAGCGGTGAGTGCACCCTGTGACAGGTCCCTATGGTGTCTGGGGGGGACGCTTGCATTATGGCGATTCTGTCAATCTTGCCAATCTGCTTTTGCTTAGTTGTGAGATGTAACAGGGTCAGCACGTGCCTCTCATGAGTGCCCCCTTTTCTCTGGCTGATAGAGCCTGCAAACCGTTCCTTTCACGGGGGCGGTGAGGGGGCACCTCTCGTGGACGGCCCCCTTTCTCTCGGTTAAGTGTGATCCTGCTTTTCTTTTTTGGTGTTACATCAGGGTGGTACCTGCCTCTCGCAAGCACCCCCGCACACACACTCTGGCTGCTGGTTCTCTTGGCTGGTCTTCGGCAGCACACACGCTGTTCCCCCTTCTGGGGTATACAGTCAGGTCTTTCTCAGCCCTGGTATGGGGGTGTAGCTCTAGGGCTTGTTCCCTGGGGTCCTTTTCAGCAGCCCTCCCTGGCCTCAGTCTGTAAGCAGACCAGCAGGGCTTGGTACCCTTGGCTGGTCTGGCCAGGTCGTAGGCTCAGTCCCCTGGGCTCTGCCTGCCCACACTGACCTTTTCATGGTCCCGCTGCTATTCTACCCAGCCAACCAGGCACCCAGTCTTTGGCAGCCTTAGATGCCTAAAATGTAATTAGATTAAAATAAATGCGCTTGTGCGTTTTGACACATGAGGAAACCCACTATTTCCACCTCCCTCTGCCTAATGACACATTTCTTGCTCTGTTATCATCTGTTTCCATGGCAGTGACATCTTTCTCAATGTGTGTGTGTGTGTGTCATTCATTGACCTTCTCTTTTCCACCTTCCACCAAGTGGTAGCCAGTCAAGGGTTCATCTAAAAATCTGGGGTTTTGATATCTGCACAACATGCCCATGCCACAGAAGCCTTCTTTCTTGACTCATTGTCTCTACAGCAGGGGTAGGCAACCTATGGCACCGGTGCCAAAGGCGGCACATGAACTGATTTGCAATGGCACTCACACTGCCCGGGTCCTGGCCACCGGTCTGGGGGGTTCTGCATTTTAATTTAATTTTAAATGAAACTTCTTAAACATTTTTAAAACCTTATTTACTTTACATACAACAATAGTTTAGTTATATATTATAGACTTATAGAAAGAGACCTTCTAAAAACGTTAAAATGTATGACTGGCACACAAAACCTTAAATTAAAGTGATTAAATGAAGACTCGGCACACCACTTCTGAAAGGCTGCCGACCCCTGCTCTACAGTCTGCTAGCCAGTCCTTTGCGGTTATTTCTACATTGAACCTAAACACCCACAGCTGGCTTCTGCCCAGTTACTCAGGCTTGTGGGGCTCAGGGTAAGGGGATGTTTAATTGCGGTGTAGACATTCAGGCTTGAGCTCTGGGATCTCCCCTCCCTCGCAGGGTCCCAAAACCCAGGCTCCAGCCCATGTCTGAATGTCTACACTGCAATTAAACCACCCTGTAGTCCAAGCCCAAGTCCCCTGATGTGGACAAGATGTGGATGCTTAATTGCAATGTAGATCTATCCTGGAACACATCAGCATTGGGTCCTTTATCCCACCAGTGGACACCACGTGTTCTCTGCAAGCAACTCGCACAGAATCCATTGCTGCCTGTGGTGGCCTTCTGGCATTTTCAGATCGGCACCATCCCACTGGGTGCCTAACTCCTAGATGGTCACCTAGGCACTTTTGAAAATGCCAGTAGGCACCATACCTTGGGAAAACCTAGCCCTACATTATGTCTCTTTTTTTCTGAAGTAGTTTAATCCTCTCTGAGGTGCTCCAGCCTGTGAATGGGAGGGGTGAGGCTGGGGCCAGTCTACTGTACTCCACAATGTGTAGTTTCAGCCCCGAACATGATGGGGACCTGATCTCATTCAGGACATTCTTCCATGCTGTCCCCGATGCCTGCAGCCTCCTCCCTTTCCCAGATGCTATTGTCGATATTGTAGTGCTGCCATGATGTATCTGGGCTAGGGAGGGAGTTTCCAGGAGTTGGGTGCAGAGTGGATGAACACACGCTGTTCTAGTCTAATCCACTTAGGTTCTTATCCCACCTTCATCTGAGCACCTTCCAACACGACTAAACGTCTGTCCCGTGTTTCATTCTCTCTCATCCACTCTCCAGGGAGATAACTGTGTGTGTAGTGCAGTGTTTTGGTAGGGCTTTTGGGTTTTGTTTTTGTGTTGCATTTTTAATATGCACATGCTGCTCTGTGTTTACACTGAAGTGACCTTGCCCTTAAAGTAGAAGGTGGTGAAGGTTTGTGCTGGTCTTTGGTTCCTGTTGGAGTTTTCTCCACTGTCTCTGATCAGTCCCAAGAAACTGCATGATCAAGGGCTGTAACAGTCTAGCCCTAATTGATTAAACCTCAAGTGAGGTGGTATTGAGGCACAAAGAGGGAAAGTGACCTATCCAGGGTTGGGATTAGAACCCAGAACTCCTGACTCCAACTCTTAAACGTTCATCACTAGATAACTCTGCCTTTTTGGCTGTTGGATACATATACATTAGCAAGTGACCTGAATTGTGAAGTTTGGATCAGGATCCAGACCTGCATTAAATCTTCCCCATTCATATCAGGTGTTCCCATTTGATCCATTTACCAATTGGCTCTAGCTCTCCAAACATCTCCGAAGTATGGAGTGGGAGTGGAGATTCTGATCTGATTTCTGATTTGGATCCATCTATCTTTCCACATTGCTACATTTTACCAGGCAGAATTCTCTATTTCGCTTTTAAAATCCTTCAGCTTGTTTCCCTACTTAAACTTATATAGACTGAGCTTTATTTTTCCAGAGGGGTTATGAAATACTCTATATAATATGAATTGTCATGTACAATAGCACGTCATAGGCACTTGCAATTCTGTTGCACCCTCCTGGGTATAATTACTAGGCAAAAGGAAGAAAGGTTCCTTGAAACCATGAAACAACTTGCAGACCATCTGCCTCCTAGTGCAAACGAAAGCAATTTTATTACAGTCTCAGTCCAGATAAACACAGAGCAAATCAGACATCAGCCAACAAATGCTCTGATCATCTGTGAGATGAAGCCAGGAGTGACACTATCTCAGTACCAATCCCCCCAAGAGCCAGCGAGGAAGTTAGCTATGGAAAATCTGGCATAGCCAGAGGTGAAAGTAAACCAGTACGGGCCGGTACGGAGGACCAGTAAGAAAAGGAGACTGGCTGAGGGAGGGAGAAGCCTGCCTCCTGCATAAGAAAGGTTTAAACTCAGCTGTTCCCTGCGCCCCCAGGGTTAGGAGCTGTTTCTGGCATGCTCCTTAATTTCACTCATAGTTACTGGAGGGCGGGAGGAGAACGGTGTGTGTGACCATGGCAGGGGCAGTTCTTTTCTGCCCCCGGGATGAGGGGCTCTCCTATACATGAAAAATACAGTCAAAATCAGGAACCATTTCCAAGTTCAAATCTATCCCATTCCCTCGCCAGCAGGGGATCATGGTTGTGATGTCCAAACTGCTTGCAGATCCTCTTTGAAACGTTACTGTTTAAAAAAAACAAACACACAAAAAACATGGAGAACATGGTGGGAAGATGTGTCACAATGATCAGGGTTTATTTTGGGCAAAGCAATTTTGCTAAAGCAACTAAAGATTCACAGGGAAAGCAAATAGCCCCCATAGACACAACCACACAGGGATTGGAGGGGAAAACTGGATATTCAGGGAAATTATTGTGCCTCCTTTGAAAGAAATAGTAGTTTTCATTCCACCCTCTTTATATATTGATTTAAACACCTGAAATGTCCTTAGGACATAGGGCGCAATCTCAGATCTCTTTTTGTTTTGTCCTGCCTGCGGAGTGCAGAGGCTGAAATTGACAAAACTTTCTCTAAATATCTGGTATATTTCATGAAGGCTATTCCAGTTGTCCTTCATTCACCCCTGCCTTCCCCTACTACTAGCCACCCATTGGCGTGCCCCCTGCACTCTTTTATGTGCCTGGAAGGGAGATTGAAAAATCCTTGATATCTGACTTGCTAGGAATTAGGGAGGATCTAGGGAAAGCGGGGCACCGGTGGGCATGGTGCACCGCAGTCCCTTGCCCCCCTGGCCCCCTCCCTGGCTGGCTGGCTATGTTTTTTGCCTTGGTTACTTTCTCCTTGGCAGACCCAGCCCAGCGGCACCTGCTGGCTCTCTGCAGGCAGCAGCAGCCCACAGGGGCCGGTTGCTGGGGTCGCTGCGGGTCGGCGGGAGGGTGCAGCTGCATTGTTTGTGACACATTCATACACATACACATACATACTGTATGTATTACTATCCTGTGGGGAGGGTGCCGGTGCCCTTTTGAGGGGTGGGGGGACAGGGGAGACAGTATTTCTGCTGCTCGCACCTCAGGAACTTCTGTAACAGGCAAGGTCTGGCTGGGCACTGCCAGCACATCTGTGGGTACCCAGCTTTTGGGTTGCTGCTTAATGGTGTCCCCAGGAAAACTTCCAGCCTCGGCAGCTGCTGTTCTCTCTTCCAGGCTGTGGGAGGGAGCCGCCCGGGAGACAGGGGAGGAGACGGAGGTCTGGGGGGCATGCGGCAGCAACAACACAAGAAATAGGGGGTGGCAGGTGGGGGCTGCAGCTCCAACGGGAACCACTACCCACAGCAAAGCCGCCCCAGCCCCCGGCTCAGTCCTGGCACATGGAAGGTGTGAGTGGGCCAGCCCAGCAGGGGCAAGAAAGGGGCATCCATAGGAAGGACTGGATGGAGCAAAGCATCCTTATAGCAACTCCCACATTGGGCCATACAGCTGCTCTCGCTGCTCTCCCTGTTGTCGTGCCATGACTCAAGATGAATGAGCTGCACGTCGGCCCTTTCCCAGCCACAATTTCACATATGGCATGGGATTCCACTGAGTAGAAGGAGATCCCACACATGAAATGAATAGCAAGTCCGCCACATGACGAGTGGTAAGTGCAGTCCGTTTCACTGTAATGATGTTGTTCATCGCACTGAATCCTCTTTCGCAGTCAGGATGAGTTTTTTAAGTTTACCAGGAATGTTTTTTCCTCCAAAAGCCTTGAATTCAACAAATCCCTCAGTTGATCAGCCAATGCTCTTATTTCCTTTTCTCCGAAATGGGGATTCTCTGGAGTCTCTTGCCATTTTTCAGCATTCAAAACTGACAAATTGTTAATTAAGTTCTTATAATTGGAAGACCTTTCTTCGCGTGTGCTTTGATCGGCTTTGTTTGAGGCAGTTGTAAATAGCAAGCCCGCGCGATTACCATGTGGGGGTGCCGTATGACACTCAAAAGCTAACTTTGGAACATCCTCATGAATGTCTTCCTGGGAAAACACCATCTTCTTGTCTTGCTTCACAGATCTAAATCTACTCTGATCCAGGTATATTCTAAATGTATATGTACAGTATGGATGGATCTCTCAAAAGAGATAGCTCTTCAGTGTAGGAGTTGGACCAAGAAACAGTCCCCTGGGGAAGGACAGACTCCATTAAGCAGCACACATTAAGCAGAAGTTCCTGATGTGTGTTAGCCCAGAAACACTTGTCTCCCCCACACACACCTTCCCCCCGCCCTCCCCCAACAGCTGGGAGTGAAATTAACAACGATGCCAGAAACAGCTCCTAACCCCGGGGGCTGAACCGCTCAGGGAACAGCTGAGTTTACACTGTTCTTCTGCAGGAGGCAGGCTTCTCCCTCCCTCGGCCAGTCTCCCTGCTCCCTGCTGCAAGCTAGAGGGGAGTCCCTGCAGCCGCTGCTGAGTGCCAGGCAGGGGGGAAGCACGGCCTAGCATCGGCAGCCTGGCTGGAGGAGGAGGGAAGACATGGAGAAAAATGTGACAGTGAGTTTTCACTTTTTCAGGCTTATTCCAATATTAAAGTTTTATTACAGACAGTATTTGTAGTAGTAGTAGCAGCTTTATTTTCTATATCTATGTCATGCAATGGGAGGGATCCGGTTGCTTGCTTGTGATTGGACCATATGGGTAAGAAATGTAAATTACTTTCACCCCTGCCCAAACCCCAGGGCTCCCGGCTGCCTCTGCAACTGGTAGCTCCAGGGGTGATTTAAAGGGCCCGGGGCTCCTAGCTTCAGCTGGATCCCCGAGCCCTTTAAAACCTGATTTAAAAGCCTCGGGATTTAAAGGCCCCACCTCTTCCGGTAGAGGCCACGCCTCTTCCAGTTGAGGCCCTGCCCCCTTCGCAGGACTCTGGAGTACCGGTAAGTCCTTTAAGTTACTTTCACCCCTGGGCATAGCAAAAGGTATAGCGCACATACCATCCACCTGGCTCCAATCTTCCATCCCGCTCGTGTTTATGAGTAGCATTGATTTGCAAATGCTGCCCACCTGTCTCAACAGATGGGAAAATGGATGGGACCGACGGCGGTTGGGACAGCCCCTGGCTCTTGACGTGAGTAGCTACAGCAGGACAGATCCAGTGCTGCAGCTGCACCACTGTAATGCTGTAGCGTTGATGCTTCTTACTTTGATGGACGGGGTTTTTTTTTTTCCCATTGATGCAGGATATCCACCTCCCTGAGGCAGTAACTAGGGCAACAGAAACATTCTTCCATCGATTGTGCTGCCTCTGCAGTGGAAGTTAGGCCGAGGGCACAACGTTTCGCACAGCCCTGAGCAATGTAGCTAGGTCGACCTACGTTTTAGGGGTAGATCCGACGCCAGTTGAACAGGGTAGAAGAGCACTTGCTGAGGGGATACTGGAGTGCCCCGCTCCTTCAGCGTCTCAAGCCACTAACTTGGGAAGGAAGCGAGCGGATTGGTCCCTCGTCTGCCCCTTTCATTAATTTAAACCCTAGTCCAGGCCACATGGAGCCTCTTTCTGCTCCATTCCAGCAGCAGCAGGATTTGCATTGGGGCTGGATTCATCTCTGGTTCCCAGATCCAGGATGCCAGGACAAAGCGGAATTGAGGTGGCCTCTGTAACTCGGAGAAGCAGGGCTTGGAGAGTCGGTAGGAGCTCTGAGACCCCCCTTCCTGGGTGTGGAGGGGTGCATTGCAATAGAGGGGTCTGTGTCCTGCTGCAAGGGTTGTACCCATGTTCTCTGGAACTGGCTCAGGAGGAGGCAAGGGACATATGAGATGCCTGCTGATGATGATAACGCAGCAGCGGGCATTTCAGGTGCCCACTACCAGAACTATTTGGCTGGACCCTGGAAAGATGCAGGGTCTGCTTCCCCCATTGGCTCATGGTGAGGAGTGCTGGGTAAGCACGTCGTGAAGGAGCCATGGTAGGGAATAGCCATCCTCCAGGGGTAGTGGTAGATGGTTTTTCGGGAGATCAACGTCCAAAGGGTAAGTAAGAGAAGTGAATTTTAATGTTCGGCTAAAGAAGAGAGAGGGACACTGTTCCAGGCGTAAGAGGGTATGATTTAAAGTTGTGTGTGGTTGAAGGAAATAACAGAATAAGGTGAGGGGAAGGAGGAGTGCCTAGCTAATCAGGGTGGGTGTGGGGACCGATTGCTCAGATGTTGGCATATTATAAAAACAGACATAGAGATGGCCCCAAGCCACAACCCCAGATCCAAGCCCCTCCTGAACATTCGGGGTGATTGAAACAAGAGCTTTTTGGAACGTTGCCATTTTATCAACTCGGAAATGTGGTGCAGAGACACTTTGCTTTTGATGAAAAGGTTTTCCGGTTCTAGACAGGAGCAAGTGAGACTATAGCCAGGTGCTGTTGGATGTGGGAGACGCAGGATCAAATTCCTATTCTACCACTTGACTTTGATGAAAAACTCTGCTTTGAATCAGGCAAAGCAGTGACTTGCACGCAGGTTTCCTACATCCCAGCCTAGCCCACTAACTACCCACCTGAAATATACATTAAGACCTACCCCTGTTGCCATGATATGCCGCTGTCCTCTTCCAGGCAGCTCCAGTCGAAACCTGCACTCAGAACTAGGTCTGAACTTTGCAAATGGCCCAAATCTTTATGGACCAAACCAAAGCCCCAGGTCCAAACATACCCAGACTTTGGGGCGCTTAAAATCTGGGGTTCTCGGACACTTTAGCAATGACCTATAGACACAGGGCTATGTATAATAAAGACAGAAGAGAGAATGTGAAGTGCAGTGGGAAGCCCAGAGGAAGGTACAATTTATATTCGTGTATAAACTGGCCTGACCTTGTCATGATCCTTGTCTCATCTCCTTCTCTTACCTTCAGCAATGCTGTCATTGATAAGACTTCTTTCCTGGATGTTCCAGTTAGTCTTTTAATTTGCTTGGTGTCAGCAGTAAATTTTAGCTCTTCAAGTCTCTCAGAATATCTGATCCTGTCAATCCGAAGTGCTGCTGAGGTTTGTTGAACTAGGTGTCCTTAATGCCAATGTGTAATTTCTCCCCTTCTCCAGTAATACTCTGCCTTCCCTTTACTTTTTTTCCTTAATCCCTTCACTCATTTAAAACTTATGACCTTTTCTCTCTCCCTATCAGCTTATTCCCTTTACCCTGGTCTGGCGTGCTTCTCACAAGCAGGTCAGACCCTCTCCAGGCTCTTTATATCCATTCTGGGAAGTAGCGATTGTGGCCACAGGGTCTAGAGGGGATGTTTAGAATCTTGTCCATCATAACAGAGGGGGGCCAAGCTAGCTTGGATCAAGTGAGAGCCATCCCCAATTACTGAGAGCCATCCCCAATTACTGATATTCTTGTGGCTACGGCACTGGCCTAGTTTTTAAGAGACGTGGGTTTTACTCCTGCTGCTACCACATACCTTGGGTGTGTGGCTATGCCCAATAACCATTCAATTAACTCCCTACGCTCCTTTGATAACCCCTTCGCTACAGCCATCTGTAGGCACCTGCATTGTTTTAATGTTTGCTAAGCACCCATTGTCTTCTGTGGGAGTCACTGATGTTCAGCACTTTTGACAACCAGGCAAGTTCCTAAATATGGACCTTAATCTTTGTGCGCCAGCTATAAAATAGGGTCACTAACTCTTCCCCTAACTCACAGGGTTGTTGAGGCAGTCCAGCCCCTTGGTGAAAGCTGCCGTACATGCTGACAGGTGTGAGAGGTGGGGATGGGGGAACCCTATGGAATCCAAGGCCTTGTAAAGGTCTTATCCAGGCTTTTGCATTTCACAAAGTGATTCTGAGTTTTGAGTCTTTTCTTCCTCCGTCATTTAAGGTCATTGCTTTTTACCAAAGTTGATCCAATTCTTTTTAATAAAGTTTTCTTAGCTAAGAAACCAGTCTCACATATTGTGGTAAGGATTTTAAAAAAAAATCTCTCAGCAGCTAGACTGGCCTCAACGGATAATCCATATTTGCTATGCTGTCATGCAGTGGTCCTCAAACTTTTGTACTGGTGACCCCTTTCACATAGCAAGCCTCTGAATGCGACCGCCCACCCCCTTATCAATTAAAAACACTCTTTTATATATTTAACACCATTATAAATGCTGGAGGCAAAGCGGGGTTTGGGGTGGAGGCTGACAGCTCACGACCCCACAGGTAATAACTTGAGAACCCCTGCTATAATGGAATGGGCTAGCACATATGTTTGCTGCTACGCTCTGCTGGATGAAATCAGAACAGCACAACTGTGTTTCATAAGCCCTATATGTCGCTTTGCACACAGCACTGTTGATGGTTTTCCAGCCCCCGTTCTCAGTGGCCTGGGCTTTTGGAGAAGGAAGATCTATCCTTGCCATCACTGTGAAGTTCTGAGTAGCCACAGTGGCCATCATGTACTTGCAATTATGTCCCCATTTTTCTACCGCAGCTTAGCATGAAAAGAAACAATGCGATTTATTCATCTAATGTTGCAGGCACAGGTAGGTAGCAAGAAGATGTCTTTAAACCCGTCCCCTACATGCCTTGCCTATGGCTACAAGGTGAGATGATGCACAACTGGGACCAGAACCCAACTCTGTGAGCATGGATGAATGAGGCAAGCTCCCCTCTAATTGCAAACCTGCAGCGAGGTGAGTGACCTACCAGGGAGGGTGCCATTTTTGCAGCTGAAGGACAAGCATTCCAGTCCCAGCTCCTTACAGGTCTGCATGTGATTTATATAGTAATTGTTCCCCATTGTCTGCAGCACACAGATTCATTACCCCGGAGATCAGACTCCCAGCCTTCAGCTTTCCTGTACAGACCACGTATCCATTATTTTGTACAGAGCTCCATGACACAGCAGTATGGAGTTCACAGCAAAGCCGTGGCAGGGAATCAGAACGCATTTGGATGGAGCTGTCTCTGACTGACAATTCAAAATCAAGTTGAGCAATTTTGTTTTCTTTAATGTCTTCCTGCTAGTTTGTTTCTCTCCTACATGTACCCAAATCCAATAGTTTACAATGTAGATTAAATGAGAGAGATTTACATTATAGAAGTCACAGAGATCAATCAATCTCTCTCCATTGTGATTTGTGGCCCCTTTATAGATTTATCTGCCTGACAAAGACTGTGGGGTTAACTACATATTTTTACAAGATTACATCCATCTTTCAGTGAAACGGTCTCAACAGTCCTGTCGCTCACAGCACAAATCATTCTTTGTGGCTTCTTTGTCGTTTTTTCCTTGATGTATAAAGAGTTGTGATAGCCACTGCAGACTTGTCTATACAGTAGGCTGCCCATGAATCTAGTTAATCACTGCGCAGCTAGTGAATTTTGCTAACAGTTTTTTTCCCCTTGTTTGCTTTAGATGATCAGCACAGTGGTGACGTAGTGTAGAAAGACACCCCAGTGAAATATATTTACAGGTTGGATTGAAAAAATCTGAGTTTCTCAGAGCTTAGTTGTGTGTGTGTGTGTGTGTGTGTGTGTTATCTCACACCCAAACTTTGACCTAGGAGGCAGTTTATATAATAATTATTTACTAATTGAGGAGGGATGGTCTTATGGTTAAGGCATTAGATGGGGGATTCTGTAGATCTGGCCACAAAATCCATGTGACAGTTGGCTGGCCACTTGGAGCCAGATTTTTAATGGGATTTACATCAAAATCAAAATGAAACATTTCTAGTGACCCAAACTGATTCTTTTTTCCCCTGGTTTTTGGATGGGCTACAAAGTGGTGAGGCATTTCACTTCCACAGAAATCCCCTTCCCTCTGCTGAGGGGCTAGAACTCTATTGCTGATTGAGTCCACAACAAGTGTTACTCACGAGGCTGCACAGGGCCATCACTTAAGCCAATTGCCTTGATCCTGCAAACACCTGCATCACCGTAAGGACACAAAAACAACAAGGAGTCTGGTGGCACCTTAAAGACTGTTAGTGCCACCAGACTGTTAGTGCCACCAGACTCCTTGTTTTTGTAGATACAGACTAACACGGCTACCCCCTGATACTTAAGGACACAAGCAGCTCCACTGATGTCAATAGCATCATCCCCATTTTGAAGAGGAGGAAATGAACGCATATGGAGGTGAAGTAACCCTCCCAAAGTCAAAATGCATCAGTGGCAAAGCCAGGAATTAGACCCAAGTTTTCTGACTCCCGTCCCAGTGCTTTACCCACTAGACTCTGCTGCCACTCCTAGTATTACATGAATAAGTTAAAGTAACCTTACTGGAAAGCCTGTTCTGATAAGATCACTCTGCTGCCACTCCTAGTATTACATGAATAAGTTAAAGTAACCTTACTGGAAAGCCTGTTCTGATAAGATCACTCGCCCAATCTCTCAGACTCTGAGAGTTCAGGGACTCATCAGAACTTCTGGATGCTAATCCAAACCAAATCTCAATTCACTATTGATTTTATGTGCCTCCGATACCATCACACTTTCAGAATGTCCATCCCTATCAAAGAGAGGCACCTGCTTGTAAAAGTACTTGGCTTACATCCCTAGCAAAATGATTTATTCATTCCAGGCAAGTCAGACTGGAATCTTACAAGTTTTAGACAGCTGATGGCCCTAGTATCTTGCATGGTGTGGTTTCGGAGAGCTACATAACAGCCAGGTGTCTGGCCTCCGTGTATCAGTCAAAGAAAGAAAACTAAGCAAAATGGGACACACGCACACACACCCCTCATACAAAGGGCAAAAGAGGAAATGTCAATTTCAAATGCTTCTCACCCCCCTCCAACCCTGCCCTGCTCTAGCACTTTACTGTCCAGTTCAGTGGTAGATACAGACTTTTGGACTGAGCAAATTCAGTGTGACAGCCACAGCAGAATCACTTGTGAATGACTGGGAGATTTTTGTCAGGTTGTACAAATGAATCAGCCAGAGTGATGTTGCATGGGAAACAGAATCTTCTGAAGAACAAAATAGCCCTTCTGGGCCAGAAGTTCACCTTAAACTCAACCATGTGATTGGAAATGGCATGGATGGTGATGGGCTTTGCAAGATGTTAAATGGAAACTCACAGAAGGCTAAAAAAAAAAAAAAAAGACCTGTGAGGTCAACAAGGTGACAGTAGAAAATAAGTAGTGTGTGGCACTGGGCGTCGCTCATCCTTGTGTGGAATTCACCTTGCTGTTGAGAGCCAGCATGATGACTATGCATCACTGAAGACCTTATAGCTGAAGTGGGACAGGGTCCCCTTGCTGGTGCTTGGCACGGGGTGGATTTCACCCTGACCCCTTTATCGGCAGTCTTCACTGAGAGGCCAAGCACCAGAAAGAACGAGGAATTAATTTACTGTGTCATCGCTTCACAAAGAGAGAGAGCCCCTCCAGAGTAGAAGTGAGGCCCATGGGGTGGGGGGGAATCTGACGTGCCCCCTATTGATGGTGTTTGTTCTATGGGGGTGGGGGTCTAGTGGGTAGGGAACTGGCCTGGGAATCAGGAGACCTGGGTGCTACTTGTTGCTTTGCTGTTTCCCTTAAGCAAGTCACTTCAGCCCAGATCCATGAAGGGATTTAGGCATTAAAATCCCAGATGTAGGAGCCACTTCAATCCACAGAATGCCCATTCAGTGGCTGCCTAAACTGTCCAGGCACCAAACTTTTTGCTGTGAATGTCCCTTAGGTGTCTCCGTTTCTGCCTCTGGGCATGCACCCGGCCACCCTGGCAGACACCTGGATGTCTGTCTCACACCAAAGCCCAGTGCAATCCTCAGACCAGATGAAGGTAGGCATTCCATAAGAACAGCCATACTGGGTCAGACCAAAGGTCCATCTAGTCCAGTATCTTGTCTACCAACAGTGGCCAATGCCAGGTGCCCCAGAGGGAATGAACGGAACAGGTAATCACCAAGTGATCCATCCCCTGTCGCCCATTCCCAACTTCTGGCAAACAGTGGCCATCATGTACTCGCATGGACCTATCCTCCATGAACTTATCTAGTTTCTTTTTGAACCCTGTTATAGTCTTGGCCTTCACAACATCCTCTGGCAAGGAGTTCCACAGGTTGACTGTGCGTTGTGTGAAGAAATATTCCTTTTGTTTGTTTTAAACCTGCTGCCTATTAATGTCATTTGGTGACCCCTAGTTCTCGTGTTATGAGAAGGAGTAAATAACACTTCCTTAGTTACTTTCTCCAAACCAGTCATGATTTTACAGACCTCAATTATATCCCCCCTTAGTCGTCTCTTTTCCAAGCTGAAAAGTCCCAGTCTTATTAATCTCTCCTCCATACGGCAGCTGTTCCATATGCCTAATCATTTCTGTTGCCTGTTTCTGTACCTTTTCCAATTTCAATATATCTTTTTTGAGATGGGGTGACCACACCTGCAAGCAGTATTCAAGGTGTGGGCGTACCATGGATTTATAAAGAGGCAATATGATATTTTCTGCCTTATTATCTATCCCTTTCCTAATGATTCCCCCATCTTTCTTTCCAGCTGGGCCGGCTGCAATGCCTAAGTCCCTTTGTAGGTCTGGGCCTCTCCTCTCTCTGCTTCCATTGCCCATGCGGGAAATGCTTCTTGCCTCTCTGTGCAGTATACATTGAAATCTACTGATGAAATTCACCTCTGTGCAGAGGACCAGCACAGAGCTGGACCAGCACAGAGCTGTTCCACATAAGCCTTCAAAACTGGTCTGAAATACTACATAGGCCTTGCACTGTCCCTCTGCACAGCAGTGAGTTTCACTGTCTATGAATTAAAGTGTATTATTAATTCTCCAGGACTGTCAATCTGGCCCTTTCCACAAGCATCCAGTTCAATAAAGGGAAAAGTATTGTTCCGAAATATATTATTGCTGAGCGCTCTGAAGAGCTCTAGTGTCACTCTGAAGAATACACGTGGGCCTCCGCTTTCCTTGTAGTGCTTGGTGACCATCTAATCTCCCTGCTGTCATCTCAATACCTCCCTAATACTTGTTTAAACAGATCTAAAGTTACCTGTAGCTCTTGTAAAGAAAGGGATGGCGTCCTTCTATTCCACTGGGGTAAATAAGCACTTGAAATGACAGGAGATGGCAGAGTTACACGCTCCCCTACAATTCAGCCTGCATTAGCTACAGTTAGCATGTGATTTTTATTTTGCTTCTGCGGCAGCTACACCTCTGTGTATCCTCGTTTCCATGCTGTGCCTTGGCGCTTTTCAGCGAGGCGGCACATACCCGTAGAGCGTTCTGGTTCATACTGTACAATTAAACGTCAGACGGTTTCCAGAATGAGAGCTGGGATTCTGCTCCTCCATATTCCATCTCATCCCCTAAGAGCGATTTGTTGCCCTTGGGTAAGGACACAGCTCCCTGTCCCTGCAAATCTGCAAGAGAAAAAAAAGGAAATAGTATATTTTCTCCCAAGGGCAGCAGGGGATAACTCAGAGCCTAATAATTTGAGCTTGTCACCAGAAGAGAGAAATTCGAATGTTGGGAGCTGGTTTGGTCACAGAATTACTGTGTGACTAGCTGGCTCTCTTGCTTTGAGAGAGGACAGATGGGCTAGGGAATGCGCCTAGCACTTGAGAGCCATGGCTTTCAGTCCTGACTTAGTCACAAGCTTCCTGTGTGCAACCCAGGTTACATAATTTAGCATCTCAGGGCCAGATTTTCAAAGGCATTGCATAATGCAATGATACCCCCTATGGAGAGGCCTAAAGATGAAGATCGGCCCCGGTGCGATTTCCCCATGGCAGCTTAGGTGATTTTCAAAATCTTCCGTTCAGTTCCCCATCTATGAAATGGAGATTACAGCAGTAGAGGGCGCCGTGAGGACTAATCCATTAAAAGATGGTGACGTTCTCAGATAATACGGGGATGGGGCAGGTAAGTACTATGGAGAGCTAGTTTTTCCTGCCCAGATAAAGGGGTAATAACACTTCCCTGCCTGACCGACGCTGAGATCTTCATTAGAAAGGGGGCAAGCTCCTTAGCTGATGTAAGAGGGTGAGCTCCATTGGAATGACAATGACTTCCACCTGCTGGGAGCTCTGGCCAATGTTTGTAACGCTCAACGGTGACTCTGTTTGGAGATGCAGCCCTAACCGGTGGACAGCACCCTGATTTCTCAAGTCTCACACGAGCCAGTGTAACTGACGTCCCTGGGGCCAACAGTGGGGTTTAAATCCACAGTCTTTTTCACTAAAAGCACGAACCTCGACTACAGAAGCTAAAGGAAAAAATCCCCTAGCTGGCACATGTAGCCGCCTCGTTAACTTCATACATCCATCAGCCATTAGAGGGAGACAAAAGCAAAATAAAGATTTTTCAGCCACGTGTCCTTCATCAGCGTTTGGGACTTACAGCGCATCTTTCATGGGAGGAGCTCATTGCGTGGGAGATGTGGAAGCATTGTTAGCCCCATTTGCACAGCGAGGATAAGGAACTCACCCAGGGTCCCACAATGAGCTAGTTGCAGAGCTTCAGACTAGAATCTATATGTCATGCTGGCTAGTGTGGGACACGGCTAAGAGCACCAATCTCAGGTCAGGCTGCCAGAATACAGGGCACGTACCCCCGGCTGGTGGTGTATTCTGTCGCATGCCAGTAACAAATGTCTGCTTTCGAACTACTATGCTAGTTATTATGGAGCCATTAGACAGTCCTCTTCAGGCCCACTAGCCCTTCATGCACCAACCAGACTTCTGTGATAAATGGTTATTAAAATCAGAAGTCACAAGGGGGTGGGGGGAGATCCTCTGTCCATTGTTTAAAGATTCCCTTTGTTAAAAATCATGAGATGTGGAGCAGGAAAGACGCAAGGGGATGATGTCACAGTCTCCAATTTATACCCCGCCCCCCCAGTCCATGTGCATGGGAGGCTAGTGTCTCAAACATGGAGTCAGGGATCACATGTTCTCCGTACCTTTGCTGAGTCATGAGGCATCCATGGTTTACATGCTCTCTGAGGCGTTTTCAGGAGGGTCCCACTGGGAGAGTTGATTCTCCTTAATGGCCCATCAACCGTGGCTGGCTGGTCTTGTGGGCAGGACCGGCTCCAGGGTTTTTGCTGCCCCAAGTGTGGGGGGGGGGAAGCCGCGATCGCAATCGCGATTGGCGGCAC
This sequence comes from Chrysemys picta bellii, assembly GCF_011386835.1. NCBI lineage: Eukaryota > Metazoa > Chordata > Testudines > Emydidae > Chrysemys > Chrysemys picta. Next base: position 6,513,022 of record NC_088813.1, on the reverse strand, counting down.
TCCGGCGGCAGCTCCACCACACCACTTTCTTCTTCCATGGGAATTTGGTGGCAGGTGCTTCCCTCCGAGAGGGACCCGCCGCCGAAGAGCCCGATGTGCCGTCCCTTCCCCTTGGCTGCCCCAAGCACCTGCTTGCTGGGCTGGTGCCTGGAGCCGGCCCTACTTGTGGGTGTTGTCCAGGAACACAATGTGTTTGAGATACAAACGAAGAGCAAAAAATCATAACTGCCTAGACAATGATAGGATACTGATACTTGGCAGATTATAACTTTTTCTATGATACCTTACAAGGCAGACTTTGTATAAGATCTAGCTCAGGTGTTCAACAGTGGTGAAACGTCGGGGGGGGGGACGTTAGGGTAAACATGGTCATCTTTCTACAGCGTCACACCATCAATCTGATTCTCACTTATTCCAAGGACCATAAACAGGCCTTAGCAGGGTATAAATGTCATAACTCCCAGGCACAGTTCTAACCATTACACCAGCCACAAGATTCTTATTGTTCTTGACTATTTTCTCTACTAACATAGAGTATAATTGATGCCTCCTAATAAAACAGCCCAGTGGGCCAGATTCTGCTTTCAGTTGCACCAACGTAAATCTCAAATAACTCCATTGAAGTTACTGGCATCACTCCAAATATACGCCAGTACGGCTGAGAGTGGAATGTGGGCCGTTCACTGAAAACAGGGTGCATTTCAAACAGACACGTTTGGCTAAACCCTGGCAGCCCCTGAACGGCTAACTTTTTGTGTCACCGCTTTATAACTAGCACTGGGCAAATACTGAAAAATAACAACACGGTCTGATTCTCCTGACTTTCCCTGGTGTGACACTGCTATACCTCTGGGGGCTTTAAAGGAGCTGTCACAGTTTCAGCATAACTGCACCTGTGTTCCCCTGCTGTGGTCCCTTGAGAGCACCCACTTAAAGGTTTCTGGCTCCCAGCCATCACCTCTCTTGGGGACAGACCTATGTCTCACTGCTTTCTTATGAAAGGTTTCAGAGTAGCAGCCGTGTTAGTCTGTATCCGCAAAAAGAAGAATAGGAGGACTTGTGGCACCTTAGAGACTAACAAATTTATTAGAGCATAAGCTTTCGTGGACTACAGCCCACTTTAAGGTTATACAGCTCCCTGGATTACACTGTAATATCCCCAGCAGGCCAGACTGCCTAAGCAGGCCAGTGTTTGCTCTTTGCTTTCTCTCTAAGGGCTCTGACCAGTGGATTGCCCACAGCTGTGAGTTACCACCCAGCTCTTTCTAAGCAAGCACCTTTATTCTGAAGGTGAAAGCATCACAGAGAAAACATATTAAAACAATACAAGAATCTAGAAAGCTTGCCATAGATTCATAGATTCTAGGACTGGAAGGAACCTCGAGAGGTCATTGAGTCCAGCCCCTGCCCTCATGGCAGGACCAAATACTGTCTAGACCATCCCCGATAGACATTTATCTAACCTACTCTTAAATATCTCCAGAGATGGAGATTCCACAACCTCCCTAGGCAATTTATTCCAGTGTTTAACCACCCTGACAGTTAGGAACTTTTTCCTAATGTCCAACCTAAACCTTCCTTGCTGCAGTTTAAGCCCATTGCTTCTTGTTCTATCCTTAGAACTAAGGTGAACAAGTTTTCTCCCTCCTCCTTATGACACCCTTTTAGATACGTGAAAACTGCTATCATGTCCCCTCTCAGTCTTCTCTTTTTCAGACTAAACAAACCCAATTCTTTCAGCCTTCCTTCATAGGTCATGTTCTCCAAGACCTTTAATCACTCTTGTTCTCCACATCTTTCTTGAAATGCGGTGCCCAGAACTGGACACAATACTCCAGTTGAGGCCTAACCAGCGCAGAGTAGAGCGGAAGAATGACTTCTCGTGTCTTGCTCACAACACACCTGTTAATACATCCCAGAATCACGTTTGGTTTTTTTGCAACAGCATCACACTGTTGACTCATATTTAGCTTGTGGTCCACTATAACCCCTAGATCCCTTTCTGCCGTACTCCTTCCTAGACAGTCTCTTCCCATTCTGTATGTGTGAAACTGATTTTTCCTTCTTAAGTGGAGCACTTTGCATTTGTCTTTATTAAACTTCATCCTGTTTACCTCAGACCATTTCTCCAATTTGTCCAGATCATTTTGAATTATGACCCTGTCCTCCAAAGCAGTTGCAATCCCTCCCAGTTTGGTATCATCTGCAAACTTAATAAGCGTACTTTCTATGCCAATATCTAAGTCGTTAATGAAGATATTGAACAGAGCCGGTCCCAAAACAGACCCCTGTGGAACCCCACTTGTTATGCCTTTCCAGCAGGTTTGGGAACCATTAATAACAACTCTCTGAGTACGGTTATCCAGCCAGTTATGCACCCACCTTATAGTAGCTTCATCTAAATTGTATTTGCCTAGTTTATCGATAAGAATATAATGCGAGACCGTATCAAATGCCTTACTAAAGTCTAGGTATACCACATCCACAGCTTCTCCCTTATCCACAAGACTCGTTATCCTATCAAAGAAAGCTATCAGATTGGTTTGACACGATTTGTTCTTTACAAATCCATGCTGGCTATTCCCTATCATCTTACCACCTTCCAAGTGTTTGCAGATGATTTCCTTAATTACTTGCTCTATTATCTTCCCTAGCACAGAAGTTAAACTAACTGGTCTGTGGTTTCCTGGGTTGTTTTTATTTCTCTTTTTATAGATGGGCACTACATTTGCCCTTTTCCAGTCTTCTGGAATCTTTCCCGTCTCCCATGATTTTCCAAAGATAATAGCTAGAGGCTCAGATACCTCCTCTATTAGCTCCTTGAGTATTCTAGGATGCATTTCATCAGGCCCTGGTGACTTGCAGGCATCTAACTTTTCTAAGTGATTTTTAACTTGTTCTTTTTTTATTTTATTTTAAACCTACCCCCTTCCCATTAGCATTCACTATGTTAGGCCTTCCTTCAGACTTCTCGGTGAAGACCGAAACAAAGTAGTCATTAAGCATCTCTGCCATTTCCAAGTTTCCTGTTACTGTTTCTCCCTCTTCTCTGAGCAGTGGGTCTACCCTGTCTTTGGTCTTCCTCTTGCTTCTAATGTATTGATAAAAAGTCTTCTTGTTTCCCTTTATTCCCATTGCTAGTTTGAGCTCATTTTGTGCCTTTGCCTTTCTAATCTTGTCCCTGCATTCCTGTGTTGTTTGCCTATATTCATCCTTTGTAATCTGTCTAGTTTCCATTTTTTATATGAGTCCTTTTTATTTTTTAGATCATGCAAGATCTCGTGGTTAAGCCAAGGTGGTCTTTTGCCACATTTTCTATCTTTCCTAACCAGCGGAATAGCTTGCTTTTGGGCCCTTAATAGTGTCCCTTTGAAAAACTGCCAACTCTCCTCAGTTGTTTTTCCCCCTCAGTCTTGATTCCCATGGGACCTTACCTATCAGCTCTCCGAGCTTCCCAAAATCCGCCTTCCTGAAATCCATTGTCTCTATTTTGCTGTACTCCCTTCTACCCTTCCTTAGAATTGCAAACTCTATGATTTCATGATCACTTTCACCCAAGCTGCCTTCTACTTTCAAATTCTCAATGAGTTCCTCCCTATTTGTTAAAATCAAAAACCATGGGCCACCCTCAACCCCAGTCTATGGCTCTCTGAGGTTTACGTCCTTCAAACCCCACAAGTGGGTGTTCCCCATGGTTATAAATTCATCTCTCTTAATCTTAGGCCATGTCTACACTACCAAATTATGTTGACCTAACTTATGTCAGCATACAGCCACCAGTTATTGAAGCGGTTGTGTGTGTGCACACTTGGCTCCTGGTGTCGGCGGTGCGCGTCCTCACCAGGAGTGCTTGTATTGATTGTATTGTCAATGTGGGGCACCATGGAACCGTTCCTGAAAGCCAGTAACAGTCAACGTAAGCAATGCACTGTCTACACTGCCACTGCGTCAACCTAATTACACTGACTGTTACTCTATGTGGCTTGGGGAGATGGTGTTACTAAATTGGCATGCAGAGGCACTAATGTCAGCGGGAGCCAAATCTAAGTGACAACACTTCCACAACTAGGTTGAGGCCAGGCAGCTGATGTCAACCTAACCCTGTAGGGTAGAGGAGGCCTTAGATCGAGAACTTGAACGACAGCTGCGTGGATCAGGTGTTTTTTTTATACAGTTAGGGCTTTTGATCCTGTTCTTCTGTGACAGGTAATCAGCAGACAATGGCTTCTTCTCAGGGCCTTGCTTCCAAAGGCTGGGTTTTTTGCATAGCTGGAGTTGGGTAATTCTGCATTAACCTCTCCCTAAGGAATCTCCAAGAAATCCACATAACACTTACTATCACTAAAGACCATTCGTGTTGGGCCCATTTTCAATATAATCTTTTGAATGCCTAGTTCTTACCTTGGTCATATCTCCCCACCAGAAAGCAACAGAGAATCCTGTGGCACCTTTAAGACTAACAGATGTATTGGAGCATAATACGGCTACCCCTCTGAGACATCTCCCCGCTAGAGATGTCACATACAAGCTCGGCCCACAATAATACATAAACTTCCAGTAAAGTTTTTCAAAGATATAATAGGAGTCATCCCTGATTTGCAGTGGCATGAATGAGATCAGAATCAGGGCCACTGTCATGTGGATCCAGTGGTTAGTAGCAAAAATGTTTCTGCGAACAAAAAGCAGTATGAATGTTCATGAAGAGCAAGTGAATTGGGAAGATGGACATGGTCAAAACGGACCTTTGGAGACTGAACAAAGCTTTGAGATCTCACCCAGCCAGCGGGCTCACATCCTCCTTGCAGAATAAACTTCTCTGCAAGGGTATCATTCCCCCTTTCATTGAGCCAATTAAATCCTACTGAGTCCCTATTTTGATTGGGACTTAAATGGTGCATAGGACTGGCCTACCTTACAGGGGTGAATTTCATCCTGAATGTGTGCACATGTGTGTGTGTGTCTCTCTCTATATATTTATATATATCCAGTGAAATGATTCCCTATTCATGCAGAATCAAGCAATGCAAAGTCCCATTGCAAATGGCCCACTTTTGCGTTTATGTGGTTACACACACTGATCCCGGGAGGCAGACATTTCGCTGTAAGTATGCAGTTCACCACGCTGTCTTCTAATGGGACTCCATCCGTGCTGCAGAAGAAATAAAATAAAGAAGCAAACAAGGCTGACATTTTTCTTGACTTAGTATGTGAGCTGCATGTTATTTCCAGGGCTGCCGACGTAACGTTTTGACATCGTCAGCTCTTTCCTGCTGATCAAGTCACCATTATGAACTGGAGCCCAGCATCAACCCCAAGTTGAGTAGACTTTAATAAAGAGAATTTTCCCCCTCCCCATCCCCATGTCTCTTTTTTCAGGGAAAGCAATCTCCATCTGAAATGCACCAGAAGCCCTCCTTGACAAGTCAAATGATTCAGGCCCTTCTGCACAACACTGCGGGTGGATCTGTTTTCACAAGGGCAATGAGTCACCTCAGTCTAAAACTTTGTTTAAAACAGGTGGCCTCGAGAAGCCATTCTTGACCTCACAAGCTGGGTTCCGAAGCTAGAAAGGGCACCGCATTTACTACGGCACCTAGACTGTTGCTTTATAAAGAAAAATGGGTTGTGTGAGTTAAACCTCCGGCTGTATTTCTAAAGTCAATAATGGCCATTTTATGGGCCTGATGCTGTGACGGGCTGAATGGCTCCGGTGAGATTCCTCAGTTCCCACGGCAAAGTCCGGGCTCAATCCTCAGCAGAACTCCAATTAAGTCAATGGAGCTGCCATGACTTATACCAGCTGGGGACCTCTCGACAGCGAGGTACGCACCGAGGAGCCTCACTGACCAGGGCTGCACTGCAATTAAATGTCACTCCTAGTCAGTGGACACCCCATGCGTCTGTTTAGTCCCACTTACGCCCTTCCATTCGCCGGACCAGGACTTCGAAACAACCAGAAAAGTGGCAGCTCCCCCAGGTGATCCAGTCCCAGGTTTTACACTGAGCTGAATACACACCAAGACGGGATTTAAGCCTTATATGGGTCCTGGTACTGCATGGGAACCCTGCCTGGCAGCAATGAGGGAGCTGCCAAAGTCTTGCCCTTGCTTGTATTTGGCTCAGGGTAAAACCTGGGCATGGATTCGTTCAAAGAACAGCCTGCGTTGTTATATTTATTGGTATGAGGGTAGTGCCTCTGGTTAAGGGCATGGAAGGGATAGCCCCCAGGCGATTATATGAGCTGACCTTTCTGAAGGTCAAGAAACCTCCACCTTTTAGTTTTTCCTTCATTCCGACTGACTCTCCCATCCCTAATAAAATCTCTGCCTCACTTTCTTTTCAGCCTCTCCGTGCCGAGACCCACAAAGGGTTAACGCCTTCCTCGTTCTGTGTTAAATTGCGCGGCATATGGAATTACAATTCCAAACCATCTGGATTATCATTAGCCATCAGGTGTTGTGCTCATTACACCTGTTATAAAGAGAGAGGATAATTAAAGGGGGGGGGGGGGCGGGAAATTATATTCCGCTCACAGCATTGCTGCATTTTATCAAGACCATCCTGCCTCTTTTGGCTACGCGACCAGAGCACATTTTGCAATATGCAAAATAAACACCATTTGCATGAGGCGGAAGTAAAGATGAGGGAACCTTCTTAGCCCAAGCAGATGTTTTTCATTAGAAAATAATTTGTCAAAGGGTAGAGAGACTCATATTACTAATTTTCAGAACAGCTTCTCTTGACTGTGGAGGGTAACTAGACTCAATTTAATTGCAAATAGACTGCATGGCCCCCAGAATAAGGGAAGGAGCAATTCCCTGAGACGTGAGCTACTTGCTTAATCAAAAAGGGCCGGTATCCCATTTTCCCTGTGTTCTCCTGCAAAGGCTGGTTGTGGGGGCTCTGGCTTTCCAATGTAACCCTGTGTCTGCCGGGCATCCATCCTCGGGGCTGGTCCCATTAATGCCAAGCAGTAGGTCACGTTGCCAGGTAGAATCTCTAGGAGGAGGAAGGGCACCACTTAAACCACGCACCCAGAGGCATGGAAGTGTTTAACCAGAGATAATGTAGAACATGTTAAGGAGCGATGGAACAAAACAAAATTCTGTATGGGCTGCCCTGACTGCTTGCATCTCCATTGGCAGTGTGGTTGAGTGACTAGGGCACAGGCTTGAGATCAAAGACTGCTGGGTTCTTGTCCTACCGCTGACTCTCACCTGCTGTGTGAGCATAAGCAAGTCACTTGCTCTCTGTGCCTCAGTTTCCCCTCCCTAACTCATCGTCTGTCTTTGGGGTAGGGACTGTCTCTTACTATGTTGTGTCCAATGCCTAGTGTCATGGGCCCCTAGGCACTGTTGGAATATAAGTGCCAATAATGGCACCAATATATATAGACAGGCAGAAGCAAAACTCGAGGTCTCTATACCAAGACATTGGGGAAAATCCTGTTCTGGAACTGAAGGTTGAGCTGAGGTATATCTAACCTGCACTGGCTTATACTTGTATGACAATTCTGCCTAGAGACCCTAACCAAGATTAGGAGCTCATCGGGCTAGGTGCTGTGTGTGCACATAGTAAGAGACAGCTCCTGCCCCACAGTGCTTACAACCTAAATAGACAGACAAGACAGAAAGTGAGCATTATCCTTAGTTTACAAATGCGAGGGGGGAGACAGATGCATAGCTAGATTAACTAACATGCCAGGGCACACAGAGAAGCTGGGACAGAACCAGGAATTGAAGCCAGATCTGCTGAGTTCCACTCCACTGTGGCAGGTTTTTCTGTACGTCCATGGTCCCTCTCGCTAGCGTGTGAGGACTGGATTTTCCACCTTGTGGAATCAGTGGCACTCCCATTGCACAGGAGTAAATGATGACACAAGTTACAAGGCCAGGAGGAATCTGGCCCACGTCCCCCAGGGATGCGTGAACAAGGTGTGCATAACCCTTCTTTCCCCCTTCTGCCTTCCTGAGCCTTTGCCTCAAACATGAAACCAACGTTATCCTGGGGTCTGAGGAAGTGCTGTTACTTTTCCTCCTCACCCCATGTGCTTCTCATATTTGCTTCCCCGCTTCCCATTTCCAGACCTGACTGCATGTGCAGACATCGCCGTGGACTAGAGGCTGCTCTGGTGGGCATATCGAGGCAGACAATGCTAGAATGCTAACCAGGTAGCCTATCCTTAGGCATGACGAGTGGGGTCCCACAGGGATCGGTTCTGGGTCTGGTTCTGTTCAATATCTTCATCAATGATTTAGATAATGGCATAGAGAGTAGACTTATAAAGTTTGCGGATGATACCAAGCTGGGAGGGGTTGCAAGTGCTTTGGAGGATACGATTATAATTCAAAAAGATCTGGACAAACTGGAGAAATGGTCTGAAGTAAATAGGATGAAATTCAAGAAGGACAAATGGAAAGTACTCCACTTAGGAAGGAACAGTCAGTTGCACACATACACAACGGGAAATGACTGCCTAGGAAGGAGAACCGTGGAAAGGGATCTGGGGGGGCATAGTGGATCACAAGCTAAATATGAGTCAACAGTGTAAAGCTGTTGCAAAAAAAGCAAACATCATTCTGGGCTGTATTAGCAGGAGTGTTGTAAGCAAGACACAAGAAGTAATTCTTCCCTTCTACTCTGCGCTGATTAGGCCTCAACTGGAGTATTGTGTCCAGTTCTGGGTGCCACATTTCAGGAAGGATGTGGATAAATTGGAGGAAGTCCAGAGAAGAGCAACAAAAATGATTTAAGGTCTAGAAAACATGACCTGTGAGGGGATATTGAAAAAAATGGGTTTGTTTAGTCTGGAGAAGAGAAGACTGAGAGGGGACATGATAACAGTTTTCAACTACATAAAAGGTTGTTACAAGGAGGAAGAAGAAAAATTGTTCTTTTTAACCTCTGATGATAGGACAAGAAGCAATGGGCTTAAATTGCAGGAAGGGCGATTTAGGTTGGACATTAGGAAAAACTTCCTAACTATCAGAGTGGTTAAGCACTGGAATAAATTGCCTAGGGAGGTGGTGAGGAATCCATCATTGGGGATTTTTAAGAGCAGGTTAGACAAACACCTGTCAGGGATGGTCTAGATAATACTTAGTCCTGCCTTGAGTGCAGGGGACTGGACTAGATGACCTTTCGAGGTCCCTCCAGTTCTATGATTCTATGATTCTATCCTTCAGCCCAGAATTTGCAGACTGAAGCCCTTTATGTGGTTACTCTAAAGGATCCCAACTTTTTTATGCCTATCCAAATTGAAAGCAAGTTTTCCCAACCCTCCCAGTTGTGTCCATCACTAGCTCATAAAAATGTTTTATCCTATAATAGCCTTAGGGATGTACCAACTCACGATATATAGAAATCATAGTCTTCCATAAACAGGAGGCGTTTATAAATAAAACAACTATAGACGTGAGCAGGCATCCAAACATCTCTAGTTCTAGCTTTGTATCCTTTGTTCACCGGGACCTCTGTACAGCACACAGACACATGTAGTGGCTGAATAACATATTACAGATACATATCTCATTATCCAAACTGTGTCCTGCTAAGGAACATCTGTGTGCACTAGATCATCAAAATCCCACACATTCACCTGAAACTCAAACGGGATATGGACCCTTTCTTAAGGTTGGAAAGTCGAAACAGCTTGGACTGTGTTCGTTTTGTGTTTGTGTGCACACTCAAAGTGTGTATGCGTGTATATCTGTGCATCCCCCATGTGTGTGTTTGTCTTCTGTGAGTATATATGCCCACATGTGTGTGTGTTTGTGTATGTGCACACAGTGTGTGCCTGTATATGCTCTCTGTGTGTATATGTGTGCATACTGTATGTTTGTATCCTCTGTGAGAGTATGTGTGCGTGCTTTGTGGATGCATACTGCCTGTACTCTCTCTGTGTATATGCATGCATGCTGTGTGTGCATAGTGTGTTGTATGTATGTGTGTTCTCTCCATGCTCATGTATGTATATGCATAACATGTGTGTACTCTATGCATGTATATGCATGTTGTTGATGCTGTCAGAGCTCAAGGCAATTGCCCTAGTATTCTCCTTCCATGCTCCACCAAGGGCACCCCAAAGATATTTCAGGACATTGCCATATTTGTCACAGGTCTGTTCTGTATATGTTGGGTGTATGCTGTGTGTGTATTCATTCATGTTGTGTGCGTTTATTCTCTGTGTTTATATATGTATGCACGGTGTGTGCATGTAGATATGGAAATGCTATACGTGTGTGCACACAGTGTGTGCATGCACGTGTGTGCGTGTGTAAACTCACTTTCTGTGTTATGAGCTTTTGCTTCTGGAGAGTTTTAAGAAAGATGAAGTCATGCAGTGAGCACTGTTCAGTGTATACCTGGTGCTCTTGTTCCAGGTCAGATTTCGTTAGCGCCAGAGGTTTGGGGGCAGAGGTTGACTCTTCTCCTGCCCGTGCAGTTGCTCAGAATTCAAACATCAATAAAAACAACCCACCAAAAAAGCCAACAACACACCAGCTCAGAGTCCAGGAACCAAGGCGTTGATGAAAAAGATTGAGGCAACCGCAGGAGCGCCCTAGCAAGTGCTGCTTACGCATATCAGGGTTGCTTGTTTCCTGAAGCCCAAAGCCTGAGTGTGTGACCTACATCCACAACACGACATTTAAAAAGAACTTCACAGCCCTTGGCTTCAATAGTCCCGAAGATCTTTGCTCAGACTTTAAGCTATGAAAGATGAATCTTCCTTATACAAACCTAGAGTCTTAACATTTCGCCTGCCTAGTAGGGGGTCTCCTGGCTTGCAGGGTGAATCCCACAGAGTTCCTGTTTAAAAACCAAAACAAAAGCCCTTCTGTTTCTGTAGAGCAGAAAGGAATTTCAAGGCAGCAGGGGTGAAAACCTGGTTCTACTGAAGTCAATGGTAAGACTCCTGTTGACTTCAGCGGAGCCAGGATTTCAAACCAGAACTGTATTAGGCCTTTGTCTCTTCTAGCAAGCTGTACGATTTTAAGTCTAGCGGGACAGTCCCAGTGGTGTAGAATGTGGAGGCAGCTGTATCAGTCTAAAGATGCTCTATGCCAACAGAGCTATTCCCACATGGGAAGGGGAATAAGTGGCACTGATAGAACGTTTTTACACTGGCATCTGAGGTAGGTGTGCTGGTGTAACTAGCGCAATAAAAAAATGACACCTCTGTGCCTAGCGCTTATCTGACGCCTTTCATCTTTATATTTCAAAATCACTTTAAAAGGAGAGCAGTAACATTATCCCCATTTTATAGATGGGGAAACTGAGGCACACCGCAGGCATTCATTTGGCTAAGGTCAGCCAGGAGGCTAGTGTTAAAGTCAACAACTGAACCCACAGCTCCTGAATCCCAACTTAGTGCCCTATCCACTAGGCTATGCAGCCTCCCAAAATTATCTTATACCAGTACGAAGCCTGTATGTAGAACAGGCCCCCCCCTTTTTTTAAGGATTTTTTTGTTGTTGTTCACAGTGGAGTAATCAACAGTGGTTGCAACTCAAAATGTTTGAGGGTTCAGTTTGACAAGCTTCTGAGTACGGGCTTGTCTATACTGGAACACTGAGGGAAATTAGTCCAGATTAACTAAAGGTGTGAATGTAAAGTAGATTACTTGACCTGCATTAAAACCTGGTGTGGTAGCTGTCATTCAGAATTAAAATGGCTTTAATTTGCTTATCTTAAATCACATTTTAAGTAAGCACGTTTTGAATGAGAGAGTAATTAAAGACCTAAAAGTAAACTCTGAATTTGTCTGTAAAAGCAGAAGACCCAAAACGAGAGACTCAGAGTTTATTCCAATCAGTTTATTCAAACTGGGTCTGAGGTTCTGGTTACACTGCAGTCTGAGGTGCTATTGCAGCACAGAGAGGGGGGGCATGGCTCAGCGTTCGCATCGCACTCAGTACCTGGCCCAAGCTGGGGAAGCTAACGATCCAACCAGCAGACCAAATTCAGAGATGAATCCTGGTTGCATGCCACCTGCAGCACATTGTGCATATGTTAAGAAGCAACAGCTCAGGTAGACATACCCAAGACAGCTGCATGGACTTGGGCACAGGCTAGCAAGGCAAGTATGGACCTTGGGTTCTGGGCAGTTTGTACAACCCCCTCTGTCATGTCTTCACGGACAGAAACTAGCTTTCTTCTCAGGTCTGTCTAAGCTTCTCTTATAGACTCCTCCATAAGGCACAGATCTCCAGATGCGGGAACTCAGGACAAACAAACCCTCAGAAAACTCCGTTGGTAGAGATCCTCTATATTGCACATTTCCTTTCCTGCGTCCACAGTCCATTACCAAACCTTAGGTCAAATCTCATACCTTCATGGTGACCCCTCACTCAAGGAATACTTGGCCTAGTATTTTTGCCCTTTCTTAGCCAGGACAGACAATTATTTATAATCACATATGCACGTAAACATTTACACAAATGTTAACCAAAATAGAAAAAAAAATACAGTGGGATTGGGGGTTAAATATGCAACGGAGAGAAAGAGAGCAACAGCAAATTCACCGCATGCATGAGCTGGTGCAACTGATAGTTGGAGTTAGGAGGAGTTGCACCTGCTTTGCGGCTTGCAAATGGCCTGGAAAATGTAACAGCAGGGAGTGGGGATTGGGGACACATTGGAGCTATCGGGGGGGGGGGGGGGGGGGCTGCACATCCGGAAACAGGTCTATCTGTTGTGAGTACTGGGACAGGCAGACCTAGGATCACTCAAAACTAAAGGCCCACCCCCTCAACTGAGGAGGAGACACCACTGAATCCAGTTGACAGGTGGTTCCAGGTGACAACAAATGAAAAGCAGGGATGGGAGTGAGGGTGATAAGGCTAAAACAAGGGATCCAAAGTGGAACACCAAGCAGAGAATGCCAGAGAGCACCCACTGCTCCTCAAACGAATTCAGTGGATGTCGCCCAGAGGAGCTCTGCCCAGAGATCTGTGCAGATGCGTGCGAGGTCTCCCTCTCACTGCAGAAGGGGTAGGTATCGGAGGACTCCATAAATCACTCCATCCGCACACCCATGCTCATGACTCCATGAAGGAGCCCAGAGAGCAGTCGTAAGGAACTCTAAGCTGATGTAATTCTACATTTATGGTCCACGTCTGCCCTCAGTTACACCCTCCCCTCCCCTCTGAGTTAAATGGCATTGCACACGTGTACTGGAGGGTGGAACTTAGCTTGGGATTTTTCAAAGGAGCCTAAAGGAGTTGGGTGCCTAAATTCCATTGCAGTCCAATGACTGAGGAGTGCCTAATTCCCTTGGGCTTCTTTGGAAATCCTGGCCTTAGCCCTTGGGAGCTGGAAAGTGTATCAGACACTATCTCTGAGTTGGGTGCAGAGTGCAGCCCCCAGGGCTAAATCCTCCAGCCAGATCCTAGGAATAAGGACCAGTCAGTCACAGTAGTTATCATCACCTTCACGTTCCTTTCAAATTCTTGCAATAGTTTTCTCAGCCTCTTTTCATCCTCCTATTCTGGAACTGAAATCTATACTGCCTGCCAGCAAAGTTTCCTATTGATTTTTCAAAACCTTTTGCTTACCTACGCTACAAGGGTCTTCATAATATTGCTCTGGAATCCCTTTATAATTTGCTTTCTTTTTATACTCACAGTCCCATTTTGTGGACACATTCTTTTTACTTATTGGTCTGCCCTACAAGAAAACTGGAAGTTTTTGTACCCGGAGATTTCAGTATTTATGTTGCACAATTAACGGACTCCGCTTCCCGTTGCTGTTTGACCATTTGAATCTGTTCTAGCTGCTAAATGAAATGTTGCTTGTAATTGGGTCCAGACTGCAAAGCAACCTAGGACATTCTTGATCTAAGACCCCAGAGAAGCATTTATGTTATAATGCTGTAGTAATCCATCAAACATCTGATGTTAATAGAAAGGCTTATTAAAGCAAGTCAGTATATTTATCTGTATTTTAGAGATGGGTAAACTGAGGCATGCAGTCTCACCCATGAAATCAGGGGCAGAGCTAGGCACAAGAACAGGTCTTTTGATTCTCAGTGCAGGGGCCTGCCCACTGCACCCCACTTTCTCTTTATGATGTGCCCAGATAATACAAGAGTAATCCTGTGATACAGAAAAATCAATTGAAGGCTAGTCCTACCTCTGCCACCGGCCTCTTGTGTGACCTTGGGCAAGTCACTTCACCTCTCCTTAAAGTCGAGATAATCCAAAGAGGGTTATGAGGATCAATCAGTTAATTATGTGTGCTTGGATCCTACAATGGCGGTGCCCATACACGCTCCTAGATAGCAAAAAGAACATTGTTCTCTTCTTCCACTCTGCACAAATTCATAGATTCTAGGACTGGAAGGGACCTCGAGAGGTCATCGAGTCCAGTCCCCTGCCCGCATGGCAGGACCAAATACGGTCTAGACCATCCCTGATAGATGTTTATCTAACCTACTCTTAAATATCTCCAGAGATGGAGATTCCACAACCTCCCTAGGCAATTTATTCCAGTGTTTAACCACCCTGACAGTTGGGAACTTTTTCCTAATGTCCAACCTAGACCTCCCTTGCTGCAGTTTAAGCCCATTGCTTCTTGTTCTATCCTTAGAGGCTAAGGTGAACAAGTTTTCTCCCTCCTCCTTATGACACCCTTTTAGATACCTGAAAACTGCTATCATGTCCCCTCTCAGTCTTCTCTTTTCCAAACTAAACAAACCCAATTCTTTCAGCCTTCCTTCATAGGTCATGTTCTCAAGACCTTTAATCATTCTTGTTGCTCTTCTCTGGACCCTTTCCAATTTCTCCACATCTTTTTTGAAATGCGGTGCCCAGAACTGGACACAATACTCCAGCTGAGGCCTAACCAGAGCAGAGTAGAGCGGAAGAATGACTTCTCGTGTCTTGCTCACAACACACCTGTTAACACATCCCAGAATCATGTTTGCTTTTTTTTGCAACAGCATCACACTACAAATAACACAACGTACTGCATCTTTCTCCCACTCTTCCCTTTGTGTCACCTTCTACTTGGGCCTCTGCGCCTTGAGACCCCCCAGCCTGCCCTACACATCATTGGGTATTTGTGAGGACTTCTCTGCCATGGCATCTGAGTTAGGTGTCCACCTGCTCCTTCATTATCTGTATTACAGGAACACCTAGAGGCCGTGACCAAGACAGGACTCCATTGCATGAGGCACCGTGCATACACATAGTTAGAAGCAGGCCTCTGCCCTAAGGAGCTTGCAGTCTAAATACACTAGACAGACAACATGTGGAGGGGAAACAGTGAGGGGACGTGACTTGCTGTGTCCGGTGGCATCTTGTCATCTAGTTTGATTAAAAGGACTTCAACACGGGGACCTTTGCCTGCTCTGTGAGCAAAGCTGCTGCACTTGCCTCCCTTCCCCCCATGGAAATGTATGACGAAAATGAAAAAAGTTTTATTTTTATTAAAATTTCCCATGTAAATTTTCAGAAAAAAATCAATAAAATTGAACATTTTTACCCAGACCCTGAAAGATTTCTGCTGAAATACCACATTGTCCCTAGAAAGCAGGTGCTTTTTGTGAAAAATTTCGTTCTGACAAAAACCTTGTTTCTCTGTCAAAAAGCCAGTTTTAATGAGCCCGTTGTATGAATCAGAAATAACGACACTCCACTGATATTGCTCCCCCGTTGGTTTTGTCTCCCAGCCCAGCCACAATCCTGCTGTGAATTCACCCGGCTTTGCAGCTCGCTGGGAGTGTAGCGCAGAGTGACACAGGACAAGCGCCGATCCCCACTTTACTTGGACGTCTTTATGATTAATGTTACACAAGGGCCAAACTGTGGCTGCTCTGTTCAGGTGAGGGGTACCCAAGGAACTCTTTCACCATGCTGCAGGGCCGTGGTCTCTAAATGCAAGACAGAGGTTGGCTAGTGCTGGTGGCAACGCTGTGTAGTATTTACCCCTCACTAGATCACCTTTGGGATTCATAGAATCATAGAATATCAGGGTTGGAAGGGACCTCAGGAGATCATCTAGTCCAACCCCCTGCTCAAAGCAGGACCAATCCCCAACTAAATCATCCCAACCAGGGCTTTGTCAAGCCTGACCTTAAAAACCTCTAAGGAAGGAGATTGCACCACCTCCCTAGGTGACCCCTTCCTAGGATTGAACCTAGAACCTCCACATTTGAAAACATGAGGCTTAACAGCCTGAGCTACCAGCTACACTTAACAAGAAATGATAACAGATTCATAAACGTCTATGTAGTCCAGCCACTAGAGGGAGACAAAGACAAACACTGTGTCGGCAGGTTAGAGCTCTGCCCTGCCGTACACACTTCCAACCCTGGAGGCCACCAATAATGAGGAACCCGTTGCATCTTTCCAAAACATATGGTAAGAGCTGCCTCTCAGAATGATTGTCCTGAGTCCCTGGTGGCTTTCTGTGCTGAATACAGGCCTAATGCCTCTAGTTGGCACCACATCTCCTCATCCCTTCAGTGTGCCCTGGGCTTCGAAGAGCCATCATCTAGCTCTAAACATGGCCCCGTTTCCTCATTCTATGCTGCAAGATCTCTTCTGCTTCAAGAGGACTTTTTTCATCTGTGTGTGTGACTGTAACAACAGCTGATCTTGGAAACCCAGCAAATCTATAATCACTAGGGATAAGGGAATCATTTATCAAATTCTAGCTTCTTGAACCAGCTGGGGGTGGGGGGCAACAAAAAACCCCAAACCCTGCCTATTCATTTTGGCATCTTTGCTATGGATTCAAAGAGCAGCAATGAACAGGACAATATCGCTTCTGCAGTCTCTGATGCCCAGGAAGCTTCTGAAGCAGGGTCAAATAGTGGCAAACTACGATGAGATGGAGGAGAAAGAAACCAGACAGGGCAGGTGTAAAAAGCTGAGACCTCATGTCGATTTGAAATTCAAAGCACAATAGTGAGCGTGATTAACCATTGGAACTAACTACCAAGGGATTCTCCATCTCTTGATGTCATCAGACCGCGACTGGAAAATGCTTTAGTGAAACACAAGTTAGTGGGCTCAATGCAGGGGAGACATTTTGCGAAATGCAGAATATTATTCTGTGAAACAGGAATCATTTTAGGGAGGTTCTTCGGCCTCTGCTCTCTGTTTAGCCAAATGTACAAGAAGATGCCGGGTTCAAGACGGAACCTTTAAATGGCAACATCCATTTCACAGATCTATATGGAGTAAACTCAGTTAGATATTTCCACATAAACTTATGGTTCTGCAACTCCCAGCACACTTCACCACTCTGACGCCTCTCTCTACCCCACTCGGAGTCATGCCTACTGATTATGCTCGCACTGGTCACGAGGCCAAGATACACATCTTGGATCAGCTATGGAGGGTTCCAAATGATTCCTCTTTTAAAAGAACAGGAGTACTTGTGGCACCTTAGAGACTAACAAATTTATTAGAGCATAAGCTTTCGTGGACTACAGCCCACTTCTTCGGAAGCTTTCGTGGGCTGTAGTCCCCGAAAGCTTATGCTCTAATAAATTTGTTAGTCTCTAAGGTGCCACAAGTACTCCTGTTCTTTTTGTGGATACAGACTAACACGGCTGCTACTCTGAAACCTCTTTTAAAAGGAAAATCACCAATGTTTGCATGCCTGAAAGAATTAATAACGCACTCCAGCTGAGAAAAATGTGTTCAATTATTTTTATTGTGCTTTATTTGAACGTACAACATGTTCACAGTGTCCTGTGTCATTTAAAACTTGCAGAAAACAAGAACAAAAGCAAACACGGACCAGTCAGATCTACTAGGGCCCCAATCCTGTTTCCATTGCAGCCAAGGGTAAAACTCTCAGGGAATTCAATGGCCCCTAGAAATTGAAGAAGAAATTAAATAAGTAGAACAATCAAAACTAAATGGACCTTGGGCTAAATTCTGCTCTCATTTGCAAAGATGTAAATCTGAAGTAAACCCTATTCATTCCAGTAAAGGTTACTTGGGATTTACTCATTGAGTTCAATGAGGTCACTCCAGAATCACATTAGTGAAAGAGAGTCCAATTTGCTCCAATGTGAAGACCCCAAGGAAAGAGTTTCATGCCACTCTTGACAAGGACACTTTCTTCTGTTCCCTTCTGCTTTAGCTTTACTCTTCCCAGGCAAGCATGACAAGCAGACAGCTCAGGGAGTATGGCATATGAAGAGACACGAGTTTATTTTGTCCTCAAGTTGTTCGTTTGCCTCTCTGGAAATTCAGGCTTCCCTCTTCCTTCTTCTCTTCTTCAAATTTACGGACACTTTTAATACCGAGGTTACAATAAAAAAATCCAACTTTCTCTGTAAGACCACTTTGTTTCAACAATAAGCAGGATGGGATCAGTTATCAACCAGTGCGACTTGGAACCATTTACCAAGGGCTGTGGTGGATTCTCCATCATTGGCAATTTTTAATTCAGGATTGGATATTTCTCTACAAGCTCTGGTCTAAGAATTATTTTGGGGGAAGTTCTCTGGCTTGTGTTAGGCAGGAGGTTGGATGAGATGCTCACAATGGTCCCTTCTGGTCTGGGAATCTATTAATCTTGGGGATAGTCTGTACCGGTTTTTAGTGACTGCAGCAGCAGGGGGCAGCAAAGCTAGGTTTAAACCAAAAAAAAAAAATCCTGACCGTTTTTATTTTAACTTCCTTTAGACAGAGAAACAAATGGAGAAGTGGCAGCTCAACAAAGGGGCACTGTTGAAGCTGCCAATCACCTTCATAGTATGACTTGCCTCCTGGGGGAATCCATTCTAAAAGGATTGGGTTATCACACTAAACATTATCATTAGTGAGGTCAAGTTACCGAAGGATACCTGAGAGGGAGAAATCTACTGAAGGAACCATGTTGTCTAGAGCAATTTGTGTGTATAAATTTGGTAAAAGCAGACAGGCATTTGCAAACACTACATTCACATGCATATATTGCCGTGTGTGTGTGTGTGTGTGTGTGTGTGTGTACACAACATACATATGAATATGTTGGCAGAAGTGTGTGTGTGTGTATGCCTGTGCATCTAATGCCCTCATGATAGATGTTTCCACTCTTCTCCACAACTTTGAAACACATTTTAATTTGAGATAACTGAAATTTTTTTTGACTGTACAATTTTCCCATCAGAAAATGTTTTTTTGCTGAAATCAACATGTTCTGTGGTAAATAGGCCTGTCGATTAATCACAGTTAACTCATGCGATTAACTCAAAAAATTAATCGCGATTTAAAAAATTAATTGGGATTAATCGCAGTTTTAATCACACTGTTAAACAATAGATTGCCAATTGAAATGTATTAAATATTTTGGATGTTTTTCTACATTTTCATATATATTGCATTCTGTGTTGTAATTGAAATCAGAGTATATATTTTTGATTACAAATATTTGCACTGTAAAAATGATAAACAAAAGAAATAGTATTTTTCAATTCACCTCATTCAAGTACTGTAGTGCAATCTCTTTATTGTGAAAGTGCAACTTACACATGTAGATTTTTTTTATTACATTACTGTACTCAAAAACAAAACAATGTGAAACTTCAGCGCCTACAAGTCCACTCAGTCCTACTTCTTGTTCAGCCAATTGCTCAGACAAACAAGTTTGTTTACATTTGCAGGAGATAATGCTGCCCTCTTCTTATTTACAATGTCACCAGAAAGTGAGAACAGGCATTTCAATGGTGTTTTTGTAGCTGGCATTGCAAAGTATTTATATGCCAGATATGCTAAACATCCGTATGCCCCTTCAAGCTTCAGCCACCATTCCAGAGGACATGCTTTCATGCTGATGATGCTCGTTAAAAAAATAATGTGTTAATTAAATTTGTGACTGAACTCCTTGGAGGAGAATTGTATGTCTCCTGCTCTGTTTTACCCACATTCTGCCATATATTTCATGTTATAGCAGTCTTGGATGATGACCCAGCACATGTTGTTCATTTTAAGAACACTTTCACTGCAGATGTGACAAAACGCAAAGAAGGTACCATTATCAGATTTCTAAAGATAGCTACAGCACTCGACCCAAGGTTTAAGAATCTGAAGTGCTTTTCAAAATCTGAGGGATGAGGTGTGGAGCATGCTTTCAGAAGTCTTAAAAGAGCAACACTCTGATGCAGAAACTACAGAACCTGAACCACCAAAAAGGAAAATCAACCATCTGCTGGTGGCAAATGACTCAGATGATGAAAATGAACATGAGTTGGTCTACATTGCTTTGGATTGTTATCAAGCAGGACCCATCATCAGCATGGATGCATGTCCCCTAGAATGGTGGTTGAAGCATGAAGGGACATGTGAATCTTTAGCGCATCTATCACGTAAATATCTTGATGAGAACACCTGTTCTCACTTTCAGGTGACATTATAAACAAGGATCCAAAAGTACTTTGGAAGACACTTCATCCCCCACAGAGCTGCAGGACTCCCAACCTGCCAACGCTCGGATGTGGTCCCCAAAGGGAGACACAAACCACAATGAGGAACACGCAAAAGTGAGTCATGCGAGATGTCACGGCTGCAGGGTTAGCCACACGTCTGTGCCCTCTCTGGTCTCTCTCAGCACATCCTGTGCTTGGGTGTTTACCTTACCCAGGTGGTGAAAGGCTTAACATGGGCCTGAGAAGCCAATTAACATGACTGGAGGGTGGGTCAGGCCCAGTTAAAGATCAGTCCTAGCTAGGGGAAGAGCCGGGTGGTTTCTATAAAGAGGGGAAACCCAGAGTAGAAGGGGACTGCCGGGAGACAGTGGAAGAGCTCTACAATCCCTCTCTGGTTGCTAGGGAGTGAGGGAAGGGCCTAGAGAGAGGCAGGTGTACAGTACTGTGGGAAAGGGCCTGAAGGAAGGCAAGGTGCAAGGAGTCTGAGGGAGCAGACTTAGCTGCTCGCTACATGTCCCTGGCCAGGAACCCACAGGAGAGGGAGGCCCTGGGTTCCCCTATCGGCCACCAGGAACATCCTGACACCCAGGGGAAGAAGGACTATTGACTTTGGAGACGGGCCTCCAAGGAGAAAGCCCCGTGAGGCGTCGCTCCACACAGGATCAGGGCGACCCCTGCAGAGCCCGGGAGGGGGTGAAGAGTCGGTGTAGAAGTGAGCCCAGGTAGGGGTGCAGAGTTGTGTTTATTTGGGCTTAGTTTATTGGACTCTTTGTTCACCCTATAGGCTTGGGGAGCAAGATGATGAAAGTGCTGTTACATCATACCCAGGCACAAGGAGACGTGCCTTCAATGTGTGCACCCTCCACCCCCGCTAGGTTTTGTGCCTTTACTTCCCCGGGGTGCAATTCTGCAACTCTGCCCCTCTTATACCAAGTCTAGAGTACTGTATCAACCCAGCAAGTTCAACTGGGTTTGGTACCCACAGTCCTTCCCTTCGGGAGTCTGTGACTAGTGGAGTCTAGTGACCAAAAGGCCTTTTAAAACCCCAAAGTATTGTTTAGTTTAACCATCATAAGAGAGCATGAAGAGAAAAAAAGATTTTAAAACAGTCAACATGTATGTCTAGCTTATCCAAAACTCTACTGGCCTGGGATGATCACTCCAGCAGGCCTGGCTTCTTTAGATACTCTGGCCCACCTGTTCCCAAACGATCCCATTTTCAGACTTACTGCTTCCCGAGACCCCAGATGGCAGGCAGGCTGGCATGGGGTAGAGCAAAATGGCGTCCTCGATATGTGACCCCCCCATCTGCCGATGGCACAAACCTGCTGCTTTCGTGGGTTCTGTGTGTCAGATCAGCCCTCGCCCAGACAGCTCCCTGAACAACTAACCTGCTTCTTCGGAGTATCTTCCTAGTTACCTTGCCATGGTTACTTTTTGATCTCTTTTCTGGTCCAGGCAATGTCTCTTAGTGACTCCCAAGTGTTTGCTGAGGAGTGGCTTATCTTGAGCCATTCTTCTTCTTTTCCTGCTTGTTTGTTCTTACAACTCTCTCCCACAATTAAACTAAACCAGCCAGTTCATGGAGTAAACATCCCAATAACCGGGTCAACATACAGTGTTCAGAAATGACTACAGAGCAGCTCACATTTACCACACAGGAAACTTGCAATGCAGGGAGTTTCCCTTCCTGAGTTTAAATGACTCTCCCTACGATCTCTGTCCTGTGAAAAAATGTCTGAGCTAAATCATGTTATGCAATAAAAGTGAGGGCATGCCACATTTGTGTGGAATGCAGGCAACTTTGGGAGTAAAATGAGTGAGTTCCCGTGAAATGAAGGACGTATGAGATGTAAGTGGAAATGCAGCCACCTCTTGGGTGGAACATGGTGGCTGTGTCTAGAGCAACACTACATTGCTGGAAATTAATCTGTGCCTTATTAAAACTTTAGGGGGGGGATGTTCAATAGGCATTATGTGCTACCCAACTTGAAATGTGGCCAATATACCAAGAGTAAACCTCCACTCTTGGAGGGAAAGGTGGCATGCTGGGATTTTAATGACCACAAGAAGTCAAGATATTGGTTTCACCTCTCATGCTAAGATGGCATTCTAGAAGCAGGGTGCTCCCGACCACCAAGCTGGAATATTGAAAGCCTCTACTTCCTCAGAGGGGAGAGCACAACCTTCTGAACCCTCCACCTTGCTCCCTTCAGCACAGCTCCCCCAAGCACCACCTTGGGGGTATGGGTCCTATTCTGACTCATGACAGACTGGTGAAGCATCAACACCACTGCCCCACAGGGACAGCCAAGTGCCATGCCCAGCTTACTGGCCAGTTTTAAGAGTACTGCAAGCTAACACAGGGTTAGGGTCTATTCACCTTTCCATGCCTGTGTAACTCCCACTAAATTACGATAATACAAAACATTTGTAAAGCATCCGTCACTTAGCACCGCCAGTGTGATTTCCCACTCACGCTTATTTAAACTAGCAGCAATGACGAGCCTTTTCCATTCAAATGTAAAGGCAAAAACAAAGGGGGCTATTCCCGATATCAATACGTATCAGATTGAACATTAACCCCCGCTCGGGGTGATGGGACGCTGCGTGGAGTGGGGAGGAGGGTGGAATAAGCTTGTGTTGTTATTGTCCACGTTGAGCCAAGTTGTGTCACAAAGAAAGGGTTTGGGGCTCTGTCCAGCACCTTTCGCCAGCCTGGAGCAGCACAATTGGAAATGGGAGAGGGGCGAGGATGGGGAGAGATGGAGGGTATGTCTTAGGGTGACCAGACAGGAAGTGTGAAAAATCAGGACTGGGAGGGTGGGGGGTAATAGGCACCTGTATAAGACACAGCCCCAAATATCGGGACTGTCCCTATAAAACAGGGACATCTAGTCACCCTAGTATGTCTGTACTGCAAAAAGAGATTAGGAGTACTTGTGGCACCTTAGAGACTAACAAATTTATTAGAGCATAAGCTTTCGTGCTATTCTGAAACCTGTCAAAAAGAGATTGTGTTCTTAATTCAGGGTAAAATACCAGGAAAAACACAGCAACTGAGCTTTCAGCTCGGGTTAGCAGCTGAGTTCAAGCCCAGACTGCTCTAGGGGCTTGTAGGAAAGGGTTAAAAGCAGGCCCTTGGAGAGGGCTGGGGCTGAAAGCAGCGAGGGAAGCTGATTGGATTGGCAGCCGCAGGGGTGGCCACACCCAATTAGGGACCAGCTGGCCCTGATAAAAGGGCTGGGAGCTAGGCAGGGGGAGTCTCACTCCTGTGGTGGGGTGGGAAGGACCTGGCTGGGGAAGGGTATTGCAAACAGAGCTGTGCTGGGGAAGGACAGGCAGAGCTCTGGCCAGGCGAGTCCCAGGGCTGAGGCCAGGCTAAAAGGGGCTGTGGGGGTACTGAGGATGCCGCGGTGCAGCCAGGCCAGGAAAAGGCAGCAGGTCCAAACCCCCTGGCCAATGCTGAGTGGCCATTTCAGACTGCAGTTTGCCCCTGAGAAAAGGGGCTAGGTGAAGCCTGGCAGTCGGTCACTGAGGCAAGGTGGGCTTTGGGGAATTGGGGTTCCCCAGGGAGGGGAGGATCCCTTAGTGTGGGGGCACTGCTGCGGGGCAGTACCCCAGAGAAGGGGCACCGCGGGCCGGGAGGGACATGAGGCCTGAACTAACGGGTAGTATTAGAAAAGGGAGAAGCAGGCGGCAGCACGGGAGACACTGGCCAGCAGGAGGCGCTCTGAAGCTGGAAGAGCTAATTCCCAGACCAACCAGCAGGAGGTGCCGCACCGGTGAGGGTTCCGCCGTGCTCCAAGGCGGTAACTCAAGCTGCTAAATGCAAACTGAAAACCAAGTTGCTGTATCCTCACTGCTACTTTAACCCGCATTCGCTTTTTTCTTGTTGTTTTTTCTTAAAGTGTCGACATACCCAGAGGCAGACAAAGATTGAGAAAAGGAGTGGAGGAATAAGGAGCAAGAAAGAGGATAGATAGAAAGAAAAGAATATTCAAAGGGGCTTTGACTTCTGGTCTCCCACTGGATGTTTGTACCGTACCTAGCACAATGCCTGATTCTGAGAGGGAAATACTAAACCAAAAGGAGCCTTCAAATCCCGCCCTGCCCTGCAAGGGCAAGGTTGTGGACGAAGGTTTTTAATCAGAGAGAGGCTCAAGTTGCAAACTGCGGATCTGAATGCCAGGCACCCCAGCAACCAACGGAGACGGAGTCTTGATTTGGCCCATTGTAGATGTAGTCATTTGGAAACAGGGCATCTGATCGGAACTGGGATCTTGAACACCAAGGAGGGAGCAGTGTTAGAATCTGGGAGTTGGTACAAACTCATTTCTAGCTCTGAGTTGCGGGGCAGAGGGGACCAGGCCTCTGACAGGTTTGTGCCCAGGTATAGGATGATGGATGGGCTGGCTGGCGGCCATCACTCTTTCTTTCAAATCTGAGAGCCTCTGGGTATACCCCGAACAGAAGCCACTGTATCAAACCAAAACTTGTTCTCTCTATTCCCTGGGCCTCATGCGGCATTAGCCTGTCTATTTTCATTGCCTTTGGGGTGGCCCTCTAAACAAGGATTAATGGCCCCACTCTCAGCCCTCCTGAAAAGCCCACATAAACAGGCTTTGCCTGAGGGGACAATGCAGAAGGACCAAAATCCTCCTTCCCAACCCAGGCTGCTGCACAGAAGCCCACTGCTGCTACAGCCTCTGCGCTGTGATAGTATCCATGGTCTACCACATGTCCCTGCCCCCATGGGGGGGGGGGGGCTGACTATCGAAGCCCCATTGTTTGAGCTCTCACTGGCTGTGTATCTGCCAGCCAACGCCCCTTTGTGAGGCAGGGCAGGGCTGTTATCCCGATTGTACAGATGGGGAACCGAGGCACAGAACGGCTAAGGGACTTGCCCAAGGTCACACGGGACATCGGTGGCAGAGCAGAGACTTGAGGCCACGTCTCGGGTTAGAAGACTGTCCTTCCATGGCTCAGCCTCTGGCACATCAGCTCCCGTCTGCAAAAGCAGCCTCTGAGAATGCTCTCCACAGCCGTTCCTGTTTCACCAGACAACCAGAGCCTAAGCCACGTAGGCCGTGAATGGAAGGATGAGCACTGCCGCTCTGTCCTCCCTTTGCAGTGTGAACACTCCTGGAGTGCCTGGGGGAGATGAAGAGAGCAGGACGGTGGATACACGCGTGCCAGTGATTTATGTGGCTGCGGCTCTGGAAGGCGTTATCAAGCTTTTCCCTTCAAACTGCTCCTCGACAGCGACAGCTTTTTTTAAACTTCAAAACGGAGGCCCCGGAGGAGCCGTGCAGGTCTTATTGTTATTATTTCTTTCCCATCCTTTTACTTGTCAAAATTCCACTGTTCCCTTTGCAGCCTCCCCCCGTTATGGTAGCTGGTCAAAGATATTTATCAATGAAAGCGGAAAGTCAGTTTAAAGGCAGGCGTGAGAGGGTGGTGGTGTGAGCAGATTTTACATGGAGATCTGGGACCACCTGGTGGTGCCTCGCAGGATTGCATCCTCCAGGAGTTGCTTTTCCCAGCCAAGCCAAATGCTTGTCAGGAAACAATGTTCCAGTGAGTCTGGAAAATGACTGTCCCTGAGCCCTTACCATTCTTCGGCCCACGGCTTTCCCTGGTAGCTATGCACGAGTCTGATGACTATAGTACCACCAGTCACCACGGTTTGCAAATGTGCTACTGCTACGGGAAGCTGAGCCGTTTGTTATTTTCACCACCACTGGCATTTTTCACTTTGCTCAAACTGCAGAGGGCTTTATTCCCCATCCCGCCTGTTTGCCTTCGGGCTACTATCAATTGAAACTTCATTTAAGTGCAGGCCATGGTGTTCTGCTTTGTGGGCAGATCATAGAAGGAATAAACCAGGGTGGATGTAGGCAGCAGTCTTAACACAAAATCTCCATGAAAGTCCATGAGACTTACATTAGCTCCAATTGCCTAATCATCTCGCTGTCCAGCCAGCTTTGTTTTCTCCCCCTCCCTGTAAACTTATTCATCCTGCATCTAATACATACCTATTGTCAGATCTTGAGCTGGTGTAAATCAATGGAGCTACATTAAAGCCCCCCCCCCTGAGCTATCCCTCCCCCCCGGGGGGGAGGGATAGCTCAGTGGTTTGAGCATTGGCCTGCTAAACCCAGGGTTGTGAGTTCAATCCTTGAGGGGGCCACTTGGGGATCTGGGGCAAAATCAGTACTTGGTCCTGCTAGTGAAGGCAGGGGGCTGGACTCGATGACCTTTCAAGGTCCCTTCCAGTTCTAGGAGATGGGATATCTCCATTATTTATTTATTTATTTAAAGCCAATGGGGCTATGCCAGCGTTACACCAGCTGAGGATCCGGCTCCCACGCAATTATCCGGGAGCACATAGTAAAATAAAGCAGACTCTCTTTTGATATGAAGCAAATGACCAGGGTAACTGGGATGTCACAATGCTCCCGGAGTGCAAACAACAGAGGAAATTAAATTCTGTTTTTCACAGGGCTGCAGTCGCACCGTTAGAATGACGGGGCTTCAAAGATCGTGGCTTGAATCTGAGCTGTGCACATCAAGGATTTTGCAAGCAGGCTCCGATGCTAATAAAAAGTTATTCAGTGTTTCAGGCTGCTGGGATCCAGGGGCTTAGGTCTGAGAGCTGAATTGCTTTTATCAACAGAGGAGCTAGTTACTGGGGGGTTGTTGGCGGCTTATTCACAAGCACTGAAGTAAATCAAAGGAAATGGGGTGTTTCTACGCAAGTTCATTGTGCTTTTTTTTTTAGTTGTTTTTGTTGGCACTAATGATAAACAGAATTGTTGGAAGAATGAGTTATTTCCTAACAGAGCCAATTAAGAGAAAGAGGTCAGATAGAGAAGAGAAAGGAATGTAACAGTGTGGTGGCAGTGGCAGCTATGGGGTAGTGAAACTACACACGCTCATAGAATTCAAATGCAAAATGCTTCAGTGTTATGACAAGCCATACAAGTGCTGACCATGTGCAAAGGGGACACGGGGCAGGGTCGATGGTGAGGGCCATTTTCCCCATGTTATAAGTGTGGAAATGGCAGCACAATAAAGGTTAAGCCCTGTCTTTTTAAGAGCATCTGGGTATTTGGAGTGCCTCTAATTTTGGGCATCAGATCTGAGTTAAAGAAACCTACGCTGTCGAAAGTGCCGAGGGTCAACCTTCTGACAACCAGGCCCCTCAAAGTCCTCTCCAGTTAAGCACCTAAAAAACCCCACTAGTTCCTTCTGAAAATGTGGAGGTAACTTGCTGTAAGCCATGCATTTAGTCAGTGTCTCTGTAACTGCCCCTTGGTGGGTTGAAGTGGGTGCTGAATCCAGGACCTCGGCTTCTACTGCTTGAGCTAACAACTCTCCATCTCTTGGCCCAGGGCATAGCAGGCTCATTAATGTCTCTACATGGCCCAGTTGCCATTGAGGGGGACAGAGCACCACACTCAGTGTTTGTGGGTTACACCTCCACCAGCGGCAGCTGCAATCCATCCAGAAAAGGGGCTCACATGGAATTTGAGGCTAAGTCCCCCAATACATCAAGCATCTGCTTAACATGGGGCTTCATAAGAACAGGTCTAACAAGAGTTGATTTTTTTAACCCGGTTGTATATTTGGGGTAACAAAGTAAAGGTGAAGACAGATCTCATGCCTGAAAAACATGCGTAGGGCACAGGAGAAGCCAGACAATACCCTATCTCATCTACCTGAGTTGAGTAAACCTTGAGCATCTTTAGATGCTCTCTGGGGCAGACCATCCTTTCATTGCGTCTCTACAGTGCCTAGCACAAGGCTGGTCTGTGACTGGGGCTCCTGGGTTCTGCTGCAATACACATAACACATGTCAGTTCCACAAGCTCCCAGTCAGGCTTTGGGGTTCTTCTGATGTCTCAGTACACAACGCTAACAGGTCTGCCCATGGGCATGTTCGCTTTCTGTCTCTGCCTTCTGCCGGACAGTATTATGCAGTAACACAGCAGAATACCAAGGTATCCCACACCACACAAAGCTTAGCCTTTCTCTGCTGAATATTTCCCAACACAAGACTTTGCTAAAATGGCATTTGGAACATAGTAGCCGAGGTGCCTTATAATTTGCCAAGATTAGATAGAGGTCCTGACTATGCCTTCTATGCTGGAAAACAGCCATATCTCCCTACTCAGGAATTCCCCTAGCATAGGATTGGTGTAATGGCACGGCACCATCACGACCCATGCAGCTCCTGGGAAAGGGCATGCTGGGGGGAGTAGAAGAGGTCTTATTGTGGAAGGGATAGGGTGTGTCCTAAATGCCATTTATGCAACTCATGTCTCCTGTCTTCCAGTACCATTCCCAGTGCCCTGGACCTGCTGTTTGGAGCTCATGTATACACAGATCTACAGCACTCCTGTACCAGATAAAATCATAGAGCCATTGCGTTAGAAAGGACCCCAGAGGTCATCTAGTCTAACTTCCTCCCAAGATTCAGATTTATTGTGGCTAAACCATTCGACTAAACCAGCCCCCTTTTGAAAACCTCCAGTGAAGGAGCTTCCATGCAGTTTGTTCCGCTGTCCTACTGTTCTTACTGTTTGGAAGTTTTTCCCAAGATTTAATCTAAATCTGCTGTGCTGTGGTTTGAACCCGTTGCCTCTTGTCCTGCCCTCTGTGGCAAGAGAGAACAACTTGTCTCCATCTTTTTCATGGCAGCCTTCCACACGTTTGAAGACGACTATTGTGTCCCCCTTAACCTCCTCCTTTTCCAAACTAAACATACCCAGTCCCTTCAGCCTTTGCTCATACGGCTTGCCTCGCAGGAGTGAGCAGCAGGATGCTCTCACATAGGCTGATGCCAAGTTGCCCTCTAAATCTCTTCCCATGTGCATATTGTTTTCCCTAAATTAACCCTTAACACCGTCTACAGATAAGGCAATTAGACCTTGTGTATAGCTGTGAACGCTGCTCTGTTTGCACTGAGAAGCTGCAAAGAGGTTTCAGGTCTAATGGAGCCCAGGGCTTTGTACAGCACACTCTCTCCCCCTCTCGCTGGTGAGCCGAGAATGCAAAGGAAAAGAAAAAAAGATGCCCATTTTCAGTTCCTCTTAATTGTTTTGTTTTGACTGAGACGACTTATGGAAATTCAGCTCCAAAGCAGCGGGTGTGTGAGACTCCAATATAAATATTCCCTCTGAATAATGAGACAAGCCTGTCATACGGTTCTGTTGAGATGCACAGACTGTGGTGGGTGTATGGAAGCTTTGCTATGTCGGGATATAAATATAAACACATTGGGCTATTTGCTGTCAAGCGTTCCCTCTCACTCACTGAGCGCCTGCTCAAACACACGCACATCTCCTGCATTCTTCATTATAAGCTGTGTGTGAATGGCCATCTCCTGGGGCCAAATCTCTGTTACCTGTTATTTTTATGGTCACGTTCATGTCGGAAGGCCCCAGCCATGATCAGGGCCCCCTTGTGCCAGGCACTGTACATACATGTGTGCAGCGAGATATAGGGTGTGTCTCCACTGCAGCTTGGGAGGTGTTGTTCCCAGCTCAGGTAGATCATAGAATCATAGAATCTCAGGGTTGGAAGGGACCTCAGGAGGTCATCTAGTCCAACCCCCTGCTCAAAGCAGGACCAATCCCCACTAAATCATCCCAGCCAGGGCTTTGTCAAGCCAGGCCTTAAAAACCTCTAAGGATGGAGATTTCACCACCTCCCTAGGTAACCCATTCCAGTGCAGCACCACCCTCCAGGTGAAATAGTGTTTTCTAATATTCAATCTAGACCTCCCCCACTGCAACTTGAGACCATTGCTCCTTGTTCTGTCATCTGCCACCTCTGAGACCAGCCGAGCTCCATCCTCTTTGGAACCCCCCTTCAGGTAGTTGAAGGCTGCTATCAAATCCCCCCTCACTCTTCTCTTCTGCAGACTAAACAATCCCAGTTCCCTCAGCCTCACCTCGTAAGTCATGTGCCCCAGTCCCCTGATCATTTTCGTTGCCCTCCGCTGGACTCTCTCCAATTTGTCCACATCCTTTCTGTAATTGGGGGGTGGGGGCGCAAAACTGGATGCAGTACTCCAGATGTGGACTCACCAGTGCTGAATAGAGGGGAATAATCACCTCCCTCAATCTGCTGGCAACGCTCCTACTAATGCAGCCCAATATGCCGTTAGCCTTCTTGGCAACAAGGGCACACTGCTGACTCATATCCAGCTTCTCGTCCACTGTAATCCCCAGGTCCTTTTCTGCAGAACTGCTGCTTAGCCAATCGGTCTCCAGCCTGTAGCAGTGCATGGGATTCTTCCGTCCGTGCACTAGCTCTGAGTGAGTGGCATGCTAGAAATAGAAGCGTGGCCATGGCGGCTCAGGCTAGCTGCCCAGATATGTATGTAGGACCTCAGACAGGATTGTATTTGGATGGCTAGCCTGTGCTGCTGCAGCTGCTCTGCTATTTGTAGCATGTGAACTCGATCAACCGTGTTGTGTGCACATCCACCTGTGTGGGGAATTACACCTCCCAGCTGCAGTGCAGACGAACCTTATAGACACGGCCCTGAAAAGCTTACAGTCTAGATAGACAAGACAGAAAAAATGGTGGGAGGGGAAACAGAGGTTCAGGGGTGGGACGTGACTTATCCAAGGTCATACAGTGGAGTCAGGAATTAAACCCAGTTCTCCTGAGTTCTGGCCCAGTGCCCATTTCACGACAACACGCTGTTTCCCAAGGTGGCACTATCGAGAAGAGGAAAAGGTCATGGAAATATGGAACAAAAATCAAGTATTTTGGCCATTTTGTTTTGTTTCTTTTTTTTTAAACCCAAATACACTTTATTTTCCAACTTAGCAGAAAAAAATATAAGCCTGTGCTTGGGCGAGTGCGGTGAGCAGGTCTGGAAATGCAAGTTACCGTATCAAAGGCAATTTTGGGGAAACACTGCTTAGAAAACAATGTCCTTTTAGAGAGGAAGAAAAATCAGTCTCTGGAGGAATGAGCCCTCTCACTTTTACGTCATTGGTCTGGTCCTTTGTGTCACAGCTGAGTTGCTGCTTATGTTACTGCTCCCGTATAACCAGGTAGGTGTGCAGATACCATGGTGATAAGTACGTACACTGCAAGACTGATGTTGATGGTGATGATACATACTGTGACAGGGTCAGGCCGTATGGCTACAGGAGAGTGATAGAAGGCAGATATATTAGCCCCAGGTTAAGTAGATCCCTTTTCCCTGAGTAAGGTAACAGGGAAGGTTCCAGAACAATCAGGAACTTTCTGAAAACAATTAAGGCAGACAGGCTGATTAGAATACCTGCAGCCAATCAAGCTGCTAGAATCAATTAAGGCAGGCTAATCAGAGCACCTGGGTTTAAAAAGGAGCTCACTTCAGTTTGTGGTGTGAGTGTGAGGAGTTGGGAGCAAGAGGCGCAAGGAGCTGAGAGTGAGAGGGTGTGCTGCTGGAGAACTGAGGAGCACAAGCGTTATCAGGTACCAGGAGGAAGCTCCTGTGGTGAGAATAAGGAAGGTGTTTGGAGGAGGCCATGGGGAAGTAGCCCAGGGAGTTGTAGCTGTCATGCAGCTGTTACAGGAGGCACTATAGACAGCTGCAGTCCACAGGGCCCTGGGCTGGAACCTGGAGTAGAGGGCGGGCCCGGGTTCCGCCCAAACCTCCCAACTCCTGATCAGACACAGGAGGAGTTGACCCGGACTGTGGGTTCCACCAGAGGGGAAGATCTCTGAGGCGAGCAAATCCGCCAATAAGCACAGGACCCCCCAAGGTAGAGGAGGAACTTTGTCACAATACATACATACATACATATGCATACATAAATATAGACATATGGTGAATGGAAGGAAAAATTATATATACATACACAATAGATAGATAGATATGTACTATGGATGGAAAGAAAGTAGATAGATGGAGACATAGTAGTTATTGGAAAGACTTCTAATTCTACACATCAGTGCCTCGTGCAGTGGTTAACTTACATCTGGTTTATACTGGAGCTGGGATTAAGTGACAAAATTCAGATCCAGATGGATCCAGATTTTCGTTATCCCAAAGTTCAAGACTGTTGTGATGCTGGGCTCTGATACAAGCTCATTAGTTTGCAGTTTTGCAACATCTGGATACTGTTCTAGATTTTGGTCCTGGAAACTCCTGAAGTTAGAATGGATTCACTCAGAGTTCACGTTCATCTCCATTTTATACTTATCTCCATCCATTTCTCATGAGATCTTTCAAAGGTAAAAGAAAAAAATAAAAGCATCGTATATTTCCACAGTTTGAGTAAAACTCAATGGACACGCTTCAGACTGGCCAGAAGTTAGAGTGAGATCAACACCCAAAAACTCAGGTGTTTTCCCATTGTCATGAGACTATCCAAACCCCAAATGAAGTTAGAAACTTCATGAGAACAGGCTTTCTTGTGAGACCCCAGTACTTCTGTCTTCCACTTAGGCTGAGTGTGAGAACTGCTTCTATTGTTGCTATTTCTGGTTCTTGAATTCCCAGTCCCAGGGGCCTCTGATAGTGCAGAACATAACTGTCCATGAGAGGGAGCTAGATGATATGTAGGGTGAAGATTACACTAAGAGGTTAGGTTTCTAATTAATGAATAACAGGTGCGCACCAGTACTTCTGTAAGAGTATAAATTCTTTGCACACCACACCTTGTAGAATGAAGTGCTGGGACCTTCTCTGCATACTTGTTCAAATGAAGAAGGATGATTCAACAGTTAGGGCATTAGCCTAGGACTTGGAAGACCCAGATACAGTTCCCTGCTCTGCCACAAACTTCCTTTGTGACCTTGGACAAGTCAATTAGCCTCTCTGCTTCATTTCCCTATCTCTGTAATGGGGATGTTAGCACTGCCCTAGCTCACAGGGTGCTGCGAGGATAAATACATTAACATTGCAAGGCGTTCAGATGCTGTAGGGATGGGGCCAGATAAGTACACCTCTACGCCGATATAACGCTGTCCTCGGGAGCCAAAAAATCGTACCGCGTTATAGGTGAAACAACGTTATATCGAACTTGCTTTGATCTGCCAGAGAGCGCAGCCCCGCCCCCCTGGAGTTATATCCGTTATATCCGAATTCGTGTTATATCGGGTCGCGTTATATCGGGGTAGAGGTGTAGCTAAGACTGACAGAACTAATGTTGCTCTCCTTTTCAACCTTCAGTGATATTTTAGATGCACTGCACCTGGGAAATCCTGGGTCTGGAGAAAATAAAGAAATGTTAAGATTTGTTTTGTTTCAAGTTTAGGACCAAGGTTAAGATCACTCTTCCTTTGGGATTGCACGTGCCTAAGCCACTTTCAAGTGAATGAGATGGGAGCAAGACACTTATTGTATTTCCTGCATGGGCAGATAATCCGAGGCACTCTGATAGTAGAGTGATGAGGTCATTAAAGTAGACAGATAGATGGGTGTGTATGGGGATGGATAGATAGATAAGGATCTAAGGGTAAATTTTCAAAAGCACCTAAGTGACTTAGGGGCCTAAGTCCCATTGACATTCTATGAGACATAGGTTCCTACGAAGAAAGACAGAGAGAGAGAGAGGAAAATGAAGATCTCTGTAAGCTTGAAAGTTTGTCTCTCTCAGCAACAGAAGTTAGTCTAATAAAAGATATTACCTCACCCGACTTGTCTTTTTAATATCATGGGACCAATGCAGCTACAACAACACTGCAGAGAGAGAGAGAGAGAGATACTCAGCTGGACCATAATGCTAAATTCAGAGAGGCAATTAATTTGAAGCAACCTATTGAAGGAACCATAAAAAACCTATTTGCTTTGAGTTAAGCAAAGCAATATAGTGGGGCAGGGGGAGGATGTCTCTTTCCACATTTCAATCTAAGCCCTGGGTTTCTCTCTCATTTGGATGGCAGCTAGGTGGAGCGAACTGGAGAAGACATCTGCATAGGTCTGTTGCTTAGCAACTTCCTGGTGTTCAAATACAGAAGCCTATTAAAAGTGGGTGTGGGCCTGAGAAGGGGTTGGAGCAAAGGGCAGAGGATGGTTCAGCTGAAGTAGAGAATGTCAGAGAAATGCTGTGTGGAAAGAATCTTCTTAAGAGCCTGGATAAGAGAGAGACTTTCTTCTCTGAATACAACTTCGGAGGAATTCTTTGCAGCTAGTACAAAAGCAAATGTTCCTTCAACTGCAAAGCAGCATGTAGACCTTGATAGCCTGTACCCCTACAGCTTGTGTTTGTACCGCCGAAGAACCTGTGTTAAAAATTAATGGAGTAGCTTTCAGTTGGATTCCCATCTGGTTTGAAATGCTCAGTTTCTTCTAAAGTCTCTCCAAGCCCAGAAGTGGGTGACTCAGTTCAATTAAAACAAGAAATGGCCCGAACCAAACTCCAAAACTCAAATTAAACTCAAACTCAACCCTTTTGGAGGATCAAGAAGGTTTGGATAAGTCCCCCACCCCCATTATTTTTCATGCTGCAATATGCTTCCAGAAGGAGGCAGAGAGATCTAGTGGGTAAAGCACAAGACTAGGAACCAGCAGACCTGAACTACAGTCTCAGCTCTGCACTGATTTGCTGGGTAGCCTTGTCTAAATCGCCGAGGCTGAAATTTTCAAAGGTGTTTCAGGGAGTTCATGGCTCAGCTCCCACTGAATTTCAGTGGCATTGGGTGTCTGGCTCCTTTGAAAAGACACTCATCAGCATCTCAACCAGTGTGCCCCCCAAAAATTCAAGCTGCTTTAGACAATGGGGGCTTTAAGCCCAAGTCCGAGTGGCTCCAATGTGTGAGGACCCAGTTTGAGCACCCACAGCTCCACCTGAGGTCAATAGGCCCCAGAAGTGGCCACCGGTGGGCTCATGGGAAGTAGGATGGTTGAGTGGTGAGGGGCAGTAGTCTAGGACCTGAGAGATCTGGGTTCAACTGCTCCACAAGCTTCCGGTGTGACCTTAGTCTACACTCCAAAGCGAGGTCGATGTGAGCCTCCTGGCATCAACCTAGTAGTGCATGTGGCCACACTTAAATTTGTCTCCCGCGACATAAGCGCCCCTCTCCGCGATGCAGTCACGCCACCTCCCGGAATGGCACGGCACCATGGTTGACATGCTAAGGACAATGAGGCACAAGTGTAGACAGCGCACTGCCTGGGTTGACCCTAATTGTCCTCCAGCAGCTGTCCCACGCTGACTGCTCTGGTCAGAACTGTGAACTCCCCTGCCCGGGGATCACAGAGTCCAGAAGGGCCCTCCCTCCTCACCTTAAAACCCCACCAATTTTTTAAATGTCTTTTCCTGCCTGTCCAGGTTGGCAAGCTCACCTAACAGCTCTCCCAGCCAACCATGCCAGACACAAGCTCCAGTTACGCCCCAGCCCAGAGCAGACAGGAGGTATCAGCTCTCCTGGGCCTGTGGGGAGAAGAGGCTGTGCAGGCCCAGCTATGGACCAGCCGTAAAAAGGGAGACATCTACAAGGGGCTACTATAAGGTGGGTGCATAACTGGCTGGATAACCGTACTCAGAGAGTTGTTATTAATGGTTCCCAATCCTGCTGAAAGGCATAACGAGTGGGGTTCCGCAGGGGTCTGTTTTGGGACCGGCTCTGTTTAATATCTTCATTAACGACTTAGATACTGGCATAGAAAGTACGCTTATTAAGTTTGCGGATGATACCAAACTGGGAGGGATTGCAACTGCTTTGGAGGACAGGGTCATAATTCAAAATGATCTGGACAAATTGGAGAAATGGTCTGAGGTAAACAGGATGAAGTTTAACAAAGACAAATGCAAAGTGCTCCACTTAGGAAGAAAAAATCAGTTTCACACATACAGAATGGGAAGAGACTGTCTAGGAAGGAGTATGGCAGAAAGGAATCTAGGGGTTATAGTGGACCACAAGCTAAATATGAGTCAACAGTGTGATGCTGTTGCAAAAAAAGAAAACATGATTCTGGGATGTATTAACAGGTGTGTTGTGAGCAAGACACGAGAAGTCATTCTTCCGCTCTGCTCTGGTTAGGCTTAGCTGGAGTATTGTGTCCAGTTCTGGGCACCGCATTTCAAGAAAGATGTGGAGAAATTGGAGAGGGTCCAGAGAAGAGCAACAAGAATGATTAAAGGTCTTGAGAACATGACCTATGAAGGAAGGCTGAAAGAATTGGGTTTGTTTAGTTTGGAAAAGAGAAGACTGAGAGGGGACATGATAGCAGTTTTCAGGTATCTAAAAGGGTGTCATAAGGAGGAGGGAGAAAACTTGTTCACCTTAGCCTCCAAGGATAGAACAAGAAGCAATGGGCTTAAACTGCAGCAAGGGAGGTCTAGGTTGGACATTAGGAAAAAGTTCCTAACTGTCAGGGTGGTTAAACACTGGAATAAATTGCCTAGGGAGGTTGTGGAATCTCCATCTCTGGAGATATTTAAGAGTAGGTTAGATAAATGTCTATCAGGGATGGTCTAGACAGTATTTGGTCCTGCCATGAGGGCAGGGGACTGGACTCGATGACCTCTCGAGGTCCCTTCCAGTCCTAGAATCTATGAATCTATGAGCAGATTGCACAGGGGATGCAGGAAAAGGAGTAGGACAGGGATCAGCAGCAATGCCTCATGAAAGCGAAGGAAGTGCAGCAGGCCTACCCCCAAGCCAGGGTGGCCAACAGTCAATCAGGTGCAGCTCTGCAGACCTGCCACTTTTACGAAGAGCTGCGTGCCAGACTTGGTGGCAACCACACCGCTACCCCGCAGATCACCATGGAAACGTCAGAGGAGCCCGAGACACGGGCTTCTGCCATGAACAGCGAGGAGGAGGAGGAGGAAGATGGGGGACATGCAACTAGGGATCCAGCTATACCATGAGCCAAAGGCTGTTCGAGACTAGTCGTCAAGCACGGGTGAGCCCAGTGCAGGGGAAGTAACCTCGGATAAGTGTGTAAATGTATTTCCCATTACAGTGATGGTGCCCCCAACTTAGCAGGACACAGCTATCAATTTTTCATAATTTTTCTCGCACTAGAAGAGGTAGCGGTACAGCAAAGAGAGGCAGAGGTGTTCTTTGCTTTTCATTCCCTAGAGTTAGGCGGCGTGGGGAGGGAGGAATATGCAGAGCAGTTTGTTTCTATGCACCGGGATGTCCCTTGAATCCTCCTCAGAGCTCTCGATAAAACTGTCGGGTAGGCACTCTTCAATCCTCTCCCGAAGCGCACCAGGGATGGCAGCTTTATTTCTTCCTCTGCAGGAGGACACTTTCCCACGCCAGTCTGGGATAACTTAGGCAGGCACCATTGCAGTAAACAGGCTAGTGGCATATGGGCCTGGGCAGCTGCGGGACGCCGGCAGCAGCTATGCGTTCTGTGCCCAGTGCTTACATAACCACAGGTAGGTTGCCCTTTCTGTTGATATACTCCGGGGCAAGATGGGCTGGGGCCAAAACCATGATGTGCATACTGTCCACCGCTTCAGTTTGGGATCCCCACTGCCGCAAATCCATCCACTATGTCCTGCCCATGGCCAAGAGTCACGGTCCTGCGTGGAAACTTGCAATGCCGGATTGCTACTAATCAGTGGGAATCAGGTTGAACTTTGAAAATGCACCGTGGAGACCATTATCATGCGAGTGTGCAGGGCCATTAATCAGTGCTTCATTTGTGCCAGGGGTGAGCCCCGGTACCTCTGGGCTTGGCAGTTGACAGCCCCGGCACTTCTGGGCTTGGCAGTTGACAGCTCCGGCACTTCTGGACTTGGCAGTTGACAGCCCCGGTACCTCTGGGCTTGGCAGTTCATAGGCCCAGCACCTCTGGGCTTGGCAGTTCATAGCCCTGGTACCTCTGGGCTTGCTGTGTCACTTATGAAAGCAAAAATTTGCTTGAGCCCCAGCATCTAACTACTTGAGCCCCAGCTCTTTCATTACAAATCAAGCACTACCATGAATTGTCTCCTGCTACGCAGGATGGAGAGAGATCGCAGATTGCTACCTGAGGCACAACTGTCAACCCACCTTGCTCCGGACTGCTTCCTTGGCAGACTGAGTGCTGAAGAAGACCCCAGATCGCATGCTTCCCTAAAGAGCCCCCTAGCCTGCAAGCAGGCTCAGGAAACACCTTAAAATGTAAATTAAAGGCTTGTCATTTTAGGACTGTTTTCAATACATGCCAGAGAGATAGTCATAGAAATCACATTCTCCTAATATCCCTCAAGCTAGCAGTAATCCCATGTCCTATAGCGAAGATCTAGCAAACCTGGTGCCACATAAAAAGAGTGGCATCTGCCAGTGGCAATCTTGAACACAAAAGTCTGTGCCTCTGACCTGTGGTCCCTTCACTTCGCCTCTTTGGCTGCTTTCACTCTGCAAGGCTACATTTGAACTGAATATTGCACACAGCACGTCAGCCATCCATAAGAAATACAACAACAAACAACGTAACGGCTCCATGTAATGGCACAGGTTGTTCCCTTCCATCAAGAAAAATCTGACGTGTAGGGAGTAATACTTTCTGGACTTTGAATCCTCATGGGCATCCACCGAACTTGGCCTTGTGCTGGTGGTAATGTGCGTTGATGGGTCTCTAATATTTGGGCTTCAAAGCTATATTGCAAAGAGCAATGGTTTGGGAAACAGACCCGGGATGTTTTCCATAAGGCAGACGAGTACAAGGAGACGAAGTGTTGTCTAGGATAGGGAGACTCACGGCCATGACTCTGCAATGCAGCTTGGTGTGGATGCATAGCTCCACCCATGTGCATTCAATTGCAGGATACGGCCCCGTGTTTGCACCCTGGGAGGCTCTTCCCACGTTTTTGCCTTTGAGGAGTTTGTGTGTGGGGCAGGGGGGTGCTCAGGGGAGGTGGGAGCAGGGCTATCTTGGTGCCTGTGAGAGGGGTTCATGTGTAACACGAGCAGGGTAGCCCCTGAGATGTTGGCAATTAGACACATTTTCTAAATGAATAAATACATTTTCCTCGGGACTCTCCCACACAGTAAAAACTTTCTTTGCTCTTTCTTAGCCAAGAGCCTCCTGCAAAGGTCAGCACAGCCAGGAGGAGCTCTCCGGAGGGGTTATGAGAATGCACTACATTTCAAATCCTCTGGGGCCCTCTGGCTGCCAACTAGACATCGAGCCGTTAATCACTACCCGTTGAGCCCGACAATCTAAGCAGCTTTCTATCCAGCTTCTAGTCCATTAATCCAATCCATACCTTTTTAACTTGCTGGCAAGACTACTGTGGGAGACCGTAACTAAAGCTTTGCTAAAGTCAAGATACATCATATCCACTGCTTTCCCCATATCCACAAAGCCAGTTATCTCACCATAGAAGGCAATCAGGTTGGTCAGGCATGACTTGCCCTTGGTGAATCCATGTTGACTGTTCCTGATCACCCTCCTTTCCTCCAAGTGCTTCAAAATGGATTCTTTAAGTACCTGCTCCATGATTTTGCCAGGAACTGAAGTGAGGCTGATCGGTCTGCAGTTCCCCGAGTTCTCTTTCTTCCCTTTTTAAAATATGGGCACTATATTTGCCTTTTTCCAATCGTCCAGGACCTCCCCCAATCGCCATGAATTTTTCAAAGATAATGGCCAGTGGCTCTGCAATCACATCAGCCAACTCCCTCAGCACCCTTGGATGCATTAGAACTGGACCCATGGACTT
This sequence comes from Chrysemys picta bellii, assembly GCF_011386835.1. Lineage (NCBI taxonomy): Eukaryota > Metazoa > Chordata > Testudines > Emydidae > Chrysemys > Chrysemys picta. The sequence goes on along the minus strand of NC_088813.1, from coordinate 6,473,026 downwards.
GTGCACGTCCAGCTTTTCTAAATAGTCCTTAACCTGTTCTTTCACAACTGAGGGCTGCTCACCTCCTCCCCAGACTGTGTTGCCCAGTGCAGCAGTGTGGGAGATGACCTTGTCTGTGAAGACCAAGGCAAAAAAAGCATTGAGTACTTCAGCTTTTTCCACATCATCTGTCACTAGGTTGCCTCCCTCATTCAGTAAGGGTCCCACACTTTCCCTGACCTTTTTCTTGTTGCTAACATACCTACAGAAACCCTTCTTGTTACCCTTCACATCTCGTGCTAGCTGCAACTCCAGTCATGCCTTGGCCTTCCTGATTACACCTTTTATAGCTTCTGCCAAGTGAAGGGAAACCCATTGTTCTCATGCTGGAAAATTACAGGTAACAAGATGGTATTTGGAGTCACATGGGCAAATCATATGTGCATGCCTGCTTCGCTTAGTCATAGTAGAGGCCATCACAGGAAAGTCCATTAAGTGCAGATAGGTGTCTCCCATGGTCCACTGTGAGTTAAATGTTCCATGATGAGTCATTTAATTTGAATAGTCCCTTCAAGATGTGCTGGCTAAATACCTTGTTGATGTTACCATATGAGCAAACATTTGAAATACAGGTATAGAGCCAATACTCATGATTTCAAATACAAAAATGATACATGCATACAAATAGCATAATCATATTCAGCAAATCATAACCTTTCCATAGACACTTTACTTGACACACTTTGTTACTACCACTGTTATATAATTGCAATAAATCTTGTACAATGATCTGCATGATAATATTTTAATCAGATAACGTCACACACATGTTGGACTGAAAACATTTATCCTCAAAGTCATCATCAGTGTTTCCTACTAGGGCACCACAGCTAGACACATTGCCACCCTGATCCTCATCCGCACCGCACTCGCCCATCTCCGTACAAGGTAGGCTGGTGGCCAAACACTTGCGGGGTGTTGAGCATCTGGTCTTTGCATCCGAACATTTGATTGGCTAAAGGATTGATTCAGGAGTGTGTGGTATTTCACATGTAACTGGTGCTTGTCACCTGGCACATATGCATTGTTCTGTCATATTTGAACATGAACCGTGGGGCTAGCCGGCATGATCGGCAGGATGCATAGATGGGTTATCCATTCTGGCACCTTGTGAAATCCCGAGTTAAAGGCTGACCCTGTGGAATGTCCCACTCATTTGAGGGTATGTCTTCTACCTCTTCACCTGCAGTTGTAATCACTGATTTGTGTTTGTTTTCTTGCCTTTGAAGTGCATCCCACCTTTGCACAATAAACAAGTGAGGTCAAGGTTAGTGAATGTTGAAATCAACTAGACTAGAGCTTTAACTGCTGCTTTGTTGAAAACTGGACCTCTGGGCTTCAGAATTTTTGGACCTGGGTAGGAAAGTGAGTCAGGAAGCTCCTGCCCCAAATGGTTCTTGGCTGGTCCAGACAGCACTTGAGGCTGGGACTGGTCCTCGTGAATACGCTCCTGCTAGCAGACCATAACAGTAGCAAGAAGGGTATGTTTGCCACCTGCCGTACCTTCAAGGAAATCTAGGTTGTTGGCAGCATAAAATATAAATCTATCCTTGATGAGGTCTAGGCCTCTAGGGGAATGTACAGCCCTTCATTCAGTTCCATGCAGTGAAACACCTTGTTTGCAAGTGAAGTCTCCGGCTAGTCAATGGAGGAGCCAATGCTGTACATAAGTTGCAGAGGAATTTGCTACAGGTTTTGGAATGAATTGTTAAACAGCCACTTGCAGTGGTAGATTACGCATACGCCGCACAATTGTCCTGTGTTTGCTGGAAACCTGCCTTTCACTCAAGCACTCATAAAGGAGGTTTTGTGAAAATGGCAGCCTTGGACTCCACTTGCTTACTGTCATACGTGATGGTGCTGAAGTCCCTGTGGCCACTGATGAACCGCATAACAATGTACAGGTTATGTAGGGTTTTTTTAAGGTTTGGCATCAGCTATGGATCCCTGAAACTCCTACGTACTGCAAGACGAAATACTTTCTCATAAAAGTTTAGCAGCTGCAAACAGGCTTCGTATTATTGTTGACATCAGTGCTTTCTTCTGCGTTTCATAATGCTGCTTCTTTTGAGGTTTTTAAAGATTTGCACTGTAATTCACTTCTACAGAGAGCATTGCTAAAAACTACCGCTATAGCCCACAATTCATCTTCAATAAGTGCTTTAAGAGCCTTTCTGCTAAGCATTTTTTCCTCTTCGATCCCGTTCAAGGCATATTTCTTTGTATTTAGTCTCTGCATTGGCCATTGCCGCCAATTCCCCATCTATTAGCGTCTCAGCAAGGCAATTTATGATCTCCAGCTGAGTCGCACAGTGTGGAGTAGTAAAATCAGTGTTTGTTTCTGTTGCTTTTACCTTTTGACAAAACACATTACATGCATTCCTGGTGTAGCACTCAATGTGATACGCGATGCCATCTGTGTGAGCGTCTTTTGGGTCGGTGCACCCATTTTACTTTCCATGCCATGTTCTCGCTAAGAGTGACTGCTTCACCCAGGTGCTTCACCCAGGCACTCACCTGTCTCATGTGTAAGCTGTGCTTAATGGATGCCTTCAGGCTCCTGGCTTACCGCAGAAGAAGCAGGTGTTCTTCTTGAAACGCATGCCATGGGACCTAGGACAAGGTGAGTCTCCCCGCAGCTGGCTGTTGTCCTGGCATCTTCAACTTTTTCCTGATGCTCGGCGTACTTCCTCTTCAGCTTTGCCAAATTCAGTTTAGGGTGGCACTTCTTACAGCATGTCAGGTGTCACCGAGCATTGTGTTTAACCAGGTTCTCCATGGTGGTATTCGCCAAAGATTCATCTACTAGTCGGTACTCTTCATCTCCCCATTGATGCCTAAAAATGAACCAGACCAAAGTAATAACAAGGATTCTGTAATAAACTATGTTGGGATGTTAATGATGTAATATATTCTAGGTAACCACGTCCCTAGCATTTGCGGTATGGTTGGATGGTGATGTCTTAACCAGTGCCTCATTACAATTCTTTTGGCATAATAAACAAAGCTGGAATAAATTGCCTAGGGAGGTTGTGGAATCTCCATCTCTGGAGACATTTAAGAGTAGGTTAGATATATGTCTATCAGGGATGGTCTAGACAGTATTTGGTCCTGCCGTGAGGGCAGGGGACTGGACTCGATGACCTCTCGAGGTCCCTTCCAGTCCTAGAATCTATGAATCTATGAATCAACACCACTGAATTGCTTCTTTTTTTGCTGATGATGGCAAATCAACTTGAAGCCCTCCTTCCATTTATAGTAATCTGTAACATTTTAAACAAATCAGGTATCCTGTTTGAGCATTAACCGATAACACAGTACTGTCAGTCGAGGGCAACAATGTAACTGTGTGGGAGCTGTAGGATAACCAGACAGCAAATGTGAAAAATCGGGATGGGGCTGGGGGGGTAATAGGAGCCTATATAAGAAAAAGACCCCAAAATCGGGACTGTCCCTATAAAATCGGGACATCTGGTCACCCTAGGGGGCTGCATGTGTGACGTGCCTGTGTTCAAGTATAATTTTAAAAGTTGATTTAAAAAAAATGTCTTGACTGTATCTCTACATAATAAATCTATGTTTGTCACGTTTGGTACCATTGTGTTCCCAACTCATTCTGCTACCCAACTCAAACCTATTTCAGTGACATTGTGTGATCAAAGTTTCCACCCGCTGGCGGACACAGAGCTGAAGGCAGGCAGCAACTCCTCCCTGCCATGCCGCAGACGGTCACCCCATTGAAATGAGGACTCTGAAGAATTTTTATGATTCAAATTACACCTCCCTTACCTTTATATCATTAGCTTGTCCACAGAATTAAACATGCTTCCAGACTATCTGGATTCATTAAAAGTAGAGCTGGTGGAGCAGCGGGGGGAAAAATTGACCCATAAATTATTCCCCAGTTGCTGTCAAGGAAAACAATTGCATTGAGTAAACTATGAATATTTGAGCAGCATTGGATACCTACAGCACAGTCCCATCCTTCTAAAATCCCACCTGGTTTGCAGGAAGGCTGTGTGTGTTGGGGTGGGGTGGGGGGAGTTGTCTGTTTATAAAAAAAAAAACTTAAATGGAGGTTTGGTTAAGTGCTTAAGTGGGAGCTGACCTCTTTGGAAAATCTGGCCCAAGTGAATTCACCCCACAGGGTAGGAGGAATATTAAAACAGGAGAACATTCTTTGTTTTTTGAAACGGCCTGTATTTTCAAGCTGCCTGTCATCTCTGATCAAAAAACAGCTGCAAAACTTTTGTGACAACTTTGAAAACAATTCCATTTCATACTTTTTGAAAACGAAGGGGTGGGAGGACATCGATTTCCCCCCCCCATCAATAATAATAATAAAAATAATGAAATCAGGTTATGTAAAGTGAATCCAAACTCTAAACCTGAGATTGACCATGGGCTGGAGATGTTCTTAAGTACCTTCAAACTTTTCAAAAAAGTTATAAGGTTTCACAAGGCCTGAGGAAAAGGTCGGGCACTAGAGCCTAGCAGATGAAATGCGGTGCTAAGTTTCTCCAGAAAGGTAGAGCAGTCTCCACTGTTCACATTTCTGCTTCTCATTAACTTGTAGCATTGCTGAGCGTTATGTAGGTGCATCTGGAGGGGAAAAAATGTCTTTGGCCTCTGCAACGAACCTCCCATGATGGATTTTTTTTTCAACTCCTCTCTTGCTTTCAGAAGTCAGAGGTTACATCAATAACTTCCTGTCTACTGCCACATGGAGATCTGCAGAAAGATTGCAAATCTCTTTTGGGAACTGTAAATCTATCCTCTCCCTTGGAAATCAATGGGATGTGGTTGGAAACGAAGTAACTAACACTACTGCGCAAGGTAATAGCTTCTACATCAAATGTAGAGATCTCTTCTGGTATCTATGGGTCCTATTATCCCATGGGTAAGATGCTTTTCAGCAGTTGCCCCATCTAGGCATGTTATGGTCCTCCAGGCACAGACAGCAAACTTACACTTCTAGTCTCGTAATATTTTGAATTGCTTTTGTGGCCAGGGATTTTTGTTGTTGTTCTCTGTTTATACAGTGCCTAGCACAATGGGCCCTTCTCCATAACTGGGGCTCTTAGGTTCTATTGTTATACAAGTAGTAATAACGAGAGCAAAAGGAACATTTCCAAGAGAGAACAGTGTGCCTGGCTCCTGTGTAACCTGCTGCTTCAGAACTGAACACAAATGGAGGCACTTAGAAATTTAAAGGTACAGTACACAGGAAACAAAGTCATGCGGTCACAGAGGTACGTGCCCCACCTGCTCTTCCATCATCACTAGGAAATGAGGCTTATCTTATTCTGGGTCCTTAACAGTTGGGCCATTTCTACAGTATTAGGAGATACTTGAAACTTCTACCTGTCTACTGACATGGTCCCCCATCACTGTAATATCTTAGCCCCTCGTGATACCTCACACCTGTGAGGTGATAGGGACCTATTATTAGTCCCATTTTACACATGGTGAACTGAGGCACAGTGAAATAGAGGGGCTGATGCTGGCCACCATTTCAACCCCTATATGCTGTTTTGTGGATTATGGAAGTCATAAGTGGCCAAGGGCCACCACTGAGGCAGCAATGGGCAGATATAAGTGACCATACACAGCCCCCCACTCACAAGTCTCAGCATAGGGACCAGGCCTCTATTACTCAATGCTATGGGATTCTGGGCTGTGGCACAGCCCCTGGGCAGTCATGGGGAAGCTGCTATAAGTTACCCCCTACGTTCCCTCTAAGCTGCGCAGTCGCGTGGCTATGCAGCAGGCTATCAAGGGCAGCGCAGGCGGGGAAAGGTGCCCCTCCCCCGACCCAGCCGAGCCTCGAAAATGCTGCTGTGGGAAAAGGCCCTCTCCCCCGGCCCCGGGCTGCTGCAGTGAGAGAGGGCTGAGGGGAGTCCTCTCTCTCCTTGCCACAGCCCCAGGGAAGCCTGCATCTCAAACCCCTCATCCCCGGCCCCACCCCAGAGCCCTCACCCCCAGCCAGAGCTCTCACCTCCCAAGGACCCCAACCCTTTGCCCGAGCCCTGAGCCCCCTCCCGCACCCCACACCCCTCATTCCCAGCCCCACCCCGGGTTCCATAAAGTCACCTTTGCTCCCCAATCTTTTCCGGGCTGTCTCTCTTTGTGTGTGCCTAAGAAGCAAATCACAAAATCTGCCCCTCAGTGACTTGCTCAAGGTCACAAAACCAGGTATTGAGTCTAGATCTCCTGAGTCCCAATCCAGGGCCTTAACCCCAAGATCTTCCTTCTGGAAGTCTGGTTCAGATGATTATCATACAAATGTTTTGTGTTGATCCACAGATACTGAAATTCTCATGAAATCAAGCTCTCTGGTGTGATTTCCACTCTAGGGTAACCATAACCAGACATCCTGATATTATCAGGAGTGTCCCAATATTAGGGGCTTTTGTCTTATATGGGACCCTATTATCCCTCACCCTCCAGTCCCAATTTTTCACACTTGCTATCTAGTCACCCTATCCCAGCCCCTCTTCTGGGGAAGAATATAAATACTTGTAGAATAACCTTCCTTGTGGTATTTCGCTACTCTACTTCCAGTGATGCCTTGGCAGCTTATTTTTTCATGTACCTGCAAATTAGCCAGACATTATACTAGTTGTTGTTTTTTCCATGGAAATATATCACAATGATTTCCTGCTGGAGCTACTGACCCATGCTCTCATGTACCTTATAAACTGTCTCTGCCATACACATTTTGCCCAGTACCTGTACATTGTCTTTTGGAGATTGTTTTGGATTTAGAAGGCTAGAGGAAAGGGATACATAGGAAATGGTATTATTGCATCCTAGAGCTCGGAAGTCATGGTACAAATTCAGAAGAAATGCACTAGACATAGAAGATGAGGTGACATTTGGGATGTGACGTTTTCCACGGGCTGGGGGTGGGGAAATAGAACAAGGTTAGCAGAACGTCCTTATTAACTCAGCTGATCTTTCCCATGCATTGTTCTGGCAATCTGGTGAGGCGGCATGGCTGAGTGCTAGCAATAGTCTCCCCCATCAGAATGCTGTCAAGAGACTGACCGGAGTCACTGGAGCCTAATGATGTCTGAAAGATCCCATCCTCTTCAGATGGCAAGTGCTCTCCAAAGCATGTGCAAGGTCAGATCTGCTCCAGCGAAGCGGCAGATGGCACAGCTTGCGTTTGCTGTCCTTGACTCATTTGCGGAGCAAAGGCAATCCCAGAATGCAATGAGAGGATCCCCATGCACTGATAGTCACAGGAATTACTAGGTGTGGGTAAGCCGAGTTAAGGCACCATAGAGACTAAAAGGGGGACAGACAGGTCAGGCAGGCAACAGGATTTTTGCTGCCCCCTATTGGGCACAAGCAAGAATAGCCACAGTTTTGTTTCTAAGCATACATCATGATTGTCTGGAAATGGAAGTTATAATCTCTAATCTAGAGATCTAATCTTTAGATATAGATTAAAGTGATTAATATAACAAAATGATGTCATTTTCCCTGCCTCTCCAGGCAAGTACTGTTGTAAATATGAAGAGCAATAGGAGGTTAATAGCAGAATTAGGCATATCTGTGCCGCATTTCCTTATCAGCAAAATAAAGATACAATATATTGCAATGGTATAAAACGCTATTGCTGCACATTCAGTTCTGGGCCAGATCCTCTAGTGGTCTAAATCATTGGATTAACTTCAATGGAGCTGTGCAAATTTATACCCGCTGAGAATCTGGCCCACTGTCCCCTTACTGCACACAACAATGGATAGAGAGATGAATCTTGAGTGGATCTGGTGCAATAAGAACTTTTTTTAAATAAAGCTCAGTTTAGACATTCTTTGTCATAACTGAAAGTTTACATGCAACAGGTAGCCAAAGGATTAAACTTCCTCAGGCCGATAAAACGGTTCCGAGAGCAGTTGCACTTTTTTGTCAAATGTTATCCTACAGTGGAGAAGACTTTGTGCAGCTACTGACAGAAAAGGTTGCATGCACAGCTCCTGATTGAAAAATAACGATGTAGCAGTACCTAGAGTTCAGAGCTTAGGGCCCTATGGCGCTAGCTGCCGAACAGTTACAGAATGAAAAGATGGTCCCTGCTGCCAACAGCTTGCAATGTAAGGACTGAAATAGCTCTAGTTATGTCACGCTGGGGACTGCCTGAAAAATGACTACAGGCCAAAGTACTCCTGCTTCAGGGCTGCTTTGTCTCACTCCAGCCAGCATAGCCAGCGCTGGCTCCAGGCACCAGCGAAGGAAGCAGGGGCTTGGGGCAGCCAATGGCGGCACGTGCAGATCTTTGGCGGCAATTTGGCGGCGGCTCCCTCAGTCCCTCTCTTCCTCTCTGAGCTGCCGCCGAAGTGCCGCCGATCGGCTTTATCTTTTTTTTTTTTTCGCTTCGCCGCTTGGGGCGGCAAAAAATCTGGAGCCGGCCCTGAGCACAGCTAACTGTGGGAGATCGCCCCGGTGCATGAGGATTTTCTGATGGTATAGACAAAAAGCTTCTATGCCAATACCCTTCCAGAGGCTGGCATAGAGGGTAAAGCTAGAGGAAAGGGACATGTTCAGGGCCCTGGCAATCCCTGGCTCCCATTACAAACCACTGAGGTTACTTACAGCATGTGAAAGTAGACCAGTCATCAGGGTGCTTTCACTAGCCCCAAGGGACAGGACCTGGTACGTAGCAATCTTGGGATCAAGAATCCAGCTTTGCCTGCACTATCTTGCAACATGATATTTGCCAGCGTTGCCTGGTGGCTGCCTCCCTCATCTTGCAAATTGGGTTTCCTGCTCGCTAAGTGGAATTTGATGCGAACATGAGGTCATAGAACAGGAGGGGGACAGGACAAGATTGACATTATATTAATGAGTAATGGTGATAGATAGTGACATTCTAACTAGGCGAAGATAAATAAATCAGAAAATTAAACAATCCACAGTGAACCGTATGGAACAGGCAGGGCTGAGTGTCATCAGAAACTGCTCCCCCAAGGGTGATATTCTGGTGAGCTTTTACTGCATAGGCATTATCTGTCTGGAAAGGCAGTATTAGATGCCTGGGCTTGGAGTACCACACCAAGCATTAGGACTTAGTCATGCAAGACAGAAAGAGCATGTGAGCAAGAGACTTCGCTATAGGAGTACCTAGATAAGTAGATGGATATGTCTCTCTTAAATGGATATAAAGCATTACGCTGAAATGTGCAAATGAGTCTTTGATGCAAAGACAATCGCAGACCTTGCTATGAACCAAGGGCATGAGGAACAACGGAGGAATGCAGAAAGGAGAGGGTGGAGGACTTCAAGAAAGGAAGGTATGCCACAGGGTAGAACAGGAACACTGTCTACGTTGCAATAAAACGCCCCCGGCTGGCCCGTGTCAGCAGTGTAGACGTTCGGGCCGGGGTCCCAAAGTCCAGTCTCCAGCCTGAGCATGAATGTCTACATTGCAATTTTATAGCCCCACCGGCTGTGTCCGAGTCAGCTGACCCAGGCCAGCCGCAGTGTGGACATTCCCTGAGGGGGTTTGTTCTTGTCTCCCTCAGGAGGCACAGAGAGGAATGGAGCAAAGATCTTCGAGAGGCAGCCCCTGAGCAATGTTTGTATCACACAGGTCTGATGTCTGAAAGTCTAAATCTGGCAGTGTCATGTAATGATTTTTCCCTCTGAAGCACCTGGCATTGGCCACTGTCGGAAGGCAGGATACTGGGCTAGGTGGACCTTTGGTCTGACCCAATATGGCCGTTCTTATGATCTTATGTTCATATGATTTTGTAGCCACGCAGGACTTGGCAGCCAATCAGCTAGAACAGCAGTTCTCCACCATGGGTCCGGGGCAGGTTTTGGTGGGTCTGCCAAGCAGCGCCGACATTAGACTCACTGGGGCCTAGGGCAGAAAGCCAAAACCCTGTCACGCAGGACTGAAGCCCAGGGCCCTCACCCCCGCCACCTGGGGCTGAAGCAGAATCCTGAGCAACTTAGCTTCACAGAGCCCCTGTGGCGTGGGGCCCCAGGCCATTGCCCTGGTTGTTACCCCTTAACCCCAGCCCTGGCTTTTGTATGCAGAAAAACAGTTTTTGTGGCACAGGTGGGCCGTGGAGTTTTTATAGCATGTTGGGGGTGGGGCAGAGGGGCTCAGAAAGTAAAAGGTTGAGAATCCCTGAGCTAGAATACATGTGACCACATGGTTTCTATGGCAAAAAGAAGGGCTAGAATCCCCTGCCCTCTGAGCAAAAGGAGTTTAACATTAGGGTTTATATCCTTGATGATCCAGGCTCTAGAGGGCAATGGTCAAGGTTACTGCTTGTACAGCTGGTCAAAAAATGCCAGTTAGGCTTGGGAGAAAATTGTGAAGACATTTTCCTGTCCAAAACTTCCAGTTAACCAAACTAAAAACACAAGGAAAAAAGGCTTTTATTTTTTAAGCTGTTTTCAGTAAAAACTGAAAGTTTCTCTTTTTTTTTTTTTTAGCAGAAATGTTGTACCAAATTTTTTCCCAGTTTCTACTTTCCATTGAAAACCTGGAAAATTTAAACAAAAATGTAAATTTTCTACCAAAAAAAGGTTGCTTTTGTCAAAAAGCCATTTTTGATCAAATGTTTGACCAGCTCTAATGATTGATATTAGTTTTGCCTAGAAGCCACAAACATAATCAGGGCCCCCGTGTGCTAGGTGCTGTACATATGCATAGTGAGAGATTCTGTCCCACAGACCTTGCAATCTAAATAAGCCATGTCTCTTGAGTCCCAGAGCCCTAGTCACTAAACTATGGGTATGTCTACACAGCAACTAGACATTCATGACTGGCCCCTGTGATGTGGGAGGGTCCCAGAGCTTGGACTCCAGGCCAAGCCCAGAAGCCTACACAGCCCCACAACCCCAGGTCAGCTGGCACAGGCTAGCCAGGGGGTTTTCTCTGCTGTGTAGATGTACCCTTAATCTAACTCGAGCAACTCCAACGTTCTTACCAATAGAAGGAAGTGGCAATGGCACTGGTCAACTTGGGAGCCTGGAGAATCTCCCTGTTGCCTCTAAATCCTGCTTTGCCATTCATACTCCCACATACCGGCAACCAAGCATCTGCCAAGTGATATTAGTCTCTGCACATATGGCCTATGTTAGTGTTACTTGTCACATACATTATTAAATTTGCCTGTTCCCTGAGGTGCTAAACTTGCCTTCTCAGAAGGAGAGAGAACACTGCTGCATCACCTTGTGGGAAATTGAATTTTGAAATGTTCGTTAACACCATAAATACAAAATATCCCACAATTGCTGCCAACAGCCGTGTTGTTTCTGATGTTTTTTATGTTCCGTTATCACATTAGAAATTAGCATAACAATTGAGTCTCCAGTGATCAGAGCAAGTCGAGGAAAAGCAGGTGGCCGTTGTTTGAAAGCACAAATACGCAGGAGACAACGAATTAATGAACTTCCTCTAAAGAGATAGGTAGGCTTAATAGGCAAGCTCTCCCTTTCTCTGTCTACATCTAATGGTGACACAAAAGACAAGCCAAATAATGTAGAAATCTCCAGTTCATTCCTGCAAAGCTGATACGAGTAAATTACCCCAGATAACGTTAATGTTCACCAAGGGAATAGCACGGATGGTAAACAGTTGCCAAAGTAATTAAATAGTAACTGAAGAGATGTTTTTACTGGGAACGATATATTTGATGCTATCATTCTGAAAGGGTGAAGCAAGCAAATTCAGTTGTTTCTATCTGTTTAAATCCCTGAAGTAACCCACGCTCCGATTGCGCCGAAGTTCAGGTTCAAAGTCAACATAGTGAATACAAATTAGCCCCCATCAATGCACAGAAACATCAGCACCAGAGCTGAATTCCTTAATTGTCTATTAGTGGCTCATTAAATCAAATTTTCCATCACATCCTTGAGGTGGTAACGAGCACAGGTTGACAGCACCATGTAGCCTTCATAAAACGTCTGTTGTATCAAAGATCATTTGCAAGACAAGGGGAGAAAAGTTTCTTCATTTGGAACTTCCTAGAAAGAATTTTAAAATAGTGAATATGCTCTAAATCTTCATTTTCAATGTGTGTTTCAATGCCCCAGGTCATTTGCCTACCTTTAAGTTAATATTTTATTAGTTAATATCTAGTGTGATTTGTTGGGTATAGTTCAATATTAACTCAAACTAGCATCTCATGTTTTTATAGTGCCTTTCATCCCAAAGGATCTTAAAGTACTTTGCTAGTTATATACTCTTACGTGAATTGTTTTTTTCCACCACTGATATGTTACCCACCTAATCGTGAAAAGGGCCATCTATATACTTATGTAAACACAATAATACTTATGTAAACATAGAACCATAGGGTTAGAAGGGACTGCAAGGGCCAAGAGGCCGGATTTGTTGTGGCTAAACCATCCAAGACAGACGGCTATCCAGCCTCCTTTTGAAAACCTCCAATGAAAGATCTTCCTTAATGGCGTCTGTTCCATTGTCCTACTGTTCTTACAGTTAGGATTTTTTTCCTGAGAATTCATCTAAATCTGCTATGCTGTAGTTTGAAACCATTGCCTCTTTTCCTGCCCTCTGTGGCAGGAGTGGACAACTTTTCTCCATCTTTTTTATATGGCAGCCTTTCAAGTATTTGAAGACTGCTCTCATGTCCCCCCCTTAATCTCCTCTTTTCCAAACTAAACATACCCAGTTCCTTCAGCCTTTGCTCATATGACTTGCAGTCCATCCCTTTGATCATCTCACCTCTGGATCCTTTCCAGTTTCTCTACATCCTACATCTATACATTGATGACCAAAATTGGACACGATACTCCAGATGAGGCCTAACCAGCACCAAGTAAAGCAATACTATCACCTCCTCTGACTTGCATTCTATGCCTCTGTTAATGCAACCTAAAAATGCATTGGCTTTTTTTTTCAACAGCATCCCATTGCTCACTCATGTTGAGGTCGTGATCCACCACAACTCCCAGATCCTTCTCAGCGGTGCTGCTGCCAAGCCAGTTTCCCCCCATTCTGTATTTGTGCATTTGGATTTTCTTCCCTAAGTGTAGCACCTCACATTTATCTTTGTTGAATTTCTAGCCCAGTTCTCCAATTTATCAAGATCCCTCTGAATCTTAGCTCTATCCGCCAAAGTGTTGGTAACCCCCCTACCACGCCAGATAAATTCCTTTACTCATGTTAGATAGTGCCACTGCTTTACTTTCTGAAGTAAGATCCTATTCAACATGAGTAAGAGTTACAGAATCCAGCCCGTTTGTCTAACGTCACACAGAAAATAGCTGGAAGAGGGCTAGCACACATCAGCAGCCCTAGTCAGCCGCCAAAAATGTTCCATCAAAACTGCTTTTCAGTAGAAAACTGTTTTTTTCAATTAAATGACTTGACCCCCCAAAAGTGTGAGCTTTCTGTGGAAAATTTTGACTTTCATTGAAAAGCCTGCAAACTAAAATATTTCTGCTGAAAACCACTATTTTCAAATAGGAACTGTTGCTAGGGTGCCTCCAAGGAGGTGTAGTTCAGTTGCTCCATGTCCCCATTCTCTGCTATGGGCTGCGCTTCCCAGCCAGCTAAATATTCCAGGGTATACCATGACTAGGGACTCCCATGGTGCACCTCCCCTCTCCAAGATGGGAGAACATGGCGTGCATCATGGGAATTGTAGTCTGACCAGGGAGCCTGGCCTATAGAAGATAATGGCAGTATGAGGCAAACAAACTACAACACCCAGGAGGCACCATGACAGAATTTCCAAATAGAAACCTGTTGGTTTTCAGACAGTTTCTGCTGAAAAACAAAAAAAATAGGGCAGGATGGGGGTTAAACAGTTCTACTTTACCTACTTGGTTGGCATAATCAAGTGGCTGGCAAAGCACATTTTTTAAAGTCAAGGGAGCCAAGCTAACATGCTCTGTGCAAACAGATATTTGGAACTATTTTTACAGAACGTCATGTGTGCAGCATGGTAAATGTGTGCATGACTCACAAACATGGGGCATGATTCTGTAACCTAGGCTCATTTTGTTGCTTGGTACTTCCATTGAGGTCACAATGTAACTTAAGGAATGTAGAAAATTTGGCTCCTATTTGAGTAAAGCCAATAACCTGCTCTGAAGCCTTCCCCCCATTTCTGCTAACAAATGCCTGGTGATAATCTGCACCCTCTTATTGACATTAAATCTTTAGAATCATAGAATATCAAGGTTGAAGGGACCTCAGGAGGTATCTAGACCAACCCCCTGCTCAAAGCAGGACCAATCCCCTGACAGATTTTTGCCCCAGATCTAGGGTGACCAGATGACAAAGATGAAATATCGGGATGCTGGGGGGAGGAGGGGCCTCCTCCCACCCGGGCCCTGCCTGCTCCGCGCTGCACCCAGACCCACCGTGCTGCCCCGGGGGCTACAGGGCTGGAGCAGCCTCCACGCTGCGCTCCCGGCCCCGGCCATGGCCCGTGTGCAAACTTGGGAGGGAGGAGGAATGCCGCGTGCTTAGGGAAGAGGCGGGCCCAGGGCGGGGATTTGGGGAGGGATCCAATGGGGCAGTGAGGGGGTGGGGCTGGGGGCAGGGCCAGGGTGGGGATTTGGGGAGGGATCCAATGGGGGAAGGAGGGACGCGGGACAAGCAAACAAATATCGGGACAGTCCTGATAAAATCGGAATGTCTGGTCACTCTACCCAGATCCCTAAATGGCCCCCTCAAGGATTGAATTCACAACCCTGGCTTTAGCAGGCCAATGCTCAAACCACTGAGTTATCCCTCCCCGCAAAGGAGACCACAAAGCAGTGGTATTACACAGCTCTCCGGTCCAACAAAATGGGAGCTCCAGTGCCTATTCCAGACCTATCAGTTTGATTAAAAACCTGTATTTGTATTGGAAGGGGGTCGTTTGCATCACACTGACTAAGGCATGATTTCTTAGGTGTGGTGGTGAGAAGCAGTAGGGCCTGGATCCACAAAGGCACTTAGGCACCTAAGTCCCATTTTTAGGTACTGCTGCGATCCACAACACTGGCACTGGGCTGCTGCCTAATCCTGTAGGCACCTAAACTCACTCGGCACCTAATTTTTTGCAGTAAAGTTTCCCTAGGCACCTATGTTTCTGCCTCTGGGCATACACGCTGCTGCCTCCCTCTGGTTGTCCAGATGCCTAAGCCCCAGCGTGATCCATGAGCCGGGGAAGGTAGTGCTTCTCTGCCTAAATTGCAGGTTGGGCCTAATCCAGTAGGCATGTTCAGGAGCTGCCTCACTCCAGGCAAGATGGCTGCGGGGAGGAGGAGCTCCTTGTTCTTTAGCCCAACAGTACTCTCCCAGGATGTCGGAGATCATCAGTTCAAGTCCTCCCCCTCTGCCTGATTAGAAGGGTTTGGAACAGGAATCTGTCACCCCTCAGGTGAGTGCACTAACCACAGGATGACAGAGTGAGTCTCTCTCTTTGGCCCACCTAATATTTGATTTTTCCACTTAATTAAAGTGCAACAAGTTCAATAAGAAAGATTAAGGGAGGGCTGCATTATCTTATGCCCTAGTCCATTGGTTGGGGTGCTCACCTGAGACATGACAGATCTCTGTTTACCTCTAAGTAGTGGGGAACTCCCACATCCCAGGTGAATGCTCCAACCGCCAGACTAAGGGAGGTCTTCCTCTGTGTATGCCCAGGCTGGGGCCCTGAAGGCAAATTGGGCGGAGGAGTAATTGTTTTCCTGGTTTATGGATTGCAAGCAGAGATAGTTGCTCATCTCTGTTAGTATCTAGGCTTGTTTGTCAGCCTGAGATAGAATGTTGGGTTTGACTTTTTGATACTCTTATATCTTATACTAATATGTGTGAACAAAGGACAAAGACACCGTGTGTTACGTCTGCCCATAAGCAGGTGGGGTGAAAAGAGAAGAGATGGAACTAAAGTGTTGCAGGGTGTGGTGGGAATGGAATATATGAGCATACACTGAGAGGCTGCCAGGCTCCTCTCTCAAGCCAAGGGCAAGCAACCAGTTAGGAGGGGCAAGGGCAAGGGGATGGGAGGGCAGACATAAGAAACATTAAAACCAAAGCTCAACCTCACTCCTTACCCCTCCCTTGGGATACAAAAGAGGTGGGATGAAGACCCCAGACCCACAACCCCCCAAAATGGAACATGACCATAAGTTGTAAGGGGTGGGACCGGGGGCGCGCATTGCAGGTATATTTGGGCCTGCTAAGGAGGAGGAGGTGGGAATGGGGACACTGGCAAGGCTCTGCAGCGTCAGAGCTGGGAATAGGGACACGGGGTAAAAGCTCTGCGGCGTCAGAGTTATCGGACAAGTGCTTGCTGGAAACTAACCCCAATAAAAACGGCATTGCCTGCACTTCGGACTTGTGGTCTTCTGCTTTCTGTCTGCATGACAAGAACCAGGGGAGAGAGGGTGAAAGGAAAGCCCTCTAACAATCTCCATGAGAGGGGCAGGAGTTAGGACTCATCGAAGTCTCTCTGTGGATCCATGTCTATGTGCCAGGTATTTAGGCATCTAACGATGCAGACAGGCACCTGGTGGAATTTTCAAAAGTGGAGTTAAGCAGCTACTGGGATAATCAAAAGCACTTTAGATGCCTAAACACATTTAAAAATGTGGCTCTGTGGCCTTAATACACTGATCACTGAATACAAAGGAGACTCCCATGAATCAGGACATAGGAGATTATAGGTAGATAGAAAGAACTAGTAACTTGAGAACAACTCCCATTACATATTGGCTGAAGGTTTTGACCACTGAACTGTAAGCATCAAAGCCCCAACCGCTACCACTTGAGCTAAAGCTCTGAGATAACAGTGGTAAGAGGCTGCTCAAGGGGTATGCACCACACACAAAGTTTAGGAGTATGCTAATCCATAACCTAATAGACTGTGATAGCCAACTGACTCCTGATGCAGTAGCATGGGTGTCTGAGGAGGGTGAATTAGGTATCTGATGCCCCAGAAGGTGACCATCACACCAAGGCGAGGAGACCTACTCTCCCAAAGAAAAGGGTAACTACTCCTTTGCCTCCAGGGGAGTTTTTATAGGTACTTTCTCAGGGTTCTAAGTGGCTGATGTGTTTGCTGCCATCCAGCCCATCCCCTGCACTTCTCATGTTAATTGACTCCTTTGATCCCTCTCAGTCCTCGCAACACCACTAACAGACGCATCTGGCGCAGCCCTGGTTCCAACAGCAATTAAAAAAAAAAAGCCAATTACATGTAATTGAATTCAGTAAACTGAATTATCTCACTGTTAAAGTGGTGCTTGTTCTTTTAGATTGTGGGGCATTCAAACGATCAGAAGTATTAATTGATTCATCCCCTCTTTCAAGCACTTTCTCTACTGTTCCTCCATTTGAGAATGGCAACCTTTTGTTCGCCTGGAGACTCTGAATTTATACAGCCCGTGTTTATATGTCTTCCGCTCTATTCACTCTGGCTTTTTTTGTCTGGTTGGTGTTTAACTCAGATACAAGCAGAGACTCCTGCAAAACATTGTGGAAGGATTATTTCCTCCTTTGTCGCTTTTGTTTTTGTTGAAAGTGTAATTTACCAAGGAGAAAAACATTTTTGTTCCAATTCTTGAAAGAGGGACAGTCAGGTTGGAGGGCAAGGGTAACTGTAAGATGGCTTTGTGGTCCCCATGTTCTGGGTTTATGCAAGGGCTTTCCTTCCTTCCTTGGTTTAGAGCAGGTTCAGGGTGTCTCTAAGGCAGGGGTGGGCAAAATGTTTTGGCCTGAGGGCCACATGGGAGTTCTAAAACTGTATGGAGGGCTGAAGATTGTGCCTCCCCAAACAGCCTGGCCCCTGCCCCCTATCTGCTCCCTCCCACTTCCTGCCCCCTGACTGCTCCCCTCAGAACTCCCCACCCATCCAACTCCCCCCCCCCGCTCCTTGTCCCCTGACCACGCCCTACCGGGACCCCCCCACCCCTAACTGCCCCCCCAGGATACGACCCCCTATCCACACCCCTGCCCCCTGATAGCCCCCCGGGACTCCCATGCCTATCCAACCCCCCCCGTTCCCCATCCGATGACCCCATCCCCCACCAGAATCTCTGTCCCATCCAACCCCGCCCCCTGCTCCCTGTCCTCTGACTGCCCCCTGGAATCCCCTGCCCTATATCCAACCCCCTCCCACCCCGCCCCCTTACCATGCCACTCAGAGCAGCATGTTTGGCAGCAGTGCCGCCCGGCCGCCATGCTGCCCAGCAGGAGCTCGCAGCCCCGCTGCCCAGAGCGGTGGCGGCATGGCGAGCTGAGGCTGGGGGGAAGGGGGACAGCAGGGGAGGGGCCGGGGGCTAGCCTCCCCGGCCGGAAGCTCAAGGGCCCGGCAGGATGGTCCCGCGGGCTGAATGTGGCCTGCGGGCCATAGTTTGCCCACCTCTGCTCTAAGGGCAAGTCTACACTAGAAAATTAAGTTGACTTAAGTTATGTTGATTTACAGCCACCGCAGTAATTAAACTGCTTTTTCATGTCCACACTAGGTTCCTTGGGTTGGCAGTGTGCATCCTCACCAGGAGCGCTTGTGTAACCCACACACCTCCTGGGGGTGGTGTTCTGTCCTCTCTAGTGGCACCACAACTGCTTAGAGCGAGAGAGAAAATGAGTCCGCTCTACGGCCTGAGCTGCTAGCTTTTAGCAGTCGAGGTTCCAGGTTCGATCCCGCCTGCCGATGACCGGGGTCTGTTGGCATTACAAGTGGGGGCTGGTCTGGGATTTCAACTGGGAAGTCTCTGAAGCTCGGGGCACACTTCCTCAGCTAGAGGAAGTACATACCTCCAGGGTGTGGAGTTCTGTCCCATATAGTGGCACCGAGA
This sequence comes from Chrysemys picta bellii, assembly GCF_011386835.1. NCBI lineage: Eukaryota > Metazoa > Chordata > Testudines > Emydidae > Chrysemys > Chrysemys picta. The sequence goes on along the minus strand of NC_088813.1, from coordinate 6,454,195 downwards.
CCACTTAGAGACAGAGATAAAATTAGTCTGGTTTACAGCCTTTGATAATAGCCAGTTGGCTTTTGGCTCATGCACTAAGCCCCAGAGGTCCCAGGTTCGATCCTACATGCCGACCACCGCAGTCTGTTGGTGTTACACTTGTACCAATTTAACCGCCAGCGTGGGGCATTGCGGGATAGTTTCAGAAAGGCAGCAACAGTCGATGTAAGCAATGCATTGTCTACACTGACACTGCGTCAGCCTATGCGCTATGCCTCTCACAGAGGTGGCGTTATTAAGTTGGGGTAGTGGGCGAGTGACATTGGTGGGAGGTGAATTGTAGTGTAGACGCTTGCGGAGTTAGGTCGATGTTAAGGCCGCTTACAAACTCTGTAGCAGTGACCAGGGCTAACTCTCACTCTCGTTTCTATGGGGAATGAGAAGCAGATGACTTTGATCTATGCCCCACCGGCACCCTCAATCCTGAGGACTAGAAGCAGCACCATTGTGCCAGTTTTATGGGCAGGCCGGTTGCCCTGGGGACCAACTTTCAGAGGGCTCTGCACTGTCATATCACTCCGCTTCTTTTGTTTGTTGGTATATTTGCTCTGCTCTGTCTGTTACTTTGCTGGCGATTGGCTTTCTTTTCTTTTCTTCTTTTTTGGATCAGCTGCTGGAGGGGGCACCAAAAATGTTTTTCCCCGTTGGCCAGCAAAATGGTGTTGGGCCCTTATGCCAGTTTTAAACCAGTCAAAGGTGGAGCTGGATTTTCAGGGAGCTGGTTACGTCCACTGTAAGACCCAGTGAGGCATAAATGGGCCTCAAAGCCCAATTCTCAGTTACGCTGACGTCTTCCTTCTACCTCACCGAATCGTAAGTGACGCCGAGCTTTAGAAAATTCTGGTCATGAGAATCAATCAGGCTCAATGAGTTACTCAGGCAAATTGTAAAGATTGTCATTCGACGGGCAGGGTGTCAGGCCTGAATGGTGCCATTGTCATTTTCTCGCTTTTGAATTGACTGTTCCTTAAGGATTTCAATTTAATTTTTAAAGGGTAATTCAATCAAGCTCTTGAAAATGAAGGCCATTCTTATAATTACACCTTAACCAGATTTAGTTTATTTATTTAAATCTTATTTATAAGAAAGGATCACCTCTTCCAACCTTTCCCCCAGCTTGGGTTTCAAGGACTGACTGGTTCCTGGTCCACTAACAGGTGTCTGATTCTACCTCCCTTATTCACCGTGGGCTTGAGTCTCCTCTCACTGATGCCAGTTTAATACCCATGTATCTCCACGGACTTTAGGGATGAGCATATTCCGGGAAGCTCCAAGTCTCCGGTGAGCACCTCCTACGTGAAGCCCCATTGATTTCAGTTGATCTCTGCATGGGCATAAGTAGGGTGACCAGATAGCAAGTCTAAAAAATTGGGACGGGGGTGTGTGTGGGGGGGTAATAGGAGCCTATATAAGAACACACACACACACCCCCCAATCGGGATTGTCCCTATAAAATTGGAACATCTGGTCACCCTAGGCATAAGGGACCATCTGAGCACATTTCCTCACAGAATGTGGACTTGAATTTGAGAACAGCAGACTGTGGGACACCTGATTGGGATGGGACTTCTGTGATTTTTCCTTTCCCACCATCTGGCGCTCTGCTTTCCTCAGCCACAAGGACTGATGCTGGGTGGGAAGCCAGATTGTAAAACTGAATGCAATTTAACAGGGAAGTAGATTGGGTATTTTAAGAGCCCCTAATCGCTATATCTAATAACAAAGAAAAGAAGGCTGGGATTTCCAAAGGCGCCTCTGAGAGACAGGCAGGGCCGGATGAACGTTATGAGGGGCCTAAGGGATGGGCTTAAGTCTGAATGACATATGACAAAAAAAATGATGAAGTTATCAAACGTTTCTCTACACACATATTTACATATTATTTATTTATGTAAAATTAACAAGTTTATTCTACTCTCACGACACTCAATTCTTCAAACAGATACTTCTGAGTAAGAGGTAGCAGGAGGGATATTACGCTGTCCTTCTCTTAGGCCTCCTTCCTCCTAGGTAGTGAAGTGCTCGTCTGTATGAGAGTGAACACTGCAACATCGCCCATCCTGCTCACCGCTTTCCACCTGGTGCTTCTACCCTCAGCTCTCCCCTGGCACCGTGCAAAGCCAAGCCCTGCCAGTATTTCCCCCAAGCTATGGCCTCTAGTCTACACCACACACCCCATCTCATTCTCACTCCACTGAAGTAGAGGAAGTCGCAGTGGGAATATTACATTGGGTGGCATTGTATTTTAGGTTGCCTTGTTCTGAAAGCTGCCTCCCAGTGTTGCACTGGCTGAGGACAATGAATTACTGTTTTCACATTGAACCCAAATATTATTTGTGGGATGACACCCAGTTTGTGTAGTTAATCTCCAGTAATTCACCATATCAGGCCACTCTGTCACCAGGCTCTTCCACAATTAAAATCATGGAATAGAATTGAAGGACTGGAAGGGACCTCGAGAGGTCATCTAGTCCGGTCCCCTGCACTCATGGCAGGACTAAGTATTAACTATTCTAGAATATGTGATCAGCAGCTCTGGCACAAGGTTTTTTAAGCATGAGTTCTGTGTGCACCAGCCCCCTATAGTTTGCATTTGTTTGTTTTAAGCTTTCTGTAAGAAAAAGGTAACAGCTAGAAGTGACACAGACCTTTAGATGGTTGCCCAATCATAGTATTTAGCACTTCTGTACCATGTTAGCTCTTCAAAATGACTGTACAAACATTAAACAAACTTAATCTAAAGCCTTTCAGCTTCTGAATGACTAGGAGTTGACAAACAGAGCTATTCCCTGTTGTGTTCTCTGCCCCCTGACTTCATTGAAAATCAGCATCTTAAAAGAACCATTAAGGATCTTTCAAAAGAACAGTCCAACCAAGGCTAGGTCTACACTGGCGGGGGGAATCGATTTAACATATGCAAATTCAGCGACGCGAATAGCATAGCTGAATTCAGCATATCCTATTCGACTTACCCCGCTGGGATGACAGTGGCAAATCGATCGCTGCGGCTCCCCCGTCGACAGCGCTTACTCCTCCTGACGAGGTGGGAGTACGCGCGTCGATTCAGGGATCGATTTATCCGTCTAGATGAGACGCAATAAATCAATCCCCAAGAGATCGATTTCTACCTGCCAATCCAGGCGGGTAGTGTAGACTAGCCCCAAGGCTGCTGTAGTGACATCCTTGTTACAGCAGGTCCGGTGTTTGTTTAAGGCTGGTGTAGAATGAAGGGAGAACTTCCTTTCTTTTGCAGGTGTAAATCAAGCAGACTTTGCTTATTTTTTTTTTCTTAAAGTGCTCAGAGTTTAGGGGAGGAAAATGGATGAGATTCTGTTTATACCAGGTGTGAAAAAGCAGAAGGGACCCAAATCTATTCTTGTGCAAAAATCTGTTCTCCCTGAAGTCAATGAGGCTACACAGGTGTAACCGTCAGCAGGAATTGGCCTGTGTTCTCATTCCCTTCTCGAATCACTTCCCAGGCTTACCCAACATTTTCCACTTGGGAAAGAAGTTAGTTTGAGTTGGGGCAGAAAAATGAGGTTTATTTTAACTTCAGGTTTATTTAGCGTTAAGTTTTTGGAATGAAACTCAAAAGAAATCAAATGTGAGGTACTTTTATGATGGATTGAACTGCTAGAGAACCAGCCTTTAGCCTATTCTAGCCAGTCTTTCTATCATAGCTTGCTAAGAAGTGGATTTAAAATCCTTGAGAGAGGGGGAGGGAGAAACCTACAACATTGCGTGTTGAGCTTCCTCCAGTGCTTTTGCAACCCCTTAAAAGTACAAAAGATGCGTTAGCCTGTGGAACGAGGCTGAGCATAAGGAAAGAACTTAGTTGCCTGTGCATCCCAGTACAGAAAAAGACATTAAAAAATTGGATGTCTTTGATTTTTAGTACAGTTCACTATGGTACTGTGTATCTGAAGCCCCTCGATGGAAAGTTCTGTAAAAGTTAAAGGACTGGTATCCAGAATGGGAAGGGTTTTTTTTGTTTTTCCTACAAATGTGTGGAAATTTGTTCCTTATACATGGGAGGGGCAAGAGTTCTGCCTGAAGCTGGATAGAGCATGTGCAGGTTCTGCGCAAGCTTCCCACCCTACCGCTCTGGTACTGCCCATTCCCCCCACCATCCCCTTGTCCTGCCCCCCCCCCACACACACACCCCTCCGGCACTCACCAGTTGTCCAGAAACGGGACCCAACACACATAGAAGATGACAGTGACGGGCACTCCCTGACAGCTAAGCAGAGCTCCGGAGAAATCAGCGTGGGGGACACAATGCCTGCTCAAACTACACCCACGGCTGGCACGGGTTCCCATGGTAACTGGATTTTTAGTGTCCGGTCACCAGTGTTAACCGGATCCCTGGCAGTGTGTTCCTGCAGCGCTGGGAGATGCAGATGGGAGGGAGCGGAAGCCTCAGGTGGCCGGCCCATTCCCCCCCCTCCCCCCCCCCAGCCCCGGCTGCACCCCCTGCCTGACCAGTAGGGCCTAAAAATAGGAGGGACTAAGGCTATAGCCTTATTAGCCTAATGGTTAATCCGGGCCTGGAGACAGGCACCCAACTCCCTCTGAAAGTCCATAGGAGTTGGGTGCCTGTCTCTCTTCAAACCCTATGCCAATCCCAACCCAAATCAGCAAGGCCCAGTTTTTAAAAGGTATTTAGGCCTTGCTCTTCTCAGTAAGTGCCATTTTCATAAGTGATTGCCAATGGAATTTAGGCTTCTAAGTGCCTAAAAACCTTTCCTAACGGAGACTTGGGCTCCTAAATCAGTTAGGCATTGTAATGTTGAGGGCTGCAATGCATAAACGTCTTTAAAAATCTGGGCCTATGTTACTTCTGAAAATGGGACTTGGCTAGAGTTGCCAACCCACCAGGATTGTCCTGGAGTCTCCAGGAATTAAAGATTAATCTTTAAATAAAGATAATGTCATGTGATGAAACCTCCAGGAATTCATCCAACCAAAGTTGGTAACCCTAGACTTGCAGTCTAAGGTTATGTCTACACAGCAACTGGATACCCGTGGCTGGCTTGTGCCAACTGACTCAGGCTGCGGGGCTGTTTCATGGCTGTGTAGGCTGCGAGGTGTAAGGGTCCCAGAGCTCTGGGAATATCTACATTACTGTTTTTAGCCAAGCAGCCCAAGCCCTGTGAGTCTCAGTCACCTGATCTGGCCTTTGAGACGTGGCACCAAGGGTTTTCATTGCCGTCTAGGTATACTTAAAATCAGTTAGCAACTAAAGGTTCAGATAAGCACATTAAATACCATTAAAAATCTGGCCCTATGCCCTAGACTGTGCAGTGTCCATAGAATCATAGAAGATTAGGGTTGGAAGGGACCTCAGGAGGTCATCTAGTCCAACCCCCTGCTCAAAGCAGGACCAATCCCCAACTAAATCATCCCAGCCAGGGCTTTGTCAAGCCTGACCTTAAAAAACCTCTAAGGAAGGAAATTCCACCACCATCTCACTCCTTAGCCCACTGACTCGGGTGGAACTACATGTGTGAGTAAATTGCTCACTGGGGTGACTCAGGGAGGCACCTGAGAGCAGGGCCAGTGCAAGGATGTTTCGCGCCCTAGGCAAAACTTCCACCTTGCGCCCTCCCCGAGCCCTGCGGCAGCTCCCCACCCCCACCCCCCGTGGTAGCTCCCCACCCCCCCTTCGCCCTGAGGTGCCCCCCGCAGTAGCTCCCCCCCGGGGAGCCGTGCGGCAGCTCCCCACCCCAGCTCACCTCTGCTCCGCCCCCTCCTCGAACACGTCATCGCTGCTCCACTTCTCCTGCCTCCCAGGCTTGCGGCGCCAATCGGCTGTTTGGTGCTGCAAGCCTGGGAGGGAGAGAAGCAGAGCGGGCCGGCGTGCTCGGGGAGGAGGTGGAGCAGAGGTAAGCTGGGGCAGGGAGCGGGGAGCGGGTCCCCTATGTGCCCCCCCCTTACTTGCTGCAGGCGGCCCTCCCCGCGCCCCCCTGCCCTAGCTCACCTCCACTCCACCGCCACCCCGGAGCGCGCTTTTGTCCGCCCCCAACCACTTAGCGCCCTAGGCAGCCACCTAGTTTGCCTAGTGGTTGCACCGGCCCTGCCTGGTAGCCGTTAGCAGTCGGATAGGCAGCTGCTATCTTGACAGTCAAGTGATGCAGAGCAGTACTCATTGCATGTGTCCTCAGAATGCACGTCAAAGAAGGAGAACTTATTAAACCACAAGTAGCAGTGTGGAAAAAAAATCATGTGCGCGTGTGTGAAATTTCATGAATAAAATCTGGGCAACTTTATTCCAGGTCTTTCAGCTTTCTGACAGCACTGCAAAAGGCAAAGGCTGATGTAGTGGCAGCGATAAGGAGCCTTCATTTGAATGCTGCCAGCTGTATTGTTTCAAAAACAATGATTTCATTCAAAATCCCCCATTAATTGAATCTTTCACTCGAGAATGGTCACCCACCAAGGGCAGCCCAGGTAGATTAGTGCTGTGGAGTGAAGCATGGCATAAGGAGACAATGCTGAAGGTAATGCTGTGACATTCCCTTGGGGCACCCAGACCTTTATGTTGCTCTGTTTCCCCTTCGCCTCAGCAAGAGAGAGCTTTGCTGGAGATTAGACTGCGTGTCCCCTTTGCCAGCAAACTCCTCCAGCCTCTGCCAGCCTGAAGCTAGCCTTGCAGGTACCATTCAGTGAACCCCAGTTCCTGAGTTTCCCCAGAGACATCTCTCTGCAGCATCCTGTCCCTCTCACTGGACACGCAGAGAAATTACTAAGACCATTGTCTCCAGAGGACAGTGCATGCACCAGTCTGCTAGCCCAGCTGAGCACACACTCGTTACCTCAATACACAGCGCTGATGTGGTTTATAGGAAAACTAAGGGTAGGTCTACACTTACCAGGTAGTTCGGCGGCGAGCGATCGAACTTCTGGGTTCGACTTATCGCGTCTTGTCTGGACGCGATAAGTCAAACCCGGAAGTGCTCGCCGTCGACTGCGGTACTCCAGCTAGACGAGAGGAGTACCGCGGAGTCGACGGGGGAGCCTGCCTGCCGCGTGTGGACCGAGGTAAGTTCGAACTAAGGTACTTCGAACTTCAGCTACGTTATTCACGTAGCTGAAGTTGCGTACCTTAGTTCGAATTAGGGGGTTAGTGTAGACCTGGCCTAAGCGTAAGTTTGTTAATGAAGAACAGAGATTTAAGTGATATTAAGCAAGAGGAAAATAGTCAGGTCTGGTTACAAACCAAGCAAAATACACTTTCTAGTAACTGAAATTGAACGTTAGCAAGCTACCATCCTTGCCTCAAGAGCCCTCTCACTTGCAACAAGCTACTAGCATCTCCATCCGACCAGGCACAAGGCTCCACCATTCACAGAATCAATGGGTGCTGACCCCTTTGGCCTCCAAGGGACGGATAACAAACCGGTCCCTCTTATAGTCCAGACAAACTTTTGAAATGTAGTTTTTGAAAAGCAAACCCAGACAGTTTCTCTCCCCAGCTGTTTGTTCTTTGGGGTGCAGGTGCCAGGCCCCATCTTCATCCTCCCGTCACTTTGCTTTGTCAATTGGCTTAATCACGGTGTTTACCTTAAATGCAAATGTACTCTTATTGTCCTTTGCGTGCAATCAAGCCATGCTGTTTTCTCATCTGTTAGTTCGACCCATGTAAGCAACTCAATTTGCATTCCTTTGTCTTGGGCAGGCTTGTTTATCCCCTGCCTCCAAAATATATTTTAAGAACATATTTCTAGCACATGGACATAACTCTTATAGACATAAGTGTACATATATCACCCAATGATATGCATGACCAGTGTGTCACTAGCTTTCATAGACTACCATATAACAAACTGATTGGTTAAATACTCTGACAACAATGTATGGGTATGCCCTTTGCCATCCAGCATAAAGGGACGCTTAGGGGCACAAATGTCCCTTTGGGGAACCGTTATGCAAAATATCTTCTGAAGAATTGAAATGCCAAGTGATTTCCCCTGGTGTACTATCATCACAGCCATGTATTAAAAAACAATATGGAGATATACCTATCCCATACAGCTGGAAGGGACCCTGAAAGGTCATTGAGTCCAGCCCCCTGCCTTCACTAGCAGGACCAAGTACTGATTTTGCCCCAGATCCCTAAGTGGTCCCTTCAAGGATTGAACTCATAACTCTGGGTTTAGCAGGTTAATGCTCAACCCACTGAGCTATTCCTCACATATCCCAAGCAATTCAGGGTGACAGGCATCTTATTATTATAAGGCAGTGAACATTTTTGAACTATTGTTCATGAACCAGATGGCCCATTGATGTTTTAGTTCAAATAGAATGGATTGTAAATGGGTTTTTTTTTTTAAAAAACACCTTTTTCTGACTGAAATTTGACGAGAAATAGATTAGCTGAAGGTTAGATCTAAGGCCTGGAAAAAAACATATTGGAATTAATCAGTGAGGAGGGAAAAAAAATCCTACTAAATAATTTTGCTCAGGATTTGACATTTCTGCCTATCTGTGGGATAAACAACAGCTGTGGGGACAGTGCTGCTTGCTATAGAAATGAAAGAGACCGAACCTTAGAGATCACTTAGACACCGTAGTGATAGGAGCCTTAGAAAACACTAGATGATGAATAAATTTTCAAAAGTGTCTATGTGATTTGGGAGTGTCAGTTCCATTTTCAAATATCAGTTAGGAGCCTAAATCCCCTGGACTTTCAATGAGAAGTAGGCTGCTAAGTGCCTACATCACTTTTAAAAATGAGACGGTGCCTCCTAAGTCACTTAAGCATTTCTGCAAATTGTATCCACGCTAGCTAGCCAGTGTGGTGGCTGAGTGGTTAAGTGCTTGATCACACCCCTGAAGGATGTCAGCCTGATGGGTCCTTGGCTTAGGGGCTCTTTGACTCTCAGATGTGTACTAGATAGCTAGCCCAACTAGTATATGAGAGAGAGGCCAGTATATGGGAATCTAAAAGTATAGACTGACCTCTAGAAATATTAGAATACTAAAAATCTGGGTGAATGGATAGATGGAGAAACAGGTATAGGTTTCAGAAAATAAGAGGAAATTTATGGGGACAAGAATAGAGGTATTGGAAAAGGTACAGAAAAGGGCAACAAAAATGATTAGGGGTATGGAACAACTTCCATATGAGAAGAGATTAATAAGACTGGGACATTTCAGCTTGGAAAAGAGACGACTAAGAGGGGATATGATTGAGGTCTCTAAAATCAGGACTGGTGTGTGGAGAAAGTAAATAGGGAAGTGTTATTTACTCCTTCTCATAACACAAGAACTAAGGGTCACCAAATGAAATGAATAGGCAGCAGGTTTCAAACAAACAAAAGGAAGTATTTCTTCACACAACGCACTGTCAACCTGTTTCAGAGAGGTAGCCGTGTTAGTCTGTATCAGCAAAAAGAATGAGGAGTATTTGTGGCACCTTAGAGACTAACAAATTTATTTGAGCATAAGCTTTCGTGGGCTAAAGCCCACTTCATCAGATGCATGATGTGTAATTCTTTGCCAGAGGATGTTGCGAAGGCCAAGACTATAACAAGGTTAAAAAAAGAACTAGATAAGTTCATGGAGGATAGGTCCATCAATGGCTATTAGACAGGATGGGCAGGGATGGTGTCCCTAGCCCCTGTTTGCCAGTGGCTGGGAGTGGGCAACAGGGGATTACCTGTTCTGTTCATTTACTCTGGGGCATCTGGCATTGGCCACTGTCGGAAGGTAGGATATTGGGCTGTTTGGACCTTTGGTCTGATTCAGTATGGCCGTTTTTATGTTCTTATGAGGTAAAGCATGAACTGTTTTTCTTATCAAGAGTAGAAACTTTCACCAGAAATTTTCATTTTTCTGCACTTGGCATTTATTAGCTGCCTTGCTAGAAAACTGTGTTTTCTTTTTTTTGTGGATTTCTGTTTCCCTCTGATTATCAAGCTACGCTGTCAATTTCTTGCTGCAGGCATTGGTTTGTCATAATCCTTACAGAAAAAGAAAGAAAAAAGCTAAGAAGATCACAGTACGAATTCCAATTCTCTCTCTATTTTTTTCAATTAATGGCTTAAATAAGCATTTGATTTACATTCCTGGAGACATTTGCTGCAGGCTAATTAAAAATAACGGATTGTTGGCAGATCATTTATTGAGGGGAAAAACAAATTGACAAAAGATAAATTAAGTTGCTATGTAATTAACTACAAAAAAATACACAACTGAAATACTAAATTAATACATACATTTATCAATATCTCAGCAGGGAGTGAAGGATGAAGCTTAAACATCCTTGTAAAAAAATAGCTGGATGATAACTAGGGCTTTGTCTACACTGCAAGCTAGGGGCATAGGCGCTGACTTCTGCTCCCGCCGATGGGTGCTCAACCTCCCTCTACCTCCGGCCCGGCCCTGACTCCGCCCCTGCCCCACCCCCATTCCAACCCCTTCCCCAAAGTCCCCGCCCCAACTCTGCCCCCTCCCTGCCCCTATTCCAACTCCTTCCCCAAATCCCCATGCCAGCCCCACCTCCTGCCCTGAGCGCACCACATTCCCGCTTCTCCCCCTTCCTCCAAGCACTCGCCAAAAAGCTGTTTGGCGGCAGCAAGGCAGGAAGTGCTGGGAGGTAGGCTGAGGAGCGGGGACGTGGCACACACAGGGGAGGAGGAGGAGGTGGGGCGTGGGAGCTTGGCTGCCGGTGGGTGCAGAGCACCCACTAATTTTTCCCTGTGGGTGCTCCAGCTCCAGAGCACCCACGGAGTTGGCACCTATGGTGAGGGGCGTGATTCCCCTGCTCATGTAGAGATACAGGCACTAGCTTTCAACAAACTAGCCCGAGTATATATAGCAACATCGTTGTGGTAGCATGGGTAGCAGTACTGGAAACTGAGCTGTGCCGAGTACATACCCAGTGATTTCAGGCAGGTCTATACAAAGCACGCCTCCGCCATGCCTCTGCTGCCACTACCAGAGCTACCGCAAATATTCTGCTGTTTATACTCACACTAGCTCTCTGAGAGCTATCACAAGTAAGAACAGGAGCAGGGGAATCACGCCCCTAGCTTGCAGTGTAGACCTAGTCTAGAATTTGTTCTTGAAGAAACACTTGCTCTCTTCCATGCCTCAAGTTTGTGGAGGTGAATTGCAGGAATATAGGGATTGCTATACTTGATCGGACCAATGGTATCTTCCTGTCTCCTATAGTGGTTGGTACCAGATGTGTTTGAGGAAGATGGAAGAAACTCTGCAGTTGGAAGTTATGGGAGAATTTTCCTCTAAGGAACTTTCCTCCTGACTCCCAAGAGTTAGAGGTTGTCTTGAGACCTGACGCCTGAGGGTTTATATCACTTCTAGAAATCTTGTTTAATATGTTTGAAACCCTTTCTATGATGATTCTGGACATTTTCATTATCTAAATAAATGTCCAGTCCTCTCTTCTGTGCTATAGAGATTTTACATTGCCCTATTCATCATAGGAGCTGAGCAGTGCAATAAGCAATATGACTAATATCTGTCATGTATGGTTTATTCTTTTTCTCATCCTCTCCTCAGGGGGCAAATCCTGAATCCCTCTGAGCTCTAGGCCTCAACAACATCTTGTGGCAATTAATTCACAGACTAATGCAGTGGTACTTAGCAATGGTATGGGAGAAGCGCCTGATGTGCGAGCAACAAACCTTCCCGCAATGGCAACAGCTCCACTCGCCATATGGAGGGTGGAGCGCACTCTGCTTCCTGGCTCTGGTGACTCTCCATGGCGACTGAACCAGTCTTAAGCCACCTTCTCCAAACTGAGTGAGAGTGTGCAGGATTTTCCCAGTTGTCAGTGAGAATACTAAATTTCTTGAGCCTGTGCTTGACCTTATCACTGTATTGGAGCTATGGCCTTGCTCTGCGTCATGGGCAGTTCTTAAGTTGGCCATAGAGCACAGCCTTCCACAGACAATCTTGAGGCATACGCTCCATGTGTCCCAGCCAGCAACGTCTGCAAAGGTCCAGCACAGTCAGCAGGCTGGTTCTCTCGAGGATCTCATTATTGGTGATCTGTTGGTCCCAAGTAACTCCAAGAATTTTTCTAAGACAGTGGAGGTGGAAACTGTTCAATCTCCGCTCCTGCTTGGGGTACGTAATCCAGCTTTCACAACCTTGAAGGAGGTACTAAGGACACAAGCCTGATAAACAGACACCTTTGTGTTTTTTTCGCTATGTGGGAGCAGCAGATGTTCAGACGTCGTTTGCTTTTGAGTCATTTGCTAATTGCTCTTCAAATTATTTTTTTGCCTGCCTAAGTATACTTTTAGACTTGACTTGCCAGAGTATATGTCCTTTCTATTTTCCTCGGTAGGATTTAACTTCCAGTTTTAAAGGGCGTCTTTTTGCCTCTAACCACCTCTTTTACTCTGTTGTTTAGCCCTGGCAGCATTGTTGGGGTTTTTTTTTGCTCCTCTTACTATTTTTGTTTTAATTTGGGGAACACATTTAATTTGAGCTTCTATGATGGTGTTTTTAAAGAATTTCCATACAGCTTGGAGACATTTTACTCTGGTGACTGTTCCTTTTAACTTCCGTGTAAATAGCCTCCTCATTTTTGTGGAAGTTAAATGCTACTGTGGTGGGCTTCTTTGGTATTTCTCTGCCCCACCCACTCACAAAGATGTTAAATTTACTTATATCACTGTTGCTATTACTGAGTGGTCCAGCTAGAGTCACCTCTTGAAGCAGATACCCTGTCCCACTTAGGACTAAATCGAGAATTGCCTCTCCCCTTGTGGGTTCCAGGACTGGCTGTTCCACAAAGCAGTTATTAATGGCGTCTAGAAACTTTCTCTCTGCATCCTGTCCTGAGGTGACTTATACTCAGTCAATATGGGGATAGTTGAAACCCCCCATTATTATTCGGTTTTCTATTTTTAAAGCCTCTTTAATCTCCCTGAGCATTTCACAATCACCATCACCATCCCGGTCGGGTGGTTGGTAGTATATCCCTTCTGCTATATTCTGATTGTTCCAGCATGGAATTTCTATCCATAGAGATTCCATGGTACAGTTTGCTTCATTTAAGATTTTTACTATATTCGACTCTATGCTTTCTTTCCCTTATAGTGCCACTCCCTCACCAGCACAACCTACTCTGTCATTTCTATATATTTTGCAACCTGGTATTACTGTGTCCCACTGATTATCCTCATTCCACTAAGTTTCTGTGTTGCCTATTATATCAATATTCTCATTTAATACCGGGCACTCGAGTTCACCCATCTTAATGTTTAGACTTCTAACATCTATAGGCAAGCACTTATAAAATTTGTCACTTTTTAGTTGTCGGCCTTCATGTGATGTAATTGAATGGGACTCTCTTTCATTTTCATTTTCTCATCAGCTTAGTACGTGAACATCTCCCTAGTATGGATGGATTTTTCCTCTCACAACACCGTGGCAAGGTGAGAGAGAGCTGTTATCCTCCTTTTCCTTGTGTGGAATTGAGAGCCGGTGTTTATTGGCCCACTCCTGCACCATTGAAATCAGCAGGCATTTGTGTTGGTCCCTTGGGGCCAGATTTCCAAAGGGGTTCAGTATGTTGGGCACTTAGTTCTTCTGAAAATCCGGCTGTAGATGTGGATGCCGAGTACTTTGAGAATCTGTCCCCAGCTGACTTGCTGACGGTCACACTGAAGTCCTCTGGCAGAGTCAAGAACTGGATGTGTATCTAATGAGCTGTACCCAAACCTCCCTTCCTCTGCCACATAGGTCTGGTTAATATTTGATGAGTGCAACTGTAGATGATTAATGCAAGTGCTAACTGTTTGTGCTTTAGGAAGAAGAACCGAATTTTAAAAAGCTAGATTTCTGGATTTGCATTATCCAGGAGTAGTAGCACTGACATTTGGAAGGGAAAGGCTCCCCTCCACCCCCAACAGACCGTGGGCTTTGAATATCATATCAAACCCCTTTCTGCTTTTATGCTCTGTTGCTTTATTTTGGCTTTTCTCGGTGTAACCACGATTGCTATGGAATCAGAACCAGGACCTAGGATCTTACAACCAAAGTGTGTTCCTACAAACGCCGTTGCTTAGCTTTTAGCAGTTGATTATTACTTGCAACAAAGGGGGAGAAAAATAATTGGTTACACTTAACTGGCAAATAAGGATCCAAAGAGTGGCTTTTATTACAGCATGACAGGCAGCTTACTTGGTAAACGATGACTCAAGGAGTTGGTCTGGAATGGACTCTCTCAATAAGGTCGCAATGTGTTTTGACCCCAGTTGTTCAGATGGGTGAGCTTTGTAGCTGAATGAAATGGGGATATAAAAGATTTTGCAATGAGGTACTCTCGGCAAAAAAACCCTGGGTTAGGAGATCAGCCCAAGAACAATTTAGGTGGAAGTTTGAAGAGGCAGAGATACAAAACTGATTTTAGCTTCTGACTTCAAATGGAAAGAAAGTACAGCGAGTTAATAACAAAATAACAAAGTGCCTGGAGAGAGAGAGGCTATGAGACTCCTTCTTGCATAAAAATAAATCATAGATGTGTGTAACTTACCTACAAAACATGACTCCGTTTAGCCTTAGCATTTTGGATTGCTAAAAACTGCTGCCTACACACCAAATATAACTGATGCCCGTCCGCTCCACCCCTACCACTAGCAGAGAGTGGATTTTGTTTGCTTCTGGTGCACATAAGAGTTTTATAGTCTCCTACTTACAAATCTCCTGTAGTTCCCGTGGCAGAGTCTCCTGTTTTTATCATTGTAGGTCCTGAGTTCAATCTCTGATGTTTGTCTAAGCTGGGGTCGTCACACAGATGGAGGATGAATTTAAGAATCTGAGGGAAGGTTCGTGGCACAGTTCTTCAGAAAACATCGAACACTTACTCCACTTGTTTCAAATACAAAGGGCCTGCTTGCATGCACCAACTTTATCCTGGTGCAAGTCCACTGATTCTGATGGAATTGTTTCTGCTCTACGCCAGTAAAAGTGAGAGGAGAATTGGGACCCCAGATGTATTTGAGGGGTGGGGGGAAGGACCTCTAAGTCCTTCAGCCTCCCACTGCACTGTTGGATCTCAGCTGCTTGTTGCTGTCAGCCTCTATCAGAAGTTTGTTGTCACGGTTCTTTGCTAATAAACGGGCCATAAACTTAAATAGGTGAGGTCAGATGTTGGCTGTGAGTATGTTCATTCAGTGTGCTGGCCCAGCTCTGTGCAGATAGCAGACTGCAATTAAACTGCCCAATAAATCCACAGACTCGGTTTTGAGTGAAGGCACCCGGCCAGGTTTATTGTCAATGGGGCATGGTCCTAGAATCCCGTGGACTCTACAGGACCATTAACACATATATGCCCATTACAATGGACCAGCTCAGTGAACGGTGGGACTTTCCGTTCCCCCCCCCCAAGGCCAGACAAAGACACTCCCTCTGAGATACATCTTTATACACTGATACAAACAAATTACATATTGCCCCTCTGATGTATCTAGGTGCCACCCATTACCTTATACCTATTGGTTCAATCAAAACATCTCTATCCATCGTGCTGTCATCCCGACCTTATCTTTAGGATGGGTCAATATGTTCCTGTTATCTTTGGGGAATGTGCTGGTAGCGGGGTGTTCTGGTACCACCCTTCTGGAATGTGTTTGCGTATGTATATATTCTTATGCCTAGCACTACTTAGGAATGTTTGTTTCTGCAATATCAGCCCTGTTCTTGCCAGGTTCTGTGAGCAGGCCCTTCCTAGCTCACAGCCTGACTTTGCTTTATATCAGCAAGTTTTGACCATTACTTTAGCCCAGGTCTCAGGCTTCATACCAGGCCTCTGATACAAGGGCTTATGTTTCAGACCCTCTTCCTACCACAGTAGGTATCTCAAAAATGTCAGTGCTCAAAATCAGTGGCCCATTTTGAACCATTGGCTGTCCTCCTCCCTCTATCACATCCCTCCCTCAGCAGATCGGGGCAGTCAGCCTCATGGAAGAGGCTGTCAGTATATCTGCATCATGCAGAAAGCCTTGGGAAAATAAATATGGAGGAAACCTTGCCCCAGCACAGAGATTCTCAATTTACCTCCATGCTACTCCACACTGCCCTGTCATGCTACTTTTGGTGAGACTCCAGCTAGCTTGCTGCTGTGGCCCACTCCATTGTCTGTTATAGCTGTGGAAAAGGAGATAGTTGTGCCTCTGTCCGAAGGCTGGCAGAAGTTAGCTCACCATGTCGCCCGGCAGCACAGCTGGTAAAATGAATCAATAAACTCATTGGAGTCCAAATTTCCAGTGACGTTTTTCAGATTTTCAGTGAAAATGTTGTAGACTCCTTGGACATTGGTTTCAGTCTGGTGCAGGGACAACACTTTTCCTCATAGTCTAAAACCTTTTTATTTCCCTGGAAAAGGTAGGTGGGAAGTTTTTAAAAAAAAATAGTGAAAGGGGGTAGGGTTCCTCCCTCCCAAAATAAGCGTGTTTTTGAAAACGATCACATTTTCATCTTGATTTTTTTCACTGAAAAAAAAAAAGAAAAATGTCAACCAAATTGCTTTTTTTTCCCAACCACAATGAAAATGTTCACAAAAGTTTTTCAAAGGGAAATGTTTTGAATTCCACTTGTCAGAATTTCCAGGCTCTCTGTGTGCATTGGGATGCCCTGGGAAGGAGACCCTGAAATGCTGGTTGATCGAGGCTGCATTTCTTCTTACTACATCCCTGGGTTCAGCTTCATCATGTCTCCATGCACATCAGACACCATGCACATGTGTCCATGCAAACTGGGGCCATCACCTGGGCAATGCTGCATTGGGCAGCTCTCCTGCCAGTGGGGTCTCTAGAACGATATGGATCTCTAGAAATGGGCATTGGTTCAAGGTAGGGAAGGAAAAGGGCTTTTGGGTTCCTGGGGGACAAGGTAGGCGAGGTAATATCTTTTATTTATTGGACCAACTTCTTTTGGTGAAAGAGACAAGCTTTTGAGCTACACAGAGCTGTTCTTCGGGACTTTCATTTTCTGAACAGCTTTCCTCATCCCTGCCATTATAACCTCAAGAACAATCTGGGGAAGCCAGCCTATCTTGGAGGGATGCAAGAATACGCATTTGTCTTGACCGACCAACCTAGTGAAGGATGGTCCTGCATTGGGAGCGGACCCCTCAATGGCTGCAAATGTCTTCCACCAGCTTCCATGGGTGATTCAGCTAGGTTCTTTCTAAAACTGTCTAATAGATTTCCCACTGTTATTTCCTACTGCAACCAGAAATGGGTCAGAACCAACACCTCACATCCGAGCACTGCCAAATTCTTAGGAAGCTCTGATTAGGTGTGAACATCCTCCGCGCTTCAGTCCATCTCTAAGGGAAACATGTTGCACTAGGAATTACATCATCCTCTTCTCCGTCTCTGATGTACTCATCTGTCACTTATCTCCGGGCTTACCCTTTTTCCCAGGTGGAAAATGTAACTTGTTGGCTCATCAGACGTAACTCTAGTTAATCAGAGACGACTCCATGAATAATCCTGACTTCCCTGAACACATCTTTTAGGTTGGTGGTAATTAACTGGCAATATACCTTGAGCAGAGATGTCTTATTTAGAGATACAATCCCACCCACCCATAGTGGATCAAAGGCCCAGAACATCTCATTGTGTGGCTGTCTTTGCACTGACACAGCAGCAAAAGACCTTCACTAGGGTATTGTTACAGCAGCTGAGGAAATTTCATCTCCCTTTGCTGCTCATGTTTTCAAGCCTTTTCTGTTTCCTTGGCATTTAATCTCCGAGTGCCCTGCCTAAACGTGGGCCATCCAATTTCATTAGATGGACGAATCCTTCACCCAAAAGGGGCCACTCTCAAGGTGGAAATGAATGAATCCAGCAGCGTTCTACCAAAGCAGCAAGGATGGCACAGTGCTGAGTCAGCTTTTAGGCCCACCTTGGCTGAAGGGGGCTGGCAGGTTGCCCAAGACAAAATGGTTCCTAAGAGAACAATATAGAATCATAGGGTTCGAAGGGACCTCAGGTGGGCAACTAGTCTAACCCTCTGCTCAAAGCAGGACCAATCCCCAGACAGATTTTTACCCCAGTTCCCTAAATGGCCTCCTCAAGGATTGAACTCACCACCCTGGGTTTAGCAGGCCAATGCTCAAACCGAGATTGTATTACCATCAAGACGTAGCTATTTAATCAGAAGAGCCATTTCAGGACCTAAGTGGTTTTGAGGGAGGCAGATACTTGGGCGGTAGCAACTGCTGTGCTGGCAGCCAGGTATCGGGCCTCCTCTGGGGAGGAGCTGAGGCCTAGATCCTCCGAGGTATTGAGTTAGCTTCCATTGAAAACTTTCAAGTTCTAGTCCTAAGTGCCCTCAACTCCTGTTGACTTTACCATGGATCAACACAGTATATGGAGGCAAAACTGAAGTTGGTAATGACCCTCCCCACTGGCTCTGTCCAGTTCCCAGGCTAACCACAGCCTTTGCTGCCTAGTGTCACCACACAGGTTCTCCCTAAGTCTTGCCTTAAACCCAGCAGTGATGGAAGGGTCTGCTGGTACCACAGGTAATGGATCCAGGGTTTTTTGCTGTATTTAGGAGCGTCAGTTCTGATGAATTTTGGCTGAATGACAACAAATACCGAGCAGAAATCTGCCGTGTGTCTTACAACCAAGATAGCCCTGATGACTGGCTTGCAAATTCTGGTGAAAAAGAAATGTGGATGAAAACCAGAAACAACATTTCTGGAACATTTTTATAATGTAAGTATTAGAGGAGGATAAAACAGACAGATGGGGAAGGACCAGGTAACTGTGAGATGATTATGACGAGTGTAATAAGCAGTGGTTTACTTAGGTGCTGTATTGTAGAGTTTAAGCTGGGGGGACCATTAGATCATTTAGTCTGACTTCCTGTATAACACAAAAAATTCATCTTCGTCCAGATACACCTAAATTTAGACCAAAGCATTTCAGCCCTCAGGAGAGAAGGCAGAGAACTGGAGGCTAAGGCAGAGAACTGGAGAGATGGAGGAACAACACACAAGCCCGGGATCCCTGGAATGGTAGACCATTGATGAGATGAGATACAAGAAATATCCCAAAGCTTGGCTGTCCCAACTGGGCAGTAATATCTTCCTACAAATTTTTCTTTAACCCCCTCTCTGCTCCTTCCCCCCCACCTCAGTTTCTCTCTCTCTTTTTCACCCTTCCAGCTCTATGATATGTTTATTAACCTCGTCCTTCCTTAGCCTTTTTCTTCAATCTCCTTTGCGGTTCACATTCTGTCCAGTGCAGATTGGGAACTCAAGAACCTGAGTGTCTGAGTTAAACATTTGAACCCAGAGGGTTTCAATTCTGCAAGCCTTACTCACATTGGGTGAAATTCACCATGGCTTCAGTGGTATAGGCATTGCGCTGACTTTCCGCCCAAGGATGAAGTTCACTCATTGAGTAGCGTATGGTCCACAGAGACTGCCACTGAAGTCCCTGAGAATGCTGGCATGAGTAAGTGCAACACAATGCGAATAAGGAACGCAGGGCAGGGGCCAAAATAGTCAAGTGGGGTTGAAATGATCCAAAATGAGTTCATCAACCCTCGTCCAAACACTCCGAAGGGAACAGGAAATGGCTTAGCTTCCAGGATGGGGGAATCAATTCCATTGTGTGGCATTATATTAAGAGGCCCAGAGACACCGACAGGCTAGATTTCTGTCAGTTACAAGCATCTCTTTTGTGAAGCACAGGTCAATGAGCACGAAGCTCTCCACCCAGATGGAGCGCACTCAACTTTGCATATTGATCCAAGCATAAGTCATCCTCAGACTAAGCAGGTCTTTTGTACGTGGACTTGGAAGAGACATTTCAAGCAAAGTGCTGATCTTGGTCAGCACTTGGCAAAGATTCACTGCTCATTGAACGCTACGGAGCAAGTATTTTCTTTCTCCATTGGCCGAAGACATAGAGAAGCAGTAAATCTCACAACAGAGTCAGGGGAAGGGAGCATCATTATAGCCGCAGACGAGAAGTAACCGAAAGTTATATGCAGACCATCCAGAGACCATGGGAAGGACAGTGATGTATTCTCAGGGATTTGCTTTACTGCAAAGGTTAATAATTGTCCCAAGCAGACTTTGCCAGGATGTCAAGACAGCCTTTACAATTACCCCTTTTGACAGTTGTGTGACAGCGTATGATCCCTCCCACAAGCTAATTATATAGTGATCATCATTACACAGTGGTGACTTCTTGAATCACCTCCTGATAGGACACTCTCTCATCTTGCGTGCTACAGAACTAGATGTTCCAAGAAACAACTGTTCGTGATGCTGAGAAATTGCTTTTCTAAATCACATCCCGATGTGACATTTGACCAGTTAATAGATGGGGAATTGAAGTTGCGAGTGATTACTCTTTTATTAGATTCGGTGGCTTCTTTAATATCTTTCCACACTGTGCACTCGCTATCACTGTTCTGATCCAGAGGCCAGCGATATAACCCTGCTATTATGTGTTGGTGTAAGCAAGAAAGCAGCAGGAGACAAAAACTGTCTGAAACGTGCTTGCCGCGGTAAGGATGAGTGCCTGTGTTACACACACACCGTACGCTCACCAGTGGGTTACACATTCATTACAGCGGTTTGAGCATTGGTATGCTAAACCCAGGGTTGTGAGTTCAATCCTTGAGGGGGCCATTAGGGAACTGGTATAAAAAAACTGTCTGGGGATTGGTCCTGCTTTGAGCAGGGGGTTGGACTAGATGCCCTCCTGAGGTCCCTTCCAACCCTGAAATTCTATGAACAATTCAGACAGGCACAAAAGCTGCCTCCATAGAGCCGGGCGTACACATTTGAACCCAGAATGGGTCATTGTGAACAACGGCAGTTGTGTGCAATTCCTTTATGCTATTTGCCCAGGAGAAAGCACAGAGGATACTGATGCAGCTGTATATTGCATTCACCTAATGGCCCATAATGTCAGGGTTGGAATGGCTTTTGCACTTTTGGATGGGCCTGCAAAATAAAGTTGCTCCCTCCCCCAAAGCTAACTAGCTCCTGTCCACTCTGAGAGGGCCAGGCCAAGCCCAGGGGAGTGGGTTAGTGTCATGATTCTTTGAGGTGCACCCCACACTTAGTGGACTCATCTTACATAAAGTGTGTCTGTGCAGGTCCAATTAACCTTGGTATGCGGTGATGGAGCCAAGCAGCTTGTCCCTGGCAACTCCAGTGACCACTCTAAATCTGCTAGCCTTTGCAAGGAAAAGGGGTAGAAACGGACTCCAAAGTAAGTCAAAGTTTACATTCTTATGGGCGTTTCTAGGACTAGCTTCCCCACGCCGTTGCACTAATCTTATGCTGCTGTCACCATGCTACCGTAACGGAGTCACTCCGGTGTATAACTTGTGCAACAGAGCAGAGAAGCAGGCCTCTAGCTTCCGGAAATCAGGGGGTGGCACTTTGTTAACTAGCTCTGCAAAACCCCTAGTCAAATCCGTTCTCCTTGTGAAGCAGAGCGGGAGCTGACCTGGGGTCTCATATCCCAGGAGAGTGCTCTAATCACTGGGCTAAAGCTTATAACAGCAGCTGCCTTTTCCCCCTTCAGCCATTTTGTGTGGCATTAGGAAGGGGCCTATGCAATTCTTGCAAGAATCAGCTTAGGTGCCCCCACCGCCTGTCCCCAGGAGAGGAGTTCCTGGCTGCAGGTTGCTGGCAAAGAGAGGTAGCTCCCTGTAGCGCTGACTCAGGTGCCAAATGTCATGAGCAGGTCGAGGCTTAGAATACACCCCACTCATTGGCATCTCCCACTGGTTAGCTTAGGTGGCAAGGTGGCTCTCGTGGGTCACATTCCGAGGTGCCTCTTTTTCCCCATTCATTGTAGAGGGAGCCTGAGTGCCAAATTCAGGCTTGTGGATTCCGTTCTTATCCCAGTGATTTCCTAAAAGTTCGGCATTGCCCTGCTCCGCGTCACAACGCCAAAGTCCCTTTGTGGAGCCGGGCCTAAGTGAAGCTATGTACGTGGTCCTGGCAACAGCACATCGATTTTGCTAGAACACCAAGCATAGTCCAGTTAAAAGTCCGTCTCTCTCTGTCTTCTTTCAGCTAACAGGCCCTCTCCTAATTCGCACTCCTATTTCTCTTTCCCTGCTTGCTCTACGTCTGTAAACACACGTGTTATCCTATCATTGTCTACTACACTTGGGTCACTTGGATACTTCAGTCCTCTTGGTTAGAGGAAGAGCTAGGGCCAGGCTGCAAAGCAGTTTGGGTAGTGTGATGGAAGCAGGCAATCTCTTCATTCCCAGCGTTTGAAGTAAAGTCCTATTTACATTAGCAGAATATAGGCCTATTCTGACAGCATAATTCATAGCTATGAGGTCTGACATATTTCCTTGCTGTAGCTGGCAGTTGGATCGTTGCTTAAATAGCCATTAAATACCATATCTAGATGTATAAAATAACCAATAAAGCTTGTTTATTCACCCTGGAAATGCTTGATATAATAAATCAAGCCACTATATTCTTTTCCTAATCAGATCAACTAGATATTTGAAATGGCAGCAATAAAAGAAAATGGTATAGATTTTTTTCCCCCCAACTCTGCATTTACTGTCGCCAAAACACAAAATATCAAGGCTTTTATTTATTTACCGCACACCGTAGAACGTAACGCAAGTAAAAATGAAAGGGTTGCCTTGATGCGCTCAGACAGTTGCATAAAACATCCCAAAGGGACCCATAATCACTATCTTAATAGAGGACAGTTGTTCGCTTTGCAATCAGTCTTTGGAACAAACCCATATTCTGTTTTTGTTGGCATTTATGGTCATATTTATTGTGTCCCCCCCCCCCCGCTGAAATGACAGAGGGGCTTCTGGGATGGAAGGTATGTGCCAACTCAAACACATGCTATAGTGACCCTCAATTATCAGTTCAAGAAAATTGCTTTCAATTCTGAAACGATAACATTCCAAACAGGGGTAGATGAAGTAAGATAGAACATTAAAAAGCTTTGTGGTTTCAGACAGGTGCAACCCAACTGGGAGAGCCAAGAATAAGGGAGAGAGAAACAGATTCTTTTTGCTTTCCCAACTGATTAAGGTTACAGTTTCCTAGCACCTTGTTTTCTTAACTTTAATATATTTTGAAATTTCTCCAGTCGCGTTATAGCCAAGGCTTCAGATGCATGAAATAGCTTGTGTATCAGGAGGAGCAAAGGGCAACTCGACCTTGTCTCTTGTCACTTTCTTGTTCGCTTAGCAGCAAGCATCACGCCGTGTTAAATCGTTAAAGTTTATAACAAGATAGATCAAGGTGCCGGGACTGGGGGACGGTGGAGAGAAAACAAATATGTACTTTTTGTGATTTCTATGAATCTCTCCAAATAACAACTGGAGAAATATATGGCTGGGGGACAGTTTGTCAATTTCTTTCCTACCCAATCCGAAAAAGATTGTGATCTTCCATTGGTAATGCTGTTAATACAGTGACTAGACAAACTAAGCTTACTGCTGGTTTGAGGAACTGAAATAGTCTGGTTATATTAAGATCGGAAATTGGTTTTTTTCCTCTTTGTTTGTTTTAATTTTAGGGAATGACTTTGCCAAAGATACATTGTCTTTGCAGGAACAGACACCTCCAAGGAGGGGAGGGAGTGGAAATGGTTCTTCGCGTGCAACCAGGTTCAGAAGACTACTTTTCACTCTATTCCTCAGTGTAATTAGACTGCCCTTAATGACCAATTAAGGGCTCCAACTTAGAAGTATTTCTAATTCCTTGAATGCTCTTTGAGCTCCATACAGGGCACATAGTAGGCTGAAATTTTCATGCCTCTGTTATAAAGCAGAGAAGATGAGGAGATTTATGGACAGGATGGGGGTGGATTTGTTGCAGGGGGAATTACTGATGCTACATTTTTCTCTTCGTTCAATGTATAAGATGAAATCCTGGCCCGTGTGAAGTCAGTGGGAGGTTTGCCATTAGGGCCAAGATTTCACCCATAACCAACTGTTCCTTTTAACCCCTTCTAGGCTTGTTGTTCATACCCTTGGAGCCCAGCACTTTTGGAGGTATCCAAGGTAAATTGTACATTAGGAAACTTTTGCCCCAAACCATGTGTTTGAAATTCTGTTTCTTACTGTTCGTTATTTACATGACAGCAGTAAGCACATGCTCTTTAAAAAGACAGTTCCTTCCCCAAAGGGCTTCTGTGTAGTGGGTACAATTGGAAACAATTGGATCAATCTACTGTAATTGTACATTGGCTCCTTTGCTGGTTCTAGTTGTATTCCCTGTTTCTCCTCTCTCTTTGTCACTCTCTCTATCTGCATAGAGTGGATGCACTCAAATATATATGCTTTAACAGCAACTCTAAGGCCAGATTGGTATCATTACCTGAACCTTTTAACACTGCCAACTGGTGTGTACCAGCATAGGTCCACTGAATTGCAGCATCCGTGATTTAGACCAGCTGAAGATCTGGCTCTGTATGTAGCAATACAGAAATAAACAAAATAAGAGAGTTTATTTCTTATTAGGATGAATGTTTTGTAACAAGATAGAACTGAGGATGAGGCAGGAGTTCAGAACTGAGTTCAACCGGTCACAGATTCAAAGGTTAGAAACCCAGAAGGGACCATTGTGATCGTCTAGTCTGAGCTCCTGTCTAAAAAAGAGCAGAGGACTTCTCAGAATAATTCCCGTTTAAATTAGCACAGATCTTTTAGAAAAACACCCAAGCTTGATTTAAACAGTGCCAGTGATGGAGAATCCACCACAACTCTTGATAGGTTGTTCTAAAGGTTAATTAATCTCCCTGTTAAAATTTGTTCCTTATTTATATTCTGAATTTGTCTAACTTCAACGCCCAGACACTGGATTTTGCTAGACCTTTGTCTGCTAGCCTGAAGAGCCCTCTCTTATAAAATTTCAGTTCAAAGCAACATCTTAAGCTGCATGCACAAAATATCATGCCTAAAACAACAATGCCCTGTGCCCACAAAACTTCTTATAGGCTCACACCAAAACTTGGATTCAAACAACGCTGATCTTTGGATAGTTTCAACATCCAGACCCAAGTTTTGCAAATATATCTGCATCAAAAAATTGGCTCTGAACTCTTCCACACTTTGGAGTGCTTATAATCTGGACCCAAATTCCAGCTTAACTCTGAGACCCTCTCTAAACTAAATGAGCCAGGGCCATTTTTGCATCCAGGTCCCCACTGAAACATCAGTGTGAAAAGGGGTGCATCGTTTTTATTTTTATTTTTTGCAGGCATAATATTTAGGAGATGCCAGATATTTGCACTCCACAAACCAATCTGAAAGACAAAATACGACAGAGAGCTTTGCAAGACCGGAAACTGCTTCAGGTGCTACTCAGCATGGCACATTTGGTTTTGCAGAATTAATGAGTTCTAACCCTTTGCGTGCTGGGAGACTAAAAGTCTTGTGCAATTAGAACATTTGTCATGTCTGGTTTGTAAATTGTAAGTCAAATGCACAAGTTCAGCTAAGTCACTTCCCCTCCTTACAATCCACCCTTTGTAATAGAGGCCACGTGAAGTGGTTCCATTAAAGAGGATGACATTTACCACTTACAAGTACAGTAGCAAATGTCATTGCCGTATTGAAGATATTCCTAATAGTAAGCACAGTATGCCTCTTACACGATCTGCCCATATGGGGATACGTCGAGGTGCCACAAAGCAGAAGGTCTTTTGTGAACCTTATGCCATGGGATGGAGCTCAGCAGAACGTGAACATAGTTAGTCCATATCTAAATATAAGATTATTGGTCAAGGTATGTGGGAAATGTTGAGCGAGCGGTAACTGGAAACCTTTAGGGTGTCAGTCTCCTCAGACCACAAAATGTAGGTGGGCATGTATAGCAAGGCAAGGAGGTTATTGGATAGAGCCTTGGATGAGTTTATTGACCTTTTAAGAACCTTCATAAAGGTTCTGTTTGCATTCAGATTTGGAAATGGACAGAGGCTGGGGGGACAGCATCCTAATTTTTGGAAGCAGTTTATCCTTCTCTTCATGGCGATCATTTGAAATCTGCTGGGATATGCCTGAATTCCAGGGGAGGGATTTGGGAAGAGCAGCTGTTGACCAGATGGTGATAAAGAACAGAACATATCTAAGCATGGCAGAAGGGGACCCTGAGGGGAGGACGGATGGGCTTCTGCTTAAAGCCCAAGGCCAGGAGTCAAGAGATCTAGCTCAGCTCTTGGGTTTTCTGCAAATGTCCTGCTTGACCTTGGATAAATCATTTAATCTCTCTGTGCCCCAGCTTCTCAGTCTATTAAATGGAGATATTAAATGTCCCCAGGTCTAGCTCACAGTGGTGTCATGGGGCTACACTCATTAGTGCCTATAGACTCCCTTTAGATGTTGATGTAGGAGGCATTTTAGAAATGCAAAGTATTAGGCCTGGTCCACACTAACCCCCCACTTCGAACTAAGGTACGCAAATTCAGCTACGTTAATAACGTAGCTGAATTCGAAGTACCTTAGTTTGAACTTACCGCGGGTCCAGACGCGGCAGGCAGGCTCCCCCGTCGATGCCGCGTACTCCTCTCGCCGAGCTGGAGTACCGGCGTTGACGGCGAGCACTTCCGGGATTGATCCGGGATCGATTTATCGCGTCTAGACAAGACGCGATAAATCGATCCCAGAAGATCGATTGCTTACCGCCGGACTCAGAGGTAAGTGTAGACCTACCCTTAGTGTTAAATCATTTTGCTAGTGATGTTTTTGTACATAAAAAGCAAGATATGCACTTTCAGTCTAAAATGACATTGATTTTAGGTTAGCAAAAAATAACAAGAAGAAAGAACTAAAGAGAGAGCATGGGGTGTGTCTCTTTTCTCTAACAAGCTACAGCAACTGTGGAAACAAAATGGCTGCTGAACTCTGCATAGAGGGGAAGTGCCTAGAAATTTAAAGCTACAGTACACAGATGACCAAAGTCATCCCCATTTCATAGCTATGTGCACTATGTCCCTAAATTATTTGGTGTGTCAAGAACAGCAAGTACCATTTTGTAAAGCAAGAAGTCATTCTTGGCAATTTGTTTAAGCAACTTTCCTAGAATCTCATGAATTTGCAAAGGATGAAACAAATAAACAAAAAAAAAAGACTTTAAAATGGACTAATTTCTTTTTAGGGCAGAACAAATTTGAGGCTACAAAAATGTGTGTGTGTGTGTATACATATATGCATATTTATTTCCACGTAAGGTTCCTGATTTGATTAGTCAAGTCACCAGAGACTTTGAAAGAGGCTTTCTTCAAAAACTCTTTTCTAGGCTCCCTGGGGTGAGCAATAAAAATAGATTTTAAATTGGTCCTTGGGAGCTGCTGTTTAATTTAAAGGTAGGGTTGAAAAACTGCCTACTAGTGAACTCTGAAGATGGCCTCATTCCAAGGCTTGGTCTACACTAAACCCCCAAATCGAACTAAGGTACGCAACTTCAGCTACGTGAATAACGTAGCTGAAGTTCGAAGTACCTTAGTTCGAACTTACCTCGGTCCACACGCGGCAGGCAGGCTCCCCCGTCGACTCCGCGGTACTCCTCTCGCCGAGCTGGAGTACCGCAGTCGACGGCGAGCACTTCCGGGTTCGACTTATCGCGTCCAGACAAGACGCGATAAGTCGAACCCAGAAGTTCGATTGCCAGCCGCCGAACTAGCGGCTGGGTATAGACGTACCCCAAGTCTCTGTCAACCCAGGCACTCTAAATTACTCTGGTTTCAATCTAACAATATGGGGCCAAGTGCTGCTCTCATTTGCAGAGGTGCAACCCTGGAGTTACCCCTCTAATTGCACTGGTGTAAATCTGGAGTAGCCCCATTGCCATGAATGTGGCCCACATTTAGGGCAAGATCATGGGCTTCCTTCCCCTTATGCAATAACATGGAAGGGAGGGCGAAGTTTCCTCTTCAGCATGAATGAGAGTTAGGTATTGCAGTCACAGAGGATATGGCTACACTTCATTAAAAGACCCTAGGCTCTGAGATCTATCCCTCTCACTAGGTTTCAGAACCCGGGCTCCAGCCCGAGCAGGAATGTCTACACTGCTATTGTTAGCTCTACTGCCCAACCCCTGCGAGCCCAAGTCAGTTGGCCCCGGCTCGGAGACTGGGTGCCACAGGTTTGTCTTTGCCGTGTAGATTTGCAGTCTCAGGGCTTGTCTACGCAGTGAGGTAAAACACTCTACAGGATGTGATTTCTAAAGCCCACTAACGTGTTGTGCATTAACTGGTCCTTGTACAACCTGCACGAAAGGTTCCCTAGTGTGATTTAACATAGTACTGTGTCAAGCAGCACTGCATTAAAGCGCACCAGCAGGGTCTGCATGGACCAATGAATGTGCAGCATGTTAGTGCGCTTTAGAAATCACCCCACCCGCACCCCCCCGTAGAGCGCATTACCCCGCCGTGTAGACAAGCCATCAGTGCAATGCCGGGGCTGCCAATGCGTAACTCTCCCATAGAAGCAACTGGCCTGAAAGGCGGCTAGGAGGCAGAGCCTGGCCCGTTGCCGGGGGTGAGCTTGAAGTGGTCGTGCCACAGCACCATCTTGTGAATGCTCGAGGTTGCTGGCTGTGCTGCGGAGTGTAGGCTACAGAGTCACGGAGACAGAGTTGTAGCAGCTCTCTGAGTGGGGCACTACATCTGAATTCCTGCATTATATCATCAATGTAGAGGTGCAGCAGGGTGGTCACCCCGCTCCGGCCCTGAAGGGGATAAAACAGCCCTGGAGAGGGCTGTGGCTGGGAAAAGGTAGGCTGATAGGGGAAGCAGCCACAGCTGTGGCCAGCTTAATCAGGGCCCAGCTGGTCTTTATAAGAGGGTTGTGGGCCAGAAGCTAACACAGACACTCTCTCTCTCTCATCTCTTGAGGGAGAAGGACCTGGCTGCCTGGGAGCTGAGGGGGGTACCTGAGGTGGAGCAGTGCTGGGGAAGGGCAGAGGGAGCTGGGGAGCTCCAGCCTAGCAAAGCCCCAGGCTGCAGGCCTAGTTAAAGGCCCACAAAAGGTACTGGGGCTGCAAAGGGGCAGCTCAGGGTAGGCAAAAGCAGCAGATCCTAACCCCCTTGCCAGTGATGAGTGGTTTATAGACTGAAGTCAGCCCCAGTGAGTGGGGGCTAGGTGATGACTAGCAGTAGCCACTGAGGCAAGGTGGGTTTAGAGGGTTGGGGGTTCCCCGAGAGGGGAGACCAAAGCTAGGGGATACTGTGGTGGACAGAACCCCTGGGCAAAGGGCACTGGGGTCTGGGAGGGACACAGGTCCAGCAGCAGGCAAGACACCAGCCTGTAGAGGGCGCTCCGGGCTGGAAAGAGCTAATTCCCCAGACAGCCAGCAGGAGGCGCTGTGCCGGTGAGTCATCGCCTCGCTGCAAGAGGAAGATCGTCAAAAGCACAAAGAGCAGCGAGATACCCAGTCAGAGTCAGTAGGAGCTCGGTGCCTAGTTCCTTTTGTGCTTCTCAAACTTTCCCCATAACGAGGGTGACCAGATGCCCAGATTATATAGGGACAGTCCTGATTTTGGGGGCTTTTTCTTATATAGGCATCTATTACCCCCGTCCCGATTTTTTACATTTGGTATCTGGTCACCCTACCCATAAAAGCATTATTCAAAGGCTGTGGCTTTCTGCCTCCTTGGGAACGCTGCAGTAGCGTGTAGATGGCCGTCCCTGCAGCACAACCAGGAATCTCTAGTGGGCTCCGTGCTTCTCTGAGAATGAATTCCTCCCAGTACTCCACCGCTTAGTAGTGCCACCCCTTAATTTAGCCATTAATAAGTAAAGCGTGGGTGAAATTTTGCGGGTGAATTTCTTTTTCCCCACAAAAAATGCAGATTTGGCTCGACTGAAACATGTTGTGAATCGTGTCAAGCTGTGTTCAGAGGCCGAACTGAAAAATCAGTTATTTGTTCAGCTTTGTTAATAAGGAATTGGGGGCTTCATGCTGCACAGATCTGAGTAACTTTACAGGTCTAATCCTGGCCCAATTGAAATCAATGGCAAACTCCAATGGCGTCAGGCTTTCATCCAACAGGCAGACCATTCACTAGTGGGAGAAGACACGTGTTGTTTTGCATTGAGCCATCACTGCATACCAGAGAAAACAGTGAAAATTAAACAGCTCCAAATAAATCAACAGACCCAACGATAGTGAAATCTGAAAGATCCAGGATACAGGAGTGCAAACATCATTGCTAAATATATTCCTGGAACAAATATTAGTCTTTTCTAAAGGGAGCTGGCACTGCTTGGTAGAAACGGAAGTAAGACTACACCGCATTAATCTCTCATCATTGTCTAATGGCAAGCCACCTGTTTGGGGTGGCTCCCACTCAGAACATCCAGACGATCCTCAAGCAGAGACATGCTTCCTTGATTGCAAATAGACATTTCTGCAGCAAGGTGTTTTCCTGCAGTGAGAATTTTAGGCAGGTTTTGTCTTTTCTTTTCTTTTTAGTGCTAGAAAAATCTAAAAACCCACAAAGAAAATGTTCCCATAAAACAGCCAGAGGACAGAACTGCCGGTGATATCGCCATTAGCTGTATCTTACAGAACTTAACTGTCCTTCTGGGGGCAGATACTGATCTCAATTATACCAAGGTAAAGCTGGAATCGTTTTAGTGAAGTCAGAGGATTTACACTGATGTATCAATAATAAAAGCCAGGTCCACTGCCGGTGTAGATCAGTACAGCTGCCTTAACTTCAGTGGCATGATTTACACCCACTGAAGAATTGGCCCAAATGTTAGAATTTGGCCATGAGAGAAATTGCGATGCAGTTTAGCTGCAGCAATTTTTTTGAACCAATTTCAAATTAGTCCCATCACTTTAAAAGACAGTCATTTCAGGCTGGCCCTTGCTGCGGATTGAATGAAACATCATCTTGCACAGTAATATGGCTGTCGCGCGCCCTGTGTCATGTGGCATGTACATTATAGTAGTTATTACAAATATGGCTATAGTGTACCTTGCTTCACTGCTTTGATATTTAATCCCAGAATCAAGGGACAAGGGTTGGGAAAAGAATTAGATAAATTCATGGAGGATAGGTCCACCAATGGCTAGTAGCCAAGATAGTTAGGGATGCAACCTATGCTCCAGGTGGCTCCAGGGCCGGCTCCAGGCACCAGCTTCTCAAGCAGGTGCTTGGGGCGGCCGCTCCGGAGAGGGGCGGCACGTCCAGGTATTCGGCGGCAATTCGGCAGACGGTCCCTCACTCCGCCTGGGAGCGAAGGACCTCCTGCCGAATTGCCGCCGCAGATCGCGATCGCGGCTTTTTTTTGTTTTTTTGTTTGTTTGTTTTGTTTTGGCTGCTTGGGGCGGCCAAAACCCTGGAGCCGGCTCTGGGTGGCTCTAAAGCTCTCACTACCAGAAGATGGGACTGGATGACAGGGGATGGATCACTTGATAATTGCCCTGTTCTGTTTATTCCCTCTGAAACATCTGACACTGGCCATTGTCAGAAGCCAGGATGCTGGGCTAGGTTGACCTTTGGTCTGACCCAGTATGGTCTTACTTCTGTTCTT
Source organism: Chrysemys picta bellii (assembly GCF_011386835.1). Lineage (NCBI taxonomy): Eukaryota > Metazoa > Chordata > Testudines > Emydidae > Chrysemys > Chrysemys picta. Next base: position 6,422,653 of record NC_088813.1, on the reverse strand, counting down.
AAACGGATTACTCTTTTAAGCCCATCTGTAATATGACATGGAAATTTCCCATTCAGCCCCAAGAGACCAATGACCACCAAGAGAGAGCTAGGATGTTTGAGCAGCAGGTTAACCCGGCAAAGGAGAGTGAGTCTACTGTGTCTGCCTTGTTGGAAAAGGCAAAATTCACGCCAGGCCATGCGAGTCCTGATCAGGGCCGGCTCCAGGCACCAGCTTAGCAAGCAGGTGCTTGGGGCGGCCAAGCGGAAGGGGCGGCACGTAGGGCTCTTCGGTGGCAATTCGGTGGCGGGTCCCTCATTCCCCTCTCGGAGGGAAGGACCTGCCACCGAATTGCCGCCGAAGAAGAAAGCGGAGCAGCTGAGCTGCCACCGATCGCGATCACGACTTTTTTTTTTTTTCCGCTGCTTGGAGCGGCAAAAACCCTGGAGACGGCCCTGGTCCTGATTCTCCCTTACTTACACTGGTTCGACAGTTGTGTTGCTCCTTTGGCTTCAGGAGTGTGATGCTAGATTTACGCCAGTGTGGGGGGACCAGATTTTGTTCCTATTTTACTGTATTTGGAGACGGTCCAGTGTGGTGTGAAGCAGAGTTCAACTTGTTAATGGCCTTATGGCTAGAGCTGGGTGAATAGCACAAAACGTAATGATTCATTTGCATTTTTAATGCATTTGCTGCTTCTGTGCTCCTGCTGTGCACATGGCAGCAATCGAGTGTTAGCGGCACAAATGTTTGTGGGAAGCATGCTCCAAGCGGCACGTGCAATTAGTTGTGGAGACCAGTAGCTGATTACTTAGCTGTGACTCCAAGAGGCACAATTCTTTCCTGGATTGCTGCCGGTGCCACCTGTTACCAAGGGCAGGATCTAAACTGCTCATTTCATTGTGAGGTTTGGTCTGCGCCTGGACAGAGTAAACTAAATTCTCAATCCTACACACACGCACACATGCATGGGGAGTGACTTTGCTCACAAAATAGTCCTGTTGACCTACTTGCATGAGAAAAATTACTCAGCAGCTTGGATCACACAGATGAAAAACTGAAACATTTCATCCCAATAATATAAAAATGGGATGTTTCAGCATTGTCAGATTTTTTCCCCCACAGTTTTCTTCCTAAACGTAAATCTGGCGAAATTGACCCGGTTTTGCAAAGTGTTTCAGTTTCAACAGATCTTTATATTCCAATGGAATATGGTTCAGTTGAAGTGTTTTGCCCAGGTCTACTTAGCACCCAAATGCACCCAGGGTACTGAGCTTTTTTGATAATCAGCCCCCTCACCCTCTGCCAAAATCAGAGCTGAGCTCTGCTGACAATCTGGTGCCTAAAATGGGAGGATGTTCTTTCCGCATGGTGCATGGCAGGTGTATTGATTACACTTCCTGGGTCTCCTGGAGATGCATACTGGATCCAGGCCAAGAGGCCTGATTCGGAATGCAGAATGGTTTCTTGTAATTACATCTCATCTATGGAACTCTGCTCTCCTTGACTTCATTTTCGGGCTCTTTTTATTTTAACATGAAATACCTTTACACCGTTTTGACATGCAAGTCTTGTCACTTTATGAGGTGGAAAAGAACCTTCACTGTCACCAGCAAGTGAATAATCATGAAGATGAAAAATTAGCCATGAAGAGCCGGGCATATACATTACTGTGCTAATTATAAACATTGACACATTCATACATCAGAATTATTTTCTAATAGAAAATAAGTTACGCTTCGTTTCATTCATCAATGCAGTCGTGGCAAGCGATTCTCAAGTGGCGGATCATCATCCGCTGCTTTGTTAAAGTAAATAGATAATAATTATTATTAGAATAATAATTACAATAATAGGAACTCTCCCCCAGCCACCTTGACCCTTTGGCAGTAATTATTTAGGTCTGGGCTGTGACATGGACTACGCCACCTCTTGCAGGAGAGATGCAAACTTCTTTACAGCCCTGTGTTATCTATCTGGACTCTGGATTAAAGCACCCAAGAGGAAGCATGGACTGTGTGTGACAGAGATAGCCATCTCCTGCAGTATTCTGGACAAACCTTATGGACTTAAGCTTAAGCATTTTAGGAGTTTGCGTATTAAAAATGTTTATGTATGATTTCAGGGGACCTGAGTCATGCGAACCCTGGGAAGTTTTATGAGCTTCGAAGGATTATTTGAAACTATGTGCACTTTTAAAGTCCAGTAGGTCTCCCGGGAAATCTCCAGTGGGAAGTTTGTGCAAATGTAACTCCTCTGGTTATGCAAACAACCAGCCTTTTGAAGCTACGCCTTCTGGAGAAACATAGTGGCTACGAATTACCTTGTCCCAGATCAAAGGCCCAGGCTGTCTGGGCACTTTTCATGAGTGTTAGGACTATAACAGCATTTAAAAGAGAACTGGATATATTCATGGAGGTTAAGTCCATTAATGGCTACTAGCCAGGATGGGTAAGGAACGATGTCCCTTGCCTCTGTTTGTCAGAGGGTGGAGATGGATGGCAGGAGAGAGATCTTGATCATTACTTGTTAGGTTCACTCCCTCTGGGGCACCTGGCATTGGCCACTGTTGGTAGACAGGATACTGGGCTAGATGGACCTTTGGTCTGACCCAGTACGGCCGTTCTTATGTTCTTATGCTTGTTCTGGGACAAGCTTGTAGTCACCAGAGAATCTCCTCGGTGGGGTTTGATGGGCTGACTCCTACCAGAAACCTTGTTGGATTTGGGGTGACCTCTGCTAAGCTGTTTAGCAGGTGTGTAGGGTCCTTTAGTGTTTTTAATATGTTTTCTCTGTAATGCTTTCACCTAAAGAACAGACGTGCTTGCCTAGAAAGAGCCGGCTGGTGCCTTAACTGTGGGCAATGATGCTGTTTAGAGCCTCTGAGGTAGGAAAGCAAAGCAGTCTGACTTTCTGGGACATTCACAGTGAAGGCAGGGAACTGTGCAGCCTGGCAATACCCCGGTCAGGAGGGAGAGAGACACGTGTCTCTGTCCAAGAGAGGTGACGGCTGGGGAGCCGGGAGCTTAGAGTGGGTGCCCTTGTTGGACCAGGGAGGGGGAATACAGGTGCAGTTGCCCTGAACTGGGACACTGTGCACCTGTTAAACCCTTCCCCAGAGCAGGTGGGAGGGGAATGGGTGGGGACTGAGCCAGGGCAGTACAGCGGAGCCAGTGCGGGGAGGGGATGGAGTGGAGGCATCATGATTTGGGGCTGTGTTTGGCAAGGCAATATAGACAAGTGGATGGCGCATTGGGCTAGAAGTCAGAAGACCTGGCTTCTTCTAGCTCTGCCACTGTTTATCTTCCCTCTGTAAAAAGCGACAAAGTGTCCTGTGGCACCTCATAAACTAACAGCTATAAGGTATAAGAGTCTATAAGGTGCCACAGGACTCTTTGTCGCTTTTTACAGATCCAGACTAACACGGCTACCTGTCTGATACACCTCTACCCCGATATAATGCGACCCGATATAACACGAATTAGGATATAACGTGGTAAAGCAGTGCCCCGGGGGGCACACTCCAGCGGATCAAAGCAAGTTCGACATAACACAGTTTCACCTATAACGCAGTAAGATTTTTTGGCTCCCGAGGACAGCGTTATATAGGGGTAGAAGTGTACTGTCTTCCCTCTGTTTCCCTTTATCTCAATTACAATCTATTTCCATTGTAAACTCATTGACACGATGGGGGGTGGAGGGGGTTGCAGACCCCACATGCCTTTAAAAATTAGTTTAGATCGCCTCTGGAATCACTAACACTAAAATGCCTTTATCGGAGACATGTGGTGCCACTACAGGACAGAGTGAAGAGTCTTTGGGGGCCCTACCTGTGCATTGCCAATGTCGCACCCTGTTTGGATGACTTTTAACCTAAACTCTGAATGTCCTGGATTTGTCATGCCTGGTTTGGGGATAATTACAACGTCCCTGTACGGTTGTTTAACCTTAAGATCCTGATGCGTATTTTCAACCTTAACTGTGTCTTGAGATAGTTAAGTCTCTGGAGCTCCACATATCTCAGTGGAGCAATTTACGCCTTGCCCTGGGCTGTGCCTGGAGCCCTGATCTGTCCCTCATTTATTTACTTTGCCAGCTTTCTTGTTCCTTCGTGGTCCAAGGCAGGACAACAGAAGCATCAGCTGGGGATGGACCATAGCTAAAGTCTTGGTTCTGGATCGCCCTGGAACACAATCTCTATGCAGAATTACCTGGTTTAGCTGCGCTCAGGGATACAGTGCTCAGTGCACAGCACAGCTCCCTGGATCAGAGGAACGCCACAATAATTATAATAATAATTAATAAGCTCTTAACCCTGAGGCCTGGCAACGCTGCTGGTGACAACAAAAAAAATGGGTCCATTTGTACTGAGGCAGGCTTCTCATTATGTGCAGCCAATCATGAGAAACCCCTTGAAGTGAATAATGAGGATGGTGAGCTCTGGAGAGCTAGCGGAGTTGTGGGTATGGCTAATTTTCAAAAAGGAAAACCAAGTTGGTGATATTTTAAGGAATATTTCCCCCCCCCTCCCCTTTCTTTGAAATTTGAAAAATTCCGACCAAGAGGGGTGGGGGCAGGGCTATTTTCAAAGGCAGGAATAGCAGCTAGGGGCCTAGCTCCCTCTGGCTTCCAGAATTTAGATTTCTGTGTTTAAAACTTAAGGGGCTTGAAACTTGAATGAGGCTGAAATCTGCCCAGCTCAGGACCCTGGGTGAAGTTGGGAAAAGTGTCTATGTGCCATTTTTACACCAGGCCCCCACCCCAAACCAGGCACTGGCCCAAGGGGCAATTAACACCAGCCAAGGATCTAGGGATTGCTGGATCATAGTCACTGTAGTACACTCTCTTCCCCAGACGTGACCCCTGCAGCAGGAGGCATCAAGCGGGGATGGGGTAGACCCAGCCATGCCAGCTCTATATCACACAGGGATTCCCCCATGCCAGAGAGAGAATCCTCCAACTTTATGGCCTCTTTGTGCCACTGGAGAAGTCCAAAGGGGCCAGAACAGGGGTCAGGAACTGATCCAGGCTTTCAAACCCTCCCTGATACTCTACCTTCTTCTCCAGTTGTTCTTGCTGTGCTGTTGCGCGACATCATGCCAGACTTGTGACTTCACACTCACGGCTATAGCAAGAGACTTGGAGAGTGTAAAGGGATTACTGGCTTTGCTGCAAGGGACGCTGGGCTTGAAGGAGAAAACGCTTGTGGAAACACACCTGTGGTTAAGAAAGAACATGAGGAGTCCAACTCCAGGTGGAGAACACTGGGATTTTTCTCCACTCCCGGCCAGCGAGAAAGGCTCTAGTAGAAACACATGGGAAAAACCTGGGACTGATTTTGTTCTCACTCACATACATTTTACATCGTTGGTATTGATAGCATTGCTCCTGACTCTGATACACCAGAGGAAAGATCAGACCCAGGTCTAGTGTGAGCACAGGACGTGTGGGCCTCCCATTCGCCTAGGTGGGACGCTGTTGATTTAGATGGCGCGAGTCCTGGATTAGTACAAAGAAAACCACCCCGGCTGTGTTCTGCAGCAGGCGCTTGATCCAGCTCTGATTGCAGTCTGTGGGAGCCTTTCCGGGATCAGGCTGCAGCAGAAGGGGGAGCTGTTTAGGGATTATTATACTTTATTTGGCAGGAGAAGAGAGTGCCATTGAAGATATACTGCATCTTATGCGGGAAGAGAGGATGGTGCCATTTAGGTCCATGGTACCGATTTCGTTAGAAATTAAAGGTAGAAAAGCCATAATGCGTGCTGACAATCTGTCATCAGTTCCTATTCAAATACCAAATGAAGTATGAAAAGCCAGCGTTTATTTAGCCCGGCCAAATGTGATGCAGAGGAGGATATATTTAGACCTGAGCCAATATTCTGCTACATCTGCAAATGCCCCATTATCTTCCATTTTACTCAAAGTGGCGACTTGCTGGGTAACTGCTTGATTTGTGTTTCTAGCCAGAGTCTCAACTTGACCTTCTGAGGCAAGGGAACATTTATTTGAGGCTTTGGTGTGTCTTTCTCTTTGCCCCGTCTGTACTATGGGCCCATGCACACTACAGCTGTGATTTGGTAACTGGCCCATGAAACATGGAAACATGGTCCCTGGCAGCTGCAGAATGAAACTGACATGATTTTTGTCTGTCTCACTGCTGCCCACCACTGAATAGAAACATTTCAGGTTTCCTGGGGAAATTCTCCAGGGCTCCAGTTGTAACATCCCCACCTGACCTGGTTTCAACCAATCATTAATTTCAATGGGAGTTACACTCACCCAGCCGCTATTTTCCCCCCTTGGATGCCACCTGTTGTAATTCTTAGTAACTGCATTTTGCTTAATGCATCATTCAGCGATCGGCATGTCTAATAGGTGTAAGGATATGTGAACAGTTGTTCCTGATCACTTTCCTCTCCTCTAAATGTTTCATAATTGATTCCTTGAGGACCTGCTCCATGATTTTTCCAGGGACTGAAGTGATGGTGGAGGCTCTTACATTTAGGCCGGCACCAGTTACCCCAGCCCCGGGTGTGCACATCTCTGAATGTCAGCGTTCTAGACGGCTGCTGGCGCAGGCACGCTTGAGGTTCCTGAAGCTCTGTGTTGAGCTCAATGCTTTTTTTGCCTCTGTCTTCACGAACAAGGTCAGCTCCCAGATTGCTGCACTGGGCAGCACACTATGGGGAGAAGGTCACCAGCCCTCTGTGGAGAAAGAAGTGATTCGGGACTATTTAGAAAAACTGGACGTGCACAAGTCCATGGGGCCGGATGCGCTGCATCCGAGGGTGCTAAAGGAGTTGGCAGATGAGATTGCAGAGCCATTAGCCATTATTTTTGAAAATTCATGGAGATCGGGGGAGGTCCCGGATGACTGGAAAAAAGGCTAATGTAGTGCCCATCTTTAAAAAAGGGAAGGAGGAGGATCCGGGGAACTACAGGCCAGTCAGCCTCACCTCAGTCCCTGGAAAAATCATGGAGCAGGTCCTCAAGGAATCAATTATGAAACACTTAGAGGAGAGGAAAGTGATCAGGAACAGTCAGCATGGATTCACCAAGGGGAAGTCGTGCCTGACTAACCTAATTGCCTTCTATGATGAGATAACTGGCTCTGTGGATGAGGGGAAAGCAGTGAATGTGTTATTCCTTGACTTTAGCAAAGCTTTTGATACGGTCTCCCACAGTATTCTTGCCAGCAAGTTAAAGAAGTATGGGCTGGATGAATGGACTGTAAGGTGGATAGAAAGCTGGCTAGATCGTCGGGCTCAACGGGTAGTGATCAATGGCTCCATGTCTAGTTGGCAGCCAGTTTCAAACGGAGTGCCCAAGGGTTGGTGTTGGGGCCAGTTTTGTTTAATATCTTTATTAATGATCTGGAAGATGGTGTGGACTGCACTCTCAGCAAGTTTGCAGATGACACTAAACTAGGAGGTGTGGTAGATACACTAGAGGATAGGGATCAGATACAGAGGGACCTAGACAAATTAGAGGATTGGGCCAAAAAAAACCTGATGAGGTTCAACAAGGACAAGTGCAGAGTTCTGCACTTAAGACGGAAGAATCCCATGCACTGCTACAGACTAGGGACCGAATGGCTAGGTAGCAGTTCTGCAGAAAAGGACCTAGGGGTCACAGTGGACGAGAAGCTGGATATGAATCGACAGTGTGCCCTTGTTGCCAAGAAGGCTAACATCATATTGGGCTGTATAAGTAGGGGCATTGCCAGCAGATCGAGGGACGTGATCATTCCCCTCAATTCGACATTGGTGAGGCCTCATCTGGAGTACGGTGTCCAGTTTTGGGCCCTACACTACAAGAAGGATGTGGAAAAATTGGAAAGAGTCCAGTGGAGGGCAACAAAAATGATTAGGGGGCTGGAGCACATGACTTATGAGGAGAGATTGAAGGAACTGGGATTGTTTAGTCTGCAGAACAGAAGAATGAGGGGGGATTTGATAGCTGCTTTCAACTACCTGAAAGGGGGTTCCAAAGAGGGTGGATCTAGACTGTTCTCAGTGGTGGAAGATGACAGAACAAGGACTAATGGTCTCAAGTTGCAGTGGGGGAGGTTTAGGTTGGATATTAGGAAACACTATTTCACTAGGAGGGTGGTGAAGCACTGGAATGCGTTACCTAGGGAGGTGGTGGAGTCTCCTTCCTTGGAGGTTTTTAAGACCCGGCTTGACAAAGCCCTGGGTGGGATGATTTAGTTGGGAATTGGTCTTGCTTTGAGCAGGGGTTGGACTAGATGACCTCCTGAGGTCCCTTCCAACCCTGATATTCTATGATTCTATGATTCTATGATTGGGCCAGTACCGTAGTCCAGCAAGGCAAGAAGGGACAGAGAGAGTCTAATTTGGGATCAATCCAAGCTGTGCAGCCCCTGGGAAGATGGGAGTTGTTATTTTCGAGCTCAGTAACCCTGGATCCTGGTTAACCAGTAAAACTACTTTTTCTCTTCTCAGACTCAAGGAAGCCACTTAGGGCAGGACTACACTTAAAATGCAGCACTGTTGCGGGTGCGCCGTTGTAGCGCTTAAATGAAGATGCTCCTACGCCAATGGGAGAGCTTCTCCCATCGGCGCAGTTAATCCACCTCCCCGAGAGGCAGTAGCTATGTTGGTGGGAGAAGCTCTCCTCTCCTGCACAGGAGGATAGGTTGGTATAACTACGTCGCTCGGGGTGTGGATTTCCCAACATATCTCTTATCTCTTTATCTTGTGTAACATCTCGCGCCGCCTGTCCACTCCCATTAACAATACAAGTATCAGGAAGGACGGTCTTGTGGTTAAGGCACTGAGCTGAGCATGCAGAGAGCAGCATTCAGTTCCCTCCTCTGCCACAGACTTCTTGCAGTCTCTGTTCCCCATCACCCTCTTTGATAAGGGATTGTTCATAACACTTCCTATGCCTATTTAGACCCTGAGCTCTTTGGGGGAGAGACCATCCTTTGCTGTGTATATATACAGCGCCTAGCACAACCTCTTGATCAGGGCCTGCAAGTACTAGAGTAATCAATAAACTGTGCTGAGTCCTATGGGCATGTTGGCTGACAGTCACTGCAGCATTCAGTAAAACAGATAGTTTGTTCCTAAGAATATATCTTTATCCCTTATGGACTGGAAACCTGCTGGCAGGTGACCCAGGAGAGGACAATTCAGACTGGTGAGAGGCAGAACATATTCTTAGACTATTTTTCATTAGAAAGCTATTCAAACAAAAGCTGTTGCATGGTCCCTTCCCTAGAAAGGAAGGTAAGATACTTAACAGAGCTGGGTGGAGAAGAATGATTCCATTCCACAAAGACTTTTGATATTTCCAAATTTGGTTTCATTCTGATTAGGAAAAAAATCTGAGAATGTTGATATTCTCCATGGAAGGGAATGGAGCCCTGGCTCCAGGGCAGTCTGCCACCAGTGGGAACTGTGGACCCTGGAATGAATCCCTGTGGGGCCTGACTTGGACGCAGTCCACCTGGTGGTGCTGAGCGCCTGAGGAACAGGGTGAGTGAACTGTCAGAAAACCAGGCCTGCAGCAGAGCCAATCTCAGGGTGACCTAAGAAGCACAGCTGGCCTGGCTCCATTGCTGATTCTTCCCATTAGTTAGGCAGAGTCCTAGCCATCGGATATCAGGCCCTCAGGAGGTATCTAGTCCAACCCCTACTCAACATAGGACTGATCCCCAGACAGATTTTTTATCCCAGTTCCCTAAGTGGCCCTATCAAGGATTGAACTCACAACCTTGGGTTTATCAGGCCAATGCTCAAACCACTGAGCTATCCCTCCCCCCTGCCTTGTTCCAGTCTTGGACCCAGCCTCTCTCCTCCCTTGGACCCAGCCTTCCCCATCTTGTCTTATTCCAGGTAACTCAGCTCTGATCCTCAGCTCAAATTCCTGACATCTGACCCTTGGCTCTAGCATCTGGCCTCTAACTTGGCTCTGACCCCAGGCTTTTATTCCTGGCTACCGTCGATTGCTCTAATTAGACATGACTCCAGCTCCAACCACTGGGCATGACTGCCCACATCCCAGTCTCTGATAGGAGGTTTCAAAACCTGCCTGGGTTCCATTGAAGCTTCACTGAAATTGAACCACATCTGCAAAACCTTTCAATTTTGTTGCCTCAGCAAAACAACAGTTCGTCATTGTTCTTCCCACCAGCTCTAGTACATCACCGGGCCCCTGACTTTAAGCATGTGACTTCATGCTCATTTGGTTACGGTTTGGCATATGACGTAAACACCTTGCTGAATTGAGGCCATAGTAACGGAGAGGATGAGTACGGTGTATCTCTGGTAATAACCCTCTGGGAAATTTTCCAGTGTATCCCAGCTGGAGAACCTGAGAAAACCTCATCTCATGTTCGTCTTTCACGAAGGGCCCCGATATCATCAATATCTAAGTAAGACCCATCACAGCAAATTGATATGCTGTGTCGCTGATTCCCTCCACCCTAGACAAGGTCCCTGAGCCCTGACCTTGATTTTCTTTCATGGTTGCCCTGCTGGAAAAGGTAGCAGCTATCTCTTCTCAACACCGGCCTGTTGCACTCATCTGAAGTGCTTTCATCGCTAATATCTTCGCCTGCTGAAATGATGCTAGGAGAAGCATGTGAGACGCGTGAATTCTTTATGCATTCTGCCAGAGTAAGACAGCTCCTTCCCCCCTGCCCCGCAACAGGAGAAATACAGGTTTCTGAAGTATCACCTCAGAGCAGGGGGCTCTCTTGGTATTACAAAGCTTTAACTCCTTGAAAAACTCTAGTCATTACATGCTTGAGCAGCTACTGGACCAAGAGAAAGTTGTGCCTGATGAGTCTGACAAGTACAGAAAGGGCAAGCCTGATGTTGCCCTCATATTCCCCGGGCTTCTTATCACCTTTGTCATTAACACTCCCCACCCATCATAGATGGGCAATTCAGTGCTAATTTTGCATACTAAAAAGGGAGGGGAGTTTTAGGTCCCAAAACTGAAGAAGTGGGCTGTAGTCCACGAAAGCTTATGCTCTAATAAATTTGTTAGTCTCTAAGGTGCCACAAGTACTCCTGTTCTTCTTTTTGCGGATACAGACTAACACGGCTGCTACTCTGAAACCTACTTAAAGTTGTTACTTGGTGAATTATTCTCTGGTAATGTCTCATGTCCTCGGTATTCCCATCTCCTCAGTAAATGAGACCTCCTTCGATCACTCAGACATGGTCCTGAGCACAGCTGGGTGAAAATGTTGGTAAATAGTATATTTGCAAATTCAGCTTGTATTTGGTGAATAGTTTCATCCAAGCTAGATTTTCTTTTCTTTTCTTTTTAAAAAAAAGCATCCAGAAATGAAATGAAAGCGGGGAGGGGGGAATCATTTTGGGTTGAATTAAATATTTTATTTAGCCCAATTTTTTTTCCTTGTTTAGGTTTTTCATGCTGGCAAGAAAAAACAAAACATTCCTGGTTTTTGTGTCGACCTGGAATGAACGTTTTTTTGGTGTGTTTGTTCAGCCACTGACCTGTAAAATCATCTCGGCACTCAGCTCTAATAGTGAGGTTTGTATCTATAAGCTGTATTGACCTGCACTGTAACCGCAAAGCACTAATTAAAGCCCCAGATTCTTTTCTAGAATGAAATAGGATCAGGATAAAACCCAGGATAGATTATCTGGGGATAATTTCCTTTTTGTCCTGCTCAGAATTGTCTGAGTTTTATAGATTCCAGAGAGCAGTGACTGGCAAGTCGCTGTCAATAGGTTATGAGCCGAGCTTTATACTGAGGGTACGTCTATACTTACCCGCTGGTTCGGCGGCAAGCAATCGATCTTCTGGGATCGATTTATCGCGTCTTGTCTAGACGCAATAAATCGATCCTGGAAGTGCTCGCCATCGACGCCGGTAATCTTGCTCCGCGAGAGGTGGAGTCGACGGGGGAGCCTGCCTGCCGCGTGTGGACCCACGGTAAGTACCTTTAAGTTCGAACTGGGATACTTCGACTTCAGCTACGTTATTCACGTAGCTGAAGTTGCGTATCTTAGTTCGAACTGGGGGCTTAGTGTGGACCAGCCCTGAGTATCTCATCTGTAGGTTCAGCATGATTATCTAAGACACCTAATCTAAGACTACCTGAATCTTCAAGACAGGGTTGGAAGTCTCATCAGAAAAGAATTTCACACAGTGGACCAGCCTCACCAATATACGTCGGCCTCACGTGCCACACAGGCATTCCATAGCATCCAGACAGCTGCTTTGTGTTGCCAGAGCAACACAAGTACACAAGCAAAGCTGCTGGAACATACAGATGAAGAACCTGGACTAGTATAACAAAAGTTTTGATGTCCAGTCGCAGATGGAAATACTGCAAGGAGAACTTCGCATGCCAAGTTTCTACCACTTCCATTTCTGCTCCGAGATGGAGATCAGACTGGTGAAGATTTAGCGAAAATGGAGAGTAAATATTATCCAAACATTTCAAAGCCTCAAATCAGCGAGAAACTGCTGAACTAAAATTAATTTGCAAACTAGATACCATTAACTTGGGGTTGAATAGAGACTGGGAGTGGCTGGGTCATTACACAAATTGAATCTATTTCCCCATGTTAAGTATCCTCACACCTTCTTGTCAACTGTCTGGAATGGGCCATCTTGATTATCACTACAAAAGCTTTTTTTTTCTCCTGCTGATAATAGCACATCCTAATTAATTAGCCTCTTAGAGTTGGTAGGGCATCTTCCACCTTTTCATATTCTCTGTATGTATGTATATCTTCTTACTATATGTTCCAGTCTATGCATCTGATGAAGTGGGCTATAGCTCACAAAAGCCTATGCTCAAATAAATTTGTTAGTCGCAAAGGTGCTACAAGTACTCCTGTTCTTTTTGAAAGTGGTGGAAGGCTCAGACAATTCAGAGGTGAGTGGATTTTAGTGTATAAGTATCTTTAGGGGGTGGTGGCGGGAAATACCGGGTACTAACGGACTTTTTAACATCATGGAAAATAGCATCACAAGAACCTATGGTTGGAAGTTAAAGCCAGACAAATTAAAATAGAAATAAAGGCACAATTTTTTAACAGTGCGTGATTAGCCTTTGGAACAAACTACCCAGGGAAGTGGTAGATTCTCCGTCTCTTGGTATCTTTGGATGAAGATTGGATGCCTTTCTGAAAGATGCTTTAGCCAAACACAAGTTATTGGGCTCAATACAGGGTTAACTGTCTGATATTCTGTGGTCTGTGTTATACGGGAGGTCAGACTAGATCCACCAATGGTCCCTTCTGGCCATTAAATCTATGAATCCTGAGTTTTGGGAGGGAAGAGGGTTCTTTGTCCAAGCTAGTTGGTTTCGGTCTATCTGACTAGGTACCTACATGGCCCGTCACTGAATTCTGAGCACCTATGATGACATGAAGGGCACAAAATCAAGCATCTTAAGTATCCTCATGTTAAGTATCCTCACACCTTCTTGTCAACTGTCTGGAATGGGCCATCTTGATTATCACTACAAAAGCTTTTTTTTTCTTCTGCTGATAATAGCACATCCTAATTAATTAGCCTCTTAGAGTTGGTAGGGCATCTTCCACCTTTTCATGTTCTCTGTATGTATGTATATCTTCTTATGAGTACCAAATCTGTCCTGTAGGAGGGTCCCTGGTGCCTTGCCCCTTGCTATTGGCTGTGTCCTAATGACACAATCTAGCCCCAAATCCTTATCTCGGTAATAAAATTAGACAGGGTCCCAAACATGCCATCAGTGCTGAAAATGGCAAGGCACCAGGACTGAACCAAACTGCAATTGCTCCCCCAAGACACATTGCGTTTGGATTTTTCCAAAGCGGCAGCAGAAAGCAATATACAGCAGTTGACAGCTGTAATCTTATCAGGGTTCCAGTGTTCTTCATGGAATATGTCCCCACGTACAAATTACAAAATGCTCCATCTGTGCTAACCGGATTGAAATGCCAGCCCCACTCCTAGGGTAGCACAGCAGAATTTGTGTTTACTGTGTTTGTGTATTAGATTAGCGGTGAGCATGGGCTGGTTTTAAATTCTAATTTCAGCTGTTTGACTGCAGCAGAATGCAATATTCATGTATGTCAGCCCGATAGATCAAATACCATAGTTAATGGCAGTGGAGATAAATACTGAATTAAAGGAATAATGCAGGTTCATGCTTGATTCATATGATAATGTTGAAGAATGTTGTATATACATTATACTAATAACTAGGGATGCATTGACCCTCAGTGTGCTTTGACTGGCGAAGCAGTAAAGATGAAAAAACAACCACCACTCTGTCTGCAATTAAAATATTCAGTGGAAGTGTATAATGGGTCTTATGTGTGGACAGCTGCTTAGAGCAAACCAGAGATGAACCTGGAGTCCTGAATTTTATATCTATTAGCCAGGATGGGCAGGGATGGTGTCCTGAGCCTCTGTTAGCCAGAGGCTGGGAGTGGGCGACAGGGGATGGATCACTTGATTCCCTGTTCTGTTCATTCCCTCTGAAGCACCTGGCATTGGCCGCTGTTAGAAGACAGGATACTGGGCTAGGTGGACCTTTGGTCTTATCCACTGTGGGCGTTCTTATGTTCTAATTTTTCAAACTCCCTCCTCTCTTGCTTAAGGGTAACTAAATGGGCCAGTTGCTAATGCTGAATAAACACTCACTTTCCTTCCTCGGTCACTTCTTTCCCTCTAGAGTCTAGGACCGAGACATTTGCTCTGTGACTGCTTCAGGCAGCATCTCATTAGGACCGTGTGAAGCTTTGCAAACAAGCAACCACAACTAAAATGCAGCCTTTAGACAGAAAAATAACCCTAGTCCATAGAAATGACCTGAAGCTGAGACCTAGGGAAGGGCTCCTGATTTTGCTGTCCTTTCCACCCATTTTAACCTGCTGTTTTCAGTGCTGCGACTCCAGACTCTCGCTGAGATAAGCGTGAGCAGAGTCAGGACCTACATGCCACGGATATGGCCAACGTTCCCATGTGAATCACTGAGGCAATGGCAAGGCCTTGCAACTTCTGCGAACGGCAGGCGAGGAGGTTGCAGGGAAGCATTTAAACACTGTTTCACATCTGGGCGATAGAAGCCGTCGCAGATGGGGCTGTTTCTCTCTCTCTCAGCCAGCACTTGGGGCAGTCAGAATAAATGATTGTGGGGCTGGGGGCCCAGCACCAGTAAAAGGGAAATAGTTGATCATGGTAAGTGTATATTGTAGCAGACAGAGGAGGGCCAAATGAACAGAGCACTACACTTGGACTCAGGGCCGCAGGGTTCTATTCCTGGCTCTGTCACTTGCCTTCTGGGTGACCTTTGACAAGTCACTTCCTTGCCTCAGTTTCCCCACTGTATGTTAGGGACAATGATACTAGCCTCCTTTGTGAAGTACCTTGAGAACTACTGATAAATAAGAGCTAGGTGGTCTTATTATAAACCATCAACTCTGCTCTTCAGCTTCCTGTCTCACCCTCCAGTTACTATATTTTTATCCCCGGCTTTATGAATATTTAACGTGAGAAGGCCAGCCTGAACCCTTCCCAGGAAAGCTCTGCTCATCAGCCCCCCTAATTTATGCAAATGCAGAGGGCCAAAGAGTTTCACTTCATTGTTACAAATTAAAAGTTCCCTGACATTTCCAATTAGCGGCAGAGCAAAGCAACCCAGCTCTAAATACATCAGTAAGCCAGCGAGCGTGCACGGCAGATGCACCGCCCGGGCGCTGAGATGCCGAAGGGTGAGACACTCTTATTAGGAGGAAAATTAATGACAGGGCGTCATTGGAGCCATTGCTCGGTGGAGCTAATCTAGAGTTCATGGAGGGGAAGGGGAGATCCTTACCCAGGACAGGGAGCCTGTCAATAACGCTAAGCCATCTTATATGTTGCATGGATTTGGCAGAGCGGCTCTGCCCCTTATCTGCCTATCTGAGGTTTAAGCCGGAGTGAAGAGCGGCTTTAATAAATCAGCACGCTGCTGATTGACAACGGCCTGGTTTCCATAGGACAAAGTCATGCTAGTGCTGAAATGCCCTTTGCCGCTATCAGCAGAGCTGCGGTGGCTGGGGTCAGGCTTGCTGTAAACAGCTCTGCAAGGGAAACTTACAAGCAAGACAGGAGGCTGAATTAAAGTGAAGTGACGAGGATCAGTGATTAGTACTCAGATAGGGTGACCAGATGTCCCGATTTTATAGGGACAGTCCCGATATTTGGGACCGTGTCTTATATAGGTGCCAATTACCCCCCACCCCCGTCCCGATTTTTCACCCTTGCTATCTGGTCACCCGACGTAAAGATCTTTGGCTGCCAGCCCTGGCTCTGCCACTCACGGGTGTGGTGCAAATCCTTCCCCACCCCAATGAAATTCGGCTGGGTCGTGAGCCCCACTGTGGGCCTGCAGGAGAGTAGGGTAGTATAAGGAGTTCCCTTATCCCCCTCCAGCATGGAGGATAGGAGCTGTGCAAGCGGGCAAAACCGAGAGGAAAGGAATCCTCTATGCCAGCCAAAGGGCTGGAGCAGTTTCTTCAGCCACTGAAACAAGGAGCCAGATTGTAAGCGACTCTTGCGCCATTCCTTGGCAGGGTAGCTACATGCTGTTCCTTGCTCCGGTTGGATTGCAAGGGCATAATGTGTAATGCCGTCGGCAGCAGGATTTGACCCTGGGGCTTTGGATCTAAACCCATGTGCCACTACTGCCTGAGCAGAAAGATCTGTAGCGGGCTCACTACCCCGCTATCTGTGACCCAGCCAGCGCAAGAGAGGGACGGAGCACCACACGGAGGGAGACTACGAATACAGTCCTTTGCTGGGTTTGCCAAGACGCTTAGATCTGGGTTGATTTATTTTGTTGGGTGGAAACCTCATTAAACTCGCTGGCTTCAACTGTAGTTTGATTTGGCTTTGGGGGCTCCGAAATGCAAAGGGAAACTCAGGGATGCAAACAGGCACCGAGCAAAACAAAAGATTCCATTCAGCCCTGCCATTGACTGGCCTTGTCTAAGCCACTGCCTTGCTCGGTGCCTCAGTTTCCCCATCGGTGAAATAGAGCTATGCTAACTGATCTTCCTCAGAGAGGGGGCTGTTAAGCTTTCTTCATGTTTGTATGGCACATTGGGGGCAAGACATGCTACTGGGCAGCAAAGGACTGTGCACTTGTTATGAATCTATTTATTTCTCTACTTGCAATAATGACCAGTGAGGTAACCTTGTAAGGTGTGGTTAATCCACACAAAAAATTGCCCTCCTTGGGCCTGATTCTCATTTATCCCAAGGCCCATTTTATTTATTATTTTCCCGCAGGATTAGATCATGGGGATTGTTTTAAAAAATAAATAACCTGCACAACATACAAGAGCTTTAAGCATAAAACAGGGAAACTACTGTCTAGGATTTACCCCCATGAGCCCCCTGTACATCCTGACCGGGAATCGGCTCCATAGGGTTCGGCAAGTCAGGAGTTTTGTTAAATCTTCCACAGAATTCCTGCATTTGAGGTGCTCAGATGCGTTCGATCTCCCTGGACTTTTCACTCTTTTGTCCGCAATGATCTCTGGTAGGCGTGGCTTGTTGGACGGTTGCGTGATATCAACCTGGGGTTGCCAGCCTTCACACAACGCACCCGGCCGGGTGAGGAGCCGATAATCCAGCTAAGCCCTTCTGAGGCCCCTTTTACGCTGTTTGTAGTAATCATTGATTTGCCTGTATTCTTCATATTGGGTGGTGGTGATTGGTTAGGCCCCACTAGATGACAAACCAGTATTTCCAGTCCATGGGTGGTTACTGTTATCATAATTAATTATTGTGGGAGTACCTAGGAGCCCCAGTCATGAACCAGGACCCCATGGCGCTAGGTGCTGTACAAACACAGAACAAAAACATGGCCTCTGCCCCAAAGAGCTTCCAATGTACAATGCTCTGACACTGCGATTGTCACCCACTTTAAGAACCCGCTATCCTTCCAGAGCAATGTAAAGGGGGCGTAGTGTCAATGGGAATCAAGGGGCATCAAATGTAGCCGTCGTCTAAATCCTCAGCTGCCTGCCTCATCCTCATGAACCAATTCCTAATATACAAAATGCCCAGTGCTTCTCTCCTCGCCCGTCTTCCCCCTTCCAGCCCCTGTAAGTCAAGACCTCTTCTCCCTCATGAAGAGACTGCTGCACTTCGGTCTGTCCCACAGCTCCATGGCAAATGGAATGTCTGACCGGTCTTTGGGCTTGGTAGGCTTCTGGTGTTGCTCTGCATTACGCGAGCCTCCTGTGATGAAGCTATTGGAGGGTGGGTACTGTTCTGGATGACTTGGCAGTAGTGTTACATTACTTCCCGGGTGGAATCACTCCACCATTGTCTAAATAGAGAAGGTAGTCAAAAAAGGGGAGGGGAACCAGACTGATTTGACATAGGTCACAGAGCTGGCTAGCGCCGGAGCCTAGCTTTCCTGACACCCTCTTTGGTAATCTACCCACTAGACAATGTTGTGGGACTCACGTAGGAGGGCCATTTAAAGACTGATGTTCTAGTGACTTCGGGAGGCAGTTTTGGAAAAGGGTCCCTTGAGGAAGAAGTGTCTAGAAGTGAGAGAGCCAGCTGGGGGGCCTAGGGGGTCCACATTCAATTCCAGACCTGTCACAGACACCTTGTTTGACTTTGAGCAAGTCCCTTAGTCTCCCTGGGCCTCAGTTCCCCATCTGAGCAGTGGGAATATTAGCACTGCCCTGCTTCACAGGGGGATTGTGAGGGTAAATACATAAAAGATGTGAGGAGCTCAGATACTACCATGATCTGGTATGGGGGGGGGGGTATTGAAGTCCCATAGATTGGGATGTCTGCCTCAATGAGGCAGAACGCCATCATGCGTGCAGTTCTGCACAGCAATCCACAGAGGTTTATGGCTAAATGCCACCGGTGAGCTCTTGGCTATTAAATATATATATTCTGCCAAATGGAAAGCATTGTCCTAATGTTTAAAGCGTAGAAATATCAGTCTTCTCTAGTTGCACTGTCTTAAGCATTTCGTAGTGTTAGATTTGCAAGTGGAAACCACACAGCAGAGAACCTCCAGCCGGCACTTTTCCCGTTTTACAAACTTATCAGGTTGCAGATACAGTGAGAAAGCAGAAGGTACAATGTGTTCAGACACTGAGTGCAAGAAAAACTAATAATAATACCAGAGCTTTTATTAGATTCACACACTGTAGCTTGCACAGCTCCTCCCCAGGGGGAGATAAAAGTTTTGTGGTGGTGTCTTTCTTTTTCTTTCTTTCTTTCTTTCTTTCTTTCTTTCTTTCTTTTTCTGTTTTCTCTCTCTTTTTTTCTTTTTTTAGGGAAAATATTTAGCTTGATATCTAACAGAAATATTGAGTGTTTTATTTCTTTCTCCCTCTCTTGTCTGTTGCAATCTTTGATAAAGAAAAAAATCTCAAAAAAGGTCTGGTAATTAGCAATTAATTCTTTTAGTTTATAGCACCGAAGCAGTGGAACCTGAAGAAGTTGTAGTATAAAATTAGTTGTAATTAGCTTTTAGAGCACTAAATAAACAATGGCATGACCACGGAGAATTAATGTTATGCATTTATTTTTAACAATGTTTATACAGGCGGTTTTTTGAACAAGGGCCTGTGGCATTTATGTTTACTAATGCAGGGAAAACAGCAACAAAGGGGAATTACATTTAGCCTGCATTAAGACAACACTATGCAAATCAGGGAATGATAAAAAGAAGTCTTTTGATAGGGTTTTTATAGACTCTACACCTGAATAGTGTATAAGGGCCTGACACATCTCTGAGGAATTCAGATAGTCACATACTCCATCATTCTAAATCACAGCCATGTTGATCTCTTGTAAATATCACGCGTCCAAGTCAGCTGTATGGGTCAAGTTGAAGCTTTTCAAAAGTGACTAGTGATTTGGGGTGCCATGATGGCCTCAAGCACTGAACATCAGTAAGTGGGCTCAGGTTGGGCACCCAAAAATGGAGGCAGCTATGCTCTCTGTATGTGTGTATATATATATCCTCAATATTTATTCCACTCTGTATGCATCCGAAGAAGTGGGCTGTAGTCCACGAAAGCTTATGCTCTAATAAATTTGTTAGCCTCTAAGGTGCCACAAGTACTCCTGTTCTTTTTACGGATACAGACTAACACGGCTGCTACTCTGAAACCTAAAATCACCAGTAACTTTTGAAAACCTTGGCCCACATTTTGGTACAAACAAAAATTAGGTACCAAGGCCCAAATCCTCAAAGGTAATTAAGTGCCTAACTCCCTCTGAAATCAGTGTGATTTAGGCACCTAAATATATTTGAGGATCCGGGCCCTGCATCCATCATGAAGCACCTCAAATAAGTGGTCTGGTTTTCAGAGGGGTTGAGCACCCACAGCTCCCTTTGAATGGGGGTGAACTGTTCTTAGTGAACAATGTACTTGATGAAGACTTTTAATGTATGCAGATTGGTTTGTTTGCCAATAGAGTTCTCTTTCCAAAGAAGCTCCTTCATGCGTTCTCCTGTGCTGCCTTCTCACACATGGGAGAGCACCCCGTAAACAGCCACAAAGCTATCTCAGTGTCCCCCTTCCAGTTCCATCTGCAAACTCTCCTTTGATGTGAGCCCTACACAAAACCTGAACACTGCCCAGCAAGCTGACCAGTACTGTCTCATTGTTTCCTTGTGCTCCCCGTCTGTAAGTTCTTGTTTTATACTTGGCTTGTAAGGTCTTCTGGGGAGGTATCTGTTTGGTTTTTGTTCTGTATGTACGGCACCTGAAACAATGAAGTCCTAGTTCATGACTGGGGCACCTAGGTACTGCCTCAATACAAAAAAATTAAAAATAATTGTCTTGAGCTGCAGTTGCCAAGTTTGTATTTGCTATTGGTTAGCACTGCTGTGTGACTGGCCATAATAGGCACATGCTGGAGGCCATCCCTATTCATCAAAGCATGTAAGCCTATGCTAACTTATGAAGTCATTAAGTCAATGGGATTTTAAGTGCATGCACGATTCATTTTCCAGGATCATTTACGTGGACAAAACTTCACTCACCCAGATGTTTGTGACGAACAAGCTGGCAAGGATGGGACAATGGAAATTTGGTCTCTAATCCCCGAAAGCCTTCACAAATAATTTGTCCTTCTTTATCTCCCCAGCTCTGTGATGAATGCAGGGAAAGGAAATGAGAAGACACATAAAACCTTGTTTGCGTTCCATGATTTTACTACTAACAGGATGTACTAATTAACAAAGGAACCTCAGCAGACAGGAGTCCTTGAAGCGTTTTTTAATTAACACGCTCTCGAAGGTAGGAAGGCACAGAGAAGAATTTTGCAACTAGCAGGTCAAAGGTCCCTCTTTTGCTGTCCAGAGAACTCACTGGTAGGTCTAGGCTTGTTATGATATGAGTCAACTGCCAGGCTGCACCTAAAACTGCACTGTAGGCCCTGCTTCAAAGGAACAGGTTTCAATTAAAATATAAGAGTTGTCAATGACCGTCTTTAATCAAGGGTTTAATGAATGGCTGACAGTTATGGCATTTAATGCTATCAGTCTGTCATTAATTGTTTCAATGAAGCACCGACAGGACATATATTTATATTATAACCTTCTATTCAAAAGCTCCCAACGGAATTCTAAAAGTTCCCATAGCTTCTCTTTAGTGCTGTTTAGTGTTAGCTCAACTCCGGGCCCATGCAGTGTATGAATACACCTGGAGCCAATATATCAAAGCTTATCGTGCCCACACTAACAATGTGGTTCTCTGTCCCCCTCTAGTGGTTAGAGGGTGTGTAGACATATAAACGTCTATGACTGCCTAGAGGTCTATTTAAATCGTGGTGAAATCACACATTTTTCGCAGGTTGGTCACGGCATAAATAGCAAATTTCGCAGATGTGTTCATACCATGCCACCCTTACATCAGTGCTGCTGCTGGCAGCAGTGCTACCTTCAGAGATGGGCACCTATCCAGCAGCTGCAGCTCTCCAGCCTCCCAACTCTGAAAGCAGGGCAAAAGTAAGGGTGGTAATACTGTGACCCCCTTACAATAGACTTGCAAACCCCGTTTGGGTCAGGACCCCCAGTTTGAGAAAGGCTAGGGTAAAAGTACAAGAAAAGATCAGATTTCATAGGGAAGCCCAGATTTCATGATCCGGGACACATTTTTCATGACCACAAATTTAGTAGGGCCCTACTACTGTCACACCTTTAGTTCAAGTAGTTGTAGAGCATGTTTTTAGATCTAGAAATCCTGGGTTCAAAACCTGCAGATGACCTATGCAGAAGATCAGACTAGATAAACATCAAGGTCCCTTTTAGTCTTAAAATCTATGAAAGCAACGATGTTGTTACAGCTATTGGACTCTAATCAAACACTTTATCTAGGAACTTACTGAATTTCTATATGTTTATTATTATTATAGCACCTAGGAGACCTGGTCATGAACCAGGACTCCACTGTGCCAGGTGCTGTACAAACACAGAACAAAAACACTGTCCCTGCCCCAAAGAGTTTGCAAGCTATCCTGATCCTGCCCAATGTGGTCACTCCTCACAGGCTGCCTCGGATGAAGCCTGCACTTGTGCAACTCAAGGTATGTCTACACTGCACTGTAAACCTGAATCTGTGGGACCCGGGTTTGAGGAGTTGGTGTTTCCAAGCCCGCACTTGAGTGTCCACACTGCTTTGTACTCCTGAGCTGACCATTGCTGGAGTCAGGTCTCACAGCCGGGTTAATGCGTCCATACTGCACTGTGCAGACCTTCTAACTTGGGTCTCCGGCTTGAGCTGCGTCCACACTGCAAAGTAACAGGGCTTGGACCCAAGTTGCAGCGGGACTCAGGCTCTGACCCACTGCCCCCAGCAGGGTTCTCGGACCAGGCCCTGAGGGCTTGCTGACCCGAGTGAGACTGATTTGTGTGTGGAAAGAATGGGGGGTTGGGCTCAAACCTGAGTCAGAGCCCAGCCAGTGTAGCCATACGCTGAGTTCTGCTGCCACTTACTGTACACGTGGCCACCTAGCTGCTGGCTACTAGATCGGTAGGCACCATTATACATTTGGAGCTCAGGCCTCAGCTGGTGGAAATGAGTATAGCTCCACAGATGTGGATGGAGTCATTGAAGTCAATGGAGTTACACTGATTTACACCAATTGCGGATCTGGCCTTTCAATTTCATCCCTTTCTTTTGCTTGTGACGTTTTATTCTCACGCAAAGGGTCACATTGACAGGCTGGGAGATGACATGGGTCCCTCGCAGCACAGACAATGACTGGGCAAGCATCCCCGCCCGGCTCTGGCAGTCGCCCCCCAAACTGACTGAGAGAGCCCAGCAGTAGGGAAGAAAGCCCAGTTCTCTAGCCGATGCCCTTTCAAACCTGGCCTCCCCGCAGAGAGGGCCAACAATAACATCAGTGCACATGGATTGCAGTGCTGGCTTTGTGGTATGAATGCTAGCCTCAGACCCATCCAACTCAGTGCACTAATTGGCTATTGAAGGATCGTTACAGTACTTTGACTTGTCCGACATATAAAAGAGAGGAGAAGGGGCCATGTATACCCTTTTCAGAGGAGAATTTAGAGGGCTGGTGAAAGGTCTTGGCTTATTTGTCCACTAGCTGACAACAGAAGAGACTCCCACCACAAAGACAACAATGCTCCTCACACACTCAGAGGAGGAGAGAAGCCAGAAAAGAAACTGGTGTTAATCATTGAAATGGGCTTGGAGGGATCACGAGAGGTCATCTAGTCTAGCGCCCTGTGCTGAGTCAGGGCCAAGTAAACCTAGACCATCCCTGACACGGGTTTGTCCAACCTGGTCTTTAAAACCTCCAATGATGGGGATTGCACAACCTTCCCGGGTTGTCCATTCCAGAGGTGAACTACCCTTCAGGTTAGAAAGTTTTTCCTAATCTCCCTTGCTGCAGATTAAGCTGATTACTTCTTGTCCTGCCTTCAGTACACACGGAGAACAATTGACCACTGTCCCCTTTATAACAGCCCTTAACATATGTGAAGACCTGTTGTGATAACTGAGCCTTCAGATTGACCCAAATAGTGAGCTCAATTGCAATAAATGAAGGTAAGTTCATAAGACACCACAATAACCTATAACAACAAATGTTGATGGGAAAAGGTATGTAAAGGAGACAGACTGAATTAGTCCAAACAAAAAGGCTCCTGATATAATTCAAGGGCTGTGTTAAAATCATACCTGGTAAACAAGAAAAGTGGAACTGGCAATCACTGAACCAAAATTGGGGTGTCAGAAACTAGGCCTAATTGGTGGACAAAATAATGAGGGGATGGGCTGTTCCACCCACCACTACCTTTAGTGGGTCCTTAAAGAAAGAGACTTTGGTAAGAAAATTGTCTACTGGGGTTCTTCACCATCATAGTTGCCACCTCCACCATCTCCTGGACCCCCGGCCCGTCTTTGTCCTAATCCTGAGATGTCCTGACCAGACGGGGCCAGGGAGAGGGACCCTGATGGTATCACCAGCTCCAGCTGAATCCCAGACATCACCTGGGATGTGAGACTGTCAACACCACCACCCCCTTGTGTGGTCTCCTTCCCCACCTTGTTTCATCTCTATTCTAACCCTCTCCTTTTCCCTTCTGTCCAATAAGAGTCTGACTTCACTGGGCAACACTGTATATTTTGCAACACTGCTGTGAGCCTGTGACCAGAAAGAGGCAGCTAAAAGCAACGCCCTCATCAGCCTTAGTTTGCCAGGTCTCGGTGTGGCTGATCAGACCGGGTGTGGTGCCTGAATTTTTCCAGCCGCGTGAGAGACAACACCAGAAACTGCATTTTCTATCTTCGCTGTTCTTTTCTCTTCCCTCTTGTGTGTGTTCATCTTGTTTTGTCTTCCGAGGAAACAGCCAGCTCTAGCCCATCTCAACTAATTTCTTCTCTTTTCCCCAAAAAGAACAGTTATTGCCATCTTTGATACCATCTAAGAGACTGCCAGACAAGGGAGCTTTTCCTTCTAAAAACTCTCTCTAGCTAAAGGGGAAAGGGAACAAGGGAAGTTGTTACAATGGAAAACTTATTTAATACTGTACATTTCAAATGTGTTAACTGTTTTTCCTTCTTTTTTTTTTTCTGTCTTTAATAAAAGGTTGAACATGTTTTACGGGGTGTTGGCCATGGTACTAATCAGGCTGAGGTCTTTGTATACCAAACCCTGAACCCTGTTTAATGCTGGACAGTGACTGGGTTCTAATAAAAACAACAAGGAGTCTGGTGGCACCTTAAAGACTAACAGATTTATTTGGGCATAAGCTTTCGTGAGTAAAAACCTCACTTCTTCGGATGCATAGAGTGAAAGTTACAGATGCAGGCATTATATACTGACACATGGAGAGCAGGGAGTTACTTCGCAAGTGGAGAACCAGTGTTGACAGTGCCAATTCAATACCCCCTGATACTTGGGTTCTAATAACATCTTTGAGCCCCTATATGCCATCTATGTGATTTAAATTAATACAACAGCCGTCCCTCTGCCCCCTCCCCCCGGCTTCTTTTCTCAAGCCTAAACCTGCCCAGTCTTTTTAGCCTGTCTTCAAAGGTCAGGTTTTCTAAACCTTTTATCATTTTGGTTGCCGTCCTCTGGATTCTCCCCAACTTGTCCACATTTTTCTTTAAGTGTGGAGGCCCCAAACTGGACACAGCTGAGGCCTCACCAGTGCTGAGTAGAGCAGGACAATTACCTCTCATGTCTCACATATGACACTCCTATTAATACACCCCAGAATATTCGCCTTTTTTGCAACTGCACCACATTGTTGACTTATATTCACTTGTGATCCACTCTAACGCCTAGATCCTTTCCAGCATACCACTGCCTAGCTAGCTATTCCTGTTCTTGTAGTCTGTTTTTTCTTTCCTAAGTGTAATACTTTGCACTTGTCTCGATTAAATTTCAGCTTGTTGATTTCAGATCAGTTATTCAATTTGTCAAGGTCCTTTTGAATTCTAAACCTGCTCTCCAAAGTGCTTCCAACCCTTCCTAGATTGGTGTCGTCCATACGTTTTAAAAGCATATTCTCCACTCCATCATCCAAGTCCTTAATGACAGTATTGAATAGTATCAGACCCAGGACAGATCCCTGCCGGACCCCACTAGATACGCCCTCCTAGTTTTACAGTGAACTATTGAGAACCACTCTTTGACCAGTTTTGCACCCACCTTATAATAATTTAATCTAGACCACAGTTCTCTAGTTTGCTTATGACACTGGCATATGGGACTGCATCAAAAGCCTTATTAAAATCAAGATATATCTCATCTACTGCTTCCCCCCATTCACTAGGTCAATAACCCTGTCAAAGAAGGATATTGGGTTGGTTTGGCATGATCTGGTCTTGACAAACCCATCTTGGTATAACCCTATTATCCTCTAGGTGCTTACAAACTGATTGTTTAATCATTTGTTCCAGTACTTTCCCAGATACTGAAGTTAGACTGACTGGTCTATCATTTCCTGGAAATTATGATGGGGGGGCATCTTAAAAAAACAGGGATAGGAGTGAATTAAGAGGTATAACAGGCATAGGTGCCGACTCCCTGAAAAAAATTAGTGGGTACTTAGCACCCAC
This sequence comes from Chrysemys picta bellii, assembly GCF_011386835.1. NCBI lineage: Eukaryota > Metazoa > Chordata > Testudines > Emydidae > Chrysemys > Chrysemys picta. The sequence goes on along the minus strand of NC_088813.1, from coordinate 6,396,095 downwards.
CGGCAGCCAAGTTCCTCTCCTTACCTCCCAGCACGCCCTGCCTCCTGGTGACCCTGCTGATCAACGCCTCCCCCTCCCTCCCTGCGCCTCCCGCCTGCCATGAACAGCTGTTCTGAGGGGGAGGAGGGAGGATGAGGCGCATTCAGGGAAGGGGGCGGAACTGGGTGAGAAGAGGCAGGGTGGGGTAGGGACATGGGGGAAATGGTGGAGTGGGCCAGAGCAGGGGAGGGAAGAGGCGGGGCGGGGGCTTGGGGAAGGAATGGAGTAGGGGCGGGGCCTGGGATGAAGCAGGGAATGGAAGAGGCAGGGCAGGGGCTTGGGGAAGGGGTTTAGTTGAGTGGGGGCAGGGCCTGGGATGGAGCAGGGGTTGAGCACCCCAGGGAAACTTGCAAGCCGGAGCCCATGATAACAGGGGTGTTCCAGTGGGGACACTGAGCAGAGAAACCATGGCCAAGGCCACTGCTCTGAGAAGATGGCAATGGAGCCAATAGATGTGCCCTGCCTAACGTCTCAGGCTAGTTGATCCCCATAAGGAGCCACCCAAGGAAACCCAGGCAGCCAGCCCTCAACAGGAAATAAGCATGGGGAGGGATGCAGAAAACCAAGGATCAGCGAATTATGGGGAGGGAGAGCAAAGACTGGAAAAACAGTGCAGGTCATAGGATCAAAACAAAGGGACCAGAAGGGGACACCGAGCAGAGAACGCCGCACATCACCCACAGCTCTGAGAGGATGTCAAGGGAGCCAGTGGATGCCACTCAGTGAAAGGTCTTGACCTATTTGAATTGCAGAAAGAGTGAGCCAAAGCCCATCAGGGACAAAAGGCACGGCCCCTGACACAAAGGAGGGCCACAGAACCCAGAAATCAAGTGAATATAGGGGACAACAAGCAAAAAAACAGGAATGGGAGTGAGGATCAAGGGTATAAAATGGGGGGACTAGATGGGGACACAGAGCTGGGAGTCCTGGACAATGCCCACTGCTCCAAGAAGATGTCAAGGGAATCATTGGACACTCCTCAGAAAAACATCTTGTCTTGACAGCCTTGTAGGCTGGATCCTTCTCCCAGGACACAGCATGTGGAGGAGAAATGCAATCTTTCCCCACACTGTTCCTCCCAATCCTGACCTAATACAAACACCTCCAGGGGCAAGAGGGGAATTCAAGACTCCAGCGCCCAGTCAGTTTGTGGCCTCTCTGCTGGGGACCAGCTGTGATGGTGAGTTTTACGATGTGTATACCTCTCCCGCTAGGAACTGGCCAGAGAGCCACCAGCAATCAGGTTCAAACCTGGATTTTCAAGTTGAAATGGCAGCATAAGCATGAGAAATTCCTGCATCCTACCTCCACTCCATCCACTCCTCACTGCATCGCTTTCCATTTCCCCCACTGATGGCATTTTTCTGATGTCCTTTTTCTTCCCAATTTTCTTCCTTCTGGCACGTCGAAATATAATTCCCCGCTTCGCCCCCAGCAAAGTGCCTCCACTTCTGCACAGACTGCACATAAAACAGAAAAATTAGGACTGGAGAGATCGGCTAATAAGTAGGGTCTGCTGCCATCCATCATGGGAAATTACAGCTTTCCTCTCTTCAAAGAGTAAACCCCCATCGGTCTGTCAATGGCAGAGAGGCATTGCATATCTCCCCTGCTGCCTGCAAAATGCCTAATTTCATAGCGTTGTGGTTATAAGACCAAAAGGACCATTCTGATCATCTAGTCTGAGCTCCTGTATGGCACAGGCATCCCTGAATTAACTCCTGCTTGAACCAGAGCCGATCTTTCAGAAAAACATCCAATCTGCCCGTGATGGAGAATCGCCACAAGCCCTGGTATCCTATTCCAATAGTTAATAACCCTCGCTAGTTAAAATTTGACACCTTCAACCACTGAATGTTGTTGGATCTTGGTGTGACGTGTCGTTCCCCATTCTTTATGTAAATATGCTTATGATATTAATATGACATAACTGAGATATACTTTTCAAGATGGCTCATGTGAGATATCATTGGAGAGGTTATGATTTACTGAATGTGATTATTTGTATGCCTGTATCATTTCTATCTCTGAAATTAGGAATATTGACCCTGTATCTGTATTTCAACTATGTTACTTTGGGTGATGCCCACTGCTAACTCTTCAGGTACAACAATGGAAAAGCCAGGCAGGGCAGATGGCCCATCAACACTGTAAAAGAACTTAGTCTTCCTGTGAACATGCGGGTCAGCCTGTGAAGAATGGCTACAGAGGCATGTGACCAGGTCACCTGATACTGGAACCCATCTTGAATTCTGTACTTTCCCACCAATCTGGTTGCCTTCTATGCTGCGATAACTGGCTCGGTGGATATGGGGACAGTGGTGGATGTGATATATCTTGACTTTAGCAAAGCTTTTGGTCCAGTGCACCACAGAACCCTTCTTCTAAAAGTCACATATCACCCTCCACGCTGCCTTCTCCTATTTCATAGCTTCATGGAGTTTAAGGCCAGAACCAGGGCAGTGAGGTCATCTAGTCTGCTCTCCAGTGCATGACATGCCATTGAATTTCACTCCGTTACCCCCTGCACTGGGCTCAATAACTTGGATTAGACTAAAGCAGTCCAGTCCTCAGGAGACTAAACTGCTGTGTGCCACTGGCAGAGACCAAGGGGCCCACAGTGCCAGAGTCCTCTGCAGTGGAAGGGCGTTGATTAGGTGGGATGTGCCCAGCTGATCCCAGCAAGTGACTCGTGCGCCATGCTGCAGTGGAAAGCAAAAATTAACTAATTAATGAACAGGGAGCCAAGCTGCCTCCCAGCTGGGGCTGATTGGTGGCCATGCAGCAGCTGGGGGGGATCAAAAGGCTGCAGGCCATAAGGGAGGGGTGGCTGCCAGAGAGGCTGATGACCCCTAAGAACAAGGGCCTTCAGCAATGGACCGGTGGGAAGCTGCTCCAGAGGAAGAGGATCATGGAGCAGAGTCTGGGGAACAGCCTACAGAAGAAGTGTGGTAGGAAACCAATTCTGACTGCTTCGTGCAGGGTCCCTGAGCTGGAGCCCAGAGCAGTGGGTGGGCCTGGGTTCCCCTAACAACCTCAGCAGTGGGGCTGGTGGAGCCTGTGGAGCCAAGGGGTCTGAACCCCAAGAGGCTGGAGACTGTCAACCCTTCCATAGGGTTACCAGCCTCCTAATCACCAAACTCTGTAGTGCCCTGAGTGGGGACAGACTGTTGATGATCAGGCTGGAGTCACAGCAAGGTGCTGCCAGATATGGGACTAAATGGTGATTGGCTGAACAAAGAAGAAACTGAGGCAGACTTGCCATAACACCTGCTCAACTGTGAGGGCGTCCTAGTGACTGAAATCAGCCCTGGACAGAGGTCCATACGTTGTGTCCTTCCTCTGAGGGCCATTAGAATAGCTCATTCATTGGCCTCTACATTGTCCTTTTGGAAACCATATTCTGGCCACTGTGGGCTGTGCCCTCCACAGTCCCTTATAGGGCCACTCTGCGGATACCCTGGAATGGGACATGAGCACAAGTAGCCCTCTCCCTCCGTCACCCCAGTGCAGAAACCTGCCACAATCACACTCCCAACACTTTCCTTAATGTAGGATTTGCTCGCTGCTAGTGTAACGCCAACAGACCCCTGGCGGCGGCAGGCAGGATCGAACCTGGGACCTCAGTGCATGAGCCTCTATCGCATGAGCCAAAAGCCAACTGGCTCTTAGCTAAGGTAATAGAGCAGACTCATTTAACCCTCTCTAAGTGGTCTCGGTGCCACTAGATGGGACAGAGCACCACACCCGGCAGGTGTATGGGTTACACTAGCACCCCCTGGTGGACAAAGCATGTCCAAAGGGTGGGCAAGAAAGACACCCCAGGCAGGAGTGGTGCATTTGATACATTCTCCTTATACCTGGAGGTGGGCTGACGGTGGGGCTCAGAGGAGGTCCCGTGCTTGCCTCTCAAAGGAGGACCCTGTTTGATTTAGCATCGCAGAGCCAATGGGCATCAGGCAACCTGCTCTAATTTCCATTTTCCTCACTCCGCGACAGTTCAGCTCCATCTACTTGGTCAAAGAAGGGGAAATTATTGGACTCCTGCCTTGCCCTGTCACGTCAGAAGCATCAGAGCTTTCACCAGAAGGGGTCAACTAGGGACTGAGCCCCCTGCCTTAATAACAATACCTAGCCTTCCTTTGGCGCTTTTCCTCAGGAGATCTCAAAGCGCCTGGCAGAGGAGGGCAGCGAGATTGCCCCCGTTTTACTGCCCGGTGGGAGGAAGGGGGTGTGGCCAGGGTTCACTGAGCTCTGGCTCACCTCTAGGTGGCCATGGGAAGCAGAGTGCAAATCAGCGTAGCCCTGAGCTGGCTGTAACTTTCGCCAAGGCCTGGGCAAGTCCCCAAAGAACCCCGTAATGCGAGCAGCCCAAACAGGACTTACAAGTCGCCCTTTACCCATTTCCTGCCATAGACGCAGGGATGGAGGAACCGAGACTCAGGCCCCCAGGTCCAAACGCTGTGTTCCTAGCTGGATCCCATAAAACTGGGGGGGGGGCCAAGTCACAAGGGTTACCACACACACAGCCAGGGCTTTGGGCCAGCATCCACCAGGCACCCAGAGGAACAGAAATAAATATGACATTGTAGAAAATTAATCCCAGATTGAGGATGGGGGGGCGTCACCTGCCTCTCACGCAATGTATCCCAGGATGCCCTGCTGTATGTTTAATGGCTTACATGGTACTTGAGAGAGAGCAGTTGGTATGCCAGGCACTGTAACCGTTACTATGGTTACTTAATTACCTACCATGTGGTTACCATGGCGAAAAGCCCAGAGCTGTCCTGAGCACTTTCACTTTGTTTACATGGGCAGTTTCGATTTTAAATAAAACTTCCCATGAACTGAGACTCAAGCCATAAGGAGCCAATCCTGAAACCCCCTAACTGAAGGAGTCACACAAGTGAGGGTACGAAGGGCTGGTTCCTATGCACAGAGGGCCCAGTTCAGCCACTTGTAATCATGGCGGCCTTATGGTAGGATAAAGCATCTTTACGCTCACTGGAAGGCCCCTTTGCACTACTAGAGCCGTGTGAAGTGGCCTTCGTGTAAATGAGACTCAGGCTCTGTTAATAGTCCCAGGGAGAGCAGAGGGGGTAATGGTGTAGTAAGGAACCACTCAATAGGGGGCAGGCCCAAGCTGTCTCTCGGGGCCAGATCCTCAAAGGTATTTAGGTGCCTAACTCCCATTGACATGAGGTGCCTAAATACCTTTGGAAATCCGGGCCGTAGTGACTAAGCAACCTGGCAACAGAATCAGATTCAATGACAGTGGTATAAATCAGTCACTCCATTGCCGAAGGCACTGACTCCATTAACATCAAAGCCTCCAACAGGTTTGGATCATTTTAGCATGTTTTTGAAAAGGCAGTGCCGGGGCGTGGGGGCTAGTTAATAAATGGGGGAGATATTTATACACGTGATTCCCCTGGGTATTAGCTCCCAGCTCGGGATGAGAACAGGTTGAGAGAATGCCATCCTCTGCTGTAATAAATAAGCTTGGCTTTTCACAACACTGTCAGAAAGATGGAGGGCACCATACACTCTTTTTGACATCAATAATATAATAGTTTATTACTGCTGCAGCAGCAAAAGTTAATTGGCTGGGGATACATTATGAATGGGGAAGGGGGAGGGAAGCTCCGTATGCAGCTATCTCACAGCAAATGAAATAGAATATTATTAATCCATAGCGAGATTAAAGCAATTTCCCTCCAATTCGCTGCTCTCGTGTTTCTTTTGGAGACGGATGAGCAGGTTAATAGTGGTCTTGTCAGAATCGACCACTTTTTGTGTTTGAGTCTCATTTTTTTCACTTGAAGTTTGTACTCATTGTCAACCCTAACAAAAGGGGGAAAAGGGTACTTAAAAATGGCCACAGGTGGGCAGGGAAGAAAGAAATCTACTCAACAACTGTGGGTTTTTTGTTGTTACTTTTCTCTGGCAGGGTTCCTTATTAGTTGATCAATTTTTTCACCGACAGATAAATCCCAAAGAGCAACTTTGTGTTGGTTGTGTTGTTCTCTTTTACTAGAATCCAAAGCAAAAAACCTAGCCATGGTTGGGAGTAAGAAAGGAATGTATTTTACACAAGTAGCACGGCTTGAAATGCTATGGTATCCTTCAAACAAGCTCTACTTCTAAGATAGCCTTCCAAGAGAGGTCTTTAGCCCCTCTCAGAAAAAAGCAGCTATTCAGTTGGCAAACAAGCAAGAAAGATGGGAAACAGACAACCAAAGAGATCAAAGGGAGATCTAACAAACAATTCTTTCTGTATTGAAAGGATACCAAGCAAAGAAAGGCAGATGCTGGGCGGGGGTGGGGGTGTTTGGCAATTGAATGGGGGACTCACTTCACAAGGGACTCTCGGATTCAAGGAGGTATCGGTAAATAATGGGGTGATGAGGATGGTACGGAAAAGAGGTTGTTTTCGAGGCAGGAAGACGTAACAAGCTCAGCTTGCTTCCCAGAAACATCAAAGACTGCTTTTAAAAATGTAGAGGCACTTAAGAACCACTTCCATTTTCAAGGAAGTGTCCTTCTATCTGTTTGCAGGCAAAGACTGGCAGTGAGCAGACGTGAGGGCACTTGGGCCTGCTTGCGAGCCAGCCAGGTCAATGACTGGCTTTCACATGAGGTTGATAGTAATGCATTCATGTCTGGCAGATATTATAGACTCATTTTCATGGAGACACCGGCATAGTGAGTGTGGACATGTCTCCCTCCAGTGGCTTCCCCTAGCAACTACAACAGCCAGCTACTCACTCTCAATTAAAGGCATTCTCCTTTAGCTCAAGAAATAGAGATTAATGGGTTTGGTGCTGAGGTTCCTGGATTTCTTGCTGACGACTGTGTGCTCCAGGGGCTGTCCATAGGCAGACCGTGGGCCAAATCCGGATGCCAGACACTTTTGAACAGATTGCTACATCTTTTTATTTACTTATGACTGTCTTTATTGTTGTTGCTGTGTGGAAAAAAATGTTTCTCTGGAGTCTAGACCTTGACCAAGAAATTTGGACCTTGACAAAAAATAACTGACTACCCCTGTGGTCTGTATGTGTGCAGTGATGGTTCACTACACTAGCATCTTCCTGCTTAGAGCACATAATGCATGGGATTTTTCCGACACTAGAATAAAACGTCTGACCATTGTTATGGGTACCGAGGGCCTGAATCTCCTCTGCCCTGCACCCTGTGTTGTCCTTTACCCCAGTGTAAGTGTAACTAACTCAGTACCACTCGGCACTGATGTAAATGACTTAGCAAAGGGTGAGGGCAACGGAGACTCTGGCCCAGAACGCGTCCTTGCAATTCCCAAGACATATGCATGTTCCCCAGACTTTCCTCCACACTCGCACCTGTCCCTATGCTATCCTAATACCATCTTCACACACATCTATCACAGTAACCTCCCTCTAGGCACTAGCAGATGCTTCCTCTGTACTGTCCTCCAACACAGGTCCCCACACATCCTCCCTGCACACATGCCATTGGAAGAAGCATGATCTCGTGCTCAGGGTGCTAGCCTGGGACATGGAAACCATGGTTCAATTCCCTGCTCTGCCAGAGACTTCCTGTGAGACCCTGGGCAAGTCACTTAGCCTCTCTGGGCCATCAGTACAGTGGGGATGATCGCACTGCCCTGCCTCTCAGGGGTGCTGGGAGGCTAAGTGCATTAAAGGTTGCAAGGGACTCAAATGCTATTTGGATGGCACTTAAATGCTATTTTGACGGGCTACAGCCATATAGGTACCTACAGCAGCTCAATACCTGCTAAGCACACAGACACGTACCCTTGTTTCCTACATCATCGATGAAAATACATTCATATATACATCTCCCCTATAACATCCCACACAAGCATCCATCCATACCTACCTGCCCCTCAGGCCCTTTTCTCCTGTATCCATCCCAGTTACCATATGTAACCCATGGTAACTTAGTGTGGGTCTTGTTGCCCTCTAGCATCTATACCACATATAGAGGTTTATGAGTGTGTTACGGTGACTGAACCTGGTCTTTCATATCACTCAACAGAGGAGCATGCTTTTTAGATGCAGAGGTCCAGGGTTCAATGATGACCCATCCAGAGGTGTTGTTACACACACACACACACACACACACACACACACACACACACACACACACACACAAGGATTCTTGGGAATAGAGGCAAAGTCCATCATATTTAACACTGAGATCTCTCCCACGATTTTGGTTTATTTTCTTGTTAAACCAGGAATCAGACAGTCCATGCTTCTCAGCACAATCGTAAATTGAAACGGAAAGGTGGATTAAAAAGGAGCAACTTGTGCCGTATAAACAGTGACCTTCCTGAAGGATTCTAATACCTGTTACAGCCTCAAATTTGTTTTGAATCAATTCAATATCACCTTGGCACAAAGCCATCTGTGTGTCTGAAACACGGGCGGGATGAGGCTTTTCTAAGCTAGTATGGTAGCGTCAGAGACAGGGGTTTGGTCGGCAGCAGTATGGGATTTATCAGAGATCTCAAATGTGTAATCTTCCACATGGTGGTAGGTCCTTTTCCAAGGAGGTTTATTTTCCCTGTAAGGCAGGTGCACTGCTTCCATCGATGCTAATTGGAGTCCCACACGCATGCTGATCCAGGGGCCAAAGTCATACCAAGGGATCTTTCTGCAGCTCAGTCATGTGAGAGGTTGCTGCATTTCAGGGGCAGGTGATGTCAATGTGTGGGAATTACCGAGGCCTTGGCCTCCTCTCCATTGCTGGGAAGATCCTCGCTCACATCCTGTTGAACCGTCTCCTCCCTTTTGCCAAAGACATCCTTCTGGAATCCCAGTGTGGTTTCAAGACCATTTTGGGGCACCTCCGACATGATTTTTGTTTCACGACAGAGCCAAGAGAGGTGTAGAGAACAACATGGTTTATGACATTTATTGACCTAAGTACAGGCCTTTGAGTCTATCAATCATGAAGCGTTATGGAAGGTACTGACTAGGTTTGAAGAACGAGGATTACTTGTGGCACCTTAGAGACTAACAAATTTACTCCTCGTTCTTTTTGCTGATACAGACTAACACGGCTACCACTCTGAAATCTCTCTAGGTTTGGTTATCCATTGAAGCGTTCCACCCAGGGCACTGCCCCCGGAGCTCCCATTGGCCATGGTTCCCGGACAATGGGAGCTGTGAAGCAAGTGCTCTGGTCAGAGGCAGCATGCAGACCTGCCTGGCCATGCCTCCGCCTAGGAGCTGAGCAAGGGGGATGTCACCGCTTCCGGGGATCCCCCCAGGTAAGCGCAGCCCAGAGCCCTCCTCACTACATCCCTTGCCCCAACCCCCTGAACTCTCCCACACCCTAACTCTGCTGTGGGGAGGGGGGCACGACTGCCCCAGCAGCAGCCAGTGTGACTGGAGCAGGGGGCTGCCTGAGCTGCCCCTGAGCCAGGTGCACCGGCCGCTGCAGAAGTCATGGAAAGTCATGGAATCCGTGACTTCTGTGACCTCCATGAAAACTCGCAGCCTTAGCTATAACTCCTGGGGGTAGCCACTAGAGGGGAACATAATCAAATTCATGAAGGAATGGTTCTGTGGTTAAGGTATTAGCCTGGGTTTATGGAGAGATGGGTTCAATTACTAACTCTGCCACAGATTCCCCGTGGGACCTTGGGCCAGTCACTGAATCTCCCTGTTCCTTGGTTCTCTGCAACTGGGCTTAAGAATGCTTTCTCCCTCCTACCTTTCCTCAGTCTTGTCTATTACAATGATCGGCTCTCTGGGGATGCCTAGCCCCTCTTGTTGTAACCAGCAGGCCATTTTCCCTGCTCAAGCCCAGCTCCCATTTGCCTGCTCTAAGCACTAGACTGTGCTTCCCTGGCGCACAAATAGAAAAAGCAGTGTGTAATATTCTCAACTGCTAGGTGCCCTTCTTGTCACTTGGTTCATCTGGGGACTGAGTGAGCCACAGCCAAAGGTCCTGAAAACCCACCGCGGTCTTTACAAAGAAACGTCTTTCTATACAACCCCGCCCCCGATTCACAGTCATTTTGCAACCGCCTGTGATGGATCACCCCACTAGGCAGCTAAGCAATGTCCCTCATTACTGAGAGCCCTGGTGGCCAGGGTACTTTGCATGGTACCTGAGGCTACTTACCAATTGACTTCACAATCAGCCAGCAAAGAACTTCCAAGACAATGTACTCTATAAAAAAGAAGGCAGGGGTTTTTAAGCATTTTTAAGCCAGGCTGGGCTTCGCATTTCTTTCAAGAGATCCGTGTTGGGGGTTGTTATAACGGATGTAAAGCTGCCGATTAATGGGATAGCTTTCGCCACCAGAATTCTGAGGGGAAGAAATGCGCCTTTAAGCCCCAATAGACACAAAGCTATTCGAAAGTCTTCTCAGCGGATGCGCTTCCCGTCTCGCCATTTCCTCAGCATTAATTATTATTAATATTACTTCCCCCTCCCCCCACCGCTAACAAGAATTGGTATTTTTCTTGCATGTCTCCTGAATTACACACAACAACGAAAAAGTTAAATCGGGGGGGGAGGGGGAATACACAATGGTGCAGTCACTTTGCTTATTAGTTTACTTCCGCCCACCCCCCCGCTATGGGTGAAACTTATCCCCCTGTTCAGAGGGGCCAGGGAAAAAAACGGTTAAGTCCAAAGGGTTTAAGTGGGACGTGCCTTGGGCTGACTTGCTGTGCAGGGATGAATTTCACCAGTTGTGTGAACAGTGGTAATTCACTGACAGCTGTTCCCCACTCGCAGTCCGAACGCTGTTCTAATCACAGCAGGCTTCAAACCACAGAGCAGCTGGACAAGGCAGTGGGTCTTAGAAGAGAGCAACGTTCAGCCCTCAGCTCTGCCACTGACCTGCTGTGTGGCCCTCTCACCTTTTGTCCAGTTAGACTGTAAGATGGTTGGTGGAGGAACTGTCTCTGTTTCTGTACCGCACCCAGCAGAATGAGGCCCTGATCCCACCTGGGGCTTCCATGCTGCTACTAGCGACTCAGGATCCCATTCCTGGCCCTGCCACCGGCCTGCTGGGTGACCTTGGGCAAGTCACGTCCCCTCTCTGTGCCTCAGTTTCCCCATTGGTAACATGGGGATAATGATACTGACTCCCTGTATAAGGTGCTTTTAGATCTGCTGGGTATCATTACTGTTAAAAACTCATCTCTTTTTTCAAACATGATGTTCTGCACGTGCTGGCCTATCTTACAAAGGTGAAGCCCCTAAAGGGCCTGTAGCAAGGCAGGGCCCTCACTGGCACGGCGCCTCCTGCTGGTCAGTCCGGGAATTAGCTCACCCAGCTCCGGAGCGCCCTCCTCTGGCTGGTTTCTGCCCTGCCCTTACCTGTCCCTCTGCAGTCCCTTTATCTCCACCAGTTCAGGACCCGTGTCCCTCCTGGACCATGGTGCCCTTTACCTTGGGGTGCTGCCCCAGGGCAGTGTCCACACACTCTGGGTCTCCCCTCCCAGGGGAACCCCAACCCCTATACCCACCTTGCCTCAGTGGCTACTGTCAGTTGTCATCTAGCCCCTCATCACTGGCAAGGGGTTGGACCTGCTGCCTTTTCTGGCCCTGGTTGCCTCCTTGCAGACCTAGTACCTCCTCAGGCCTTTGCTACAAGGTCTCAGCCTGGGAGGTCGCCAGGCCAGAGTTCCCCAGCTCAGCCTGCCCTTTCCCAGTACTGTTCTGTCCAAGGTACCCCTGTCTCTACCAGGCAGCTAGGTCCTTACTCCATTGTTGGAGCAAGATAAGACTTCCTTCTCCCCAGGAGCCCTTCTTATACTGGCCCAGCCAGGCCCTGATTGGCTGCCTCAAGCCCGCTTGTGATTGGTTCCTTGAGGCAGACCTTTTCCAGGGCTGTTTTTAACCCCTTCCAAACCGGAGCGGGGTGATCTCCCTGCTACAGGGCCCCGCAGGGATACAACATGTGTCTTTCTCTCCAGTTGGATGGGAAAGACCATCATTAAAATGGGGTCAGCTGAGCTCTAGGGCAAAAGGAAAAGTGCAGGGTTGGCAGTAGGCATAGGCCATGAACAAGCACGCCAATAGGGGGCATGTGACCCACACCCATTCAGTGTGGCGCTCTGTCACCCTCTAGTGGTGGCTGAGCCACATTTCGAGGTCGATGAGCCTTTTACAGAAGGAGCCCAGCCATCGTGAGAGCAGGGTACAGTGCCATGCTGTGTGGGTCACAGACACCAATCAGAGAACCCCAGACAACACCTGCTGAGAAGACACAAAGTATCAGTGACGTGGCCTGGAACTGAAAGGTGCCCAGCAGACAACCGTGTACACTGCTGTCCCTTTGGACCATGGAGTGCGGGCGCCAATAACATCAGCCATGCAGGCTTCCGCATGCCGCCTGCCTAGGTACACAAACCCTGCATGGGAGGAGCCGTCTCTAGGGGCGAAAGAATAACTCAGATGCCATTTGATTTTGATGAATAGGGAGGAACCAGTTGAGAATTTGAAAGTGGAAGGCAGCTTGGGTGAAAGTGATCGTGAGATGGTAGAGTTCATGATCCTAAGGACCAGTAGGAGGGAAAACAGCCCCAAAAAGTTAATGAATTTCAAGAAGGCAGACTTTAGCAAACTCAGCAAGTCGGTAGGCAAGTTCTAAGGGGGAAAATAATTCAAGAGAGTTGGCAGTTTTTAATACTTAGTCCTGCTATGAGTGCGGAGGACTGGACTAGATGACCTCTCAAGGTCCCTTCCAGTCCTATGATTCTATGGACGCTTCTGCTTTCTGTTCTGGATGCCATAAATGATTAAGGGCCCAGTCCTGTAGGGTGCTGACTACCCTCAACTCCTAGTGAAATTAATATGAAATGAGGGAGCTCAGGACCTCACAAGATCATGGCCCTAAATTAGTATTGATTTATGGTGGTAGCTCTTGTGCTGTGAACACCAGTCCATTAGAACCTGGACTGGAGTCCCCAGCCCATTCTGACAGAAGTTAAAGAATCAGGCATACATGAAGCCCCTGCATGGAAGGGACCAGATCCCCCAATGGAGTAAAGTGATGTGGTTCCGTCAAATTGCCTGGAGCTCTGCCCAGATTAGAACAGCCATTTCTCACAGTGAACATTTTCCGTTTGAAATGTTTTGGATGAAAATTTTTGTTTTTCTGCTGGAACTTTGAAATGAAATAAACCTTTTGTTGTTGTTGTTTTGGTTTTAAAAAGTCACCTTTAAATGGGAATTGGCTGTTTTAACTTAAAATGTCATTCACAGATTCCAAGGCCAGAAGGGACCATTGTGATCATCTAGTCTGACCCCATGAGTATAGGCAAAATCCCATGGGAGACAAGGCTAAGGGGAAAAACAATTGAAGACAGTTGGCAATTTTTCAAAGAGACATTATTAAGGACACAAGAGCAAACTATCCCATGGCATAAGAAAGATAGGCAGTATGGCAAGAGACCACCCTGGTTTAACCAGGAGATCTTCAATGATCTAAAATTCAAAAAAGACTCCTACAAAAAGTGGAAACTTGGTCAAACTGCAAAGGGTGAATATAAACAAATAACACAAGTATGTAGGGACAAAATTAGAAAAGCCAAGGCACAAAATGAGATCAAACTAGCTAGGGACATAAAAGGAAACAAGAAAACATTCTACAAATACATTAGAAGCAAGAGGAAGACCAAGGACAGAGTTACTCAATGATGGGGGAAAGACAATAACAGAAAATGTGGAAGTGGCAGAGGTGCTTAATGACTTTTGGTTTTCACCAAGAAAGTTGGTGGCAATGGGATGTATAAAATAGTGAATGCCAGTGAAAATGAGGTAGGATCAGAGTCTAAAATAGGGAAAGAACAAGTCAAAAATTACTTAGACAAGCTAGATGTCCTCAAATCACCAGGGCCTCATGAAATGCATCCTAGAATACTCAAGGAACTGACTGAGGAGATATCTGAGTCATTAGCAATTATCTTGGAAAAGTCATGGAAGACGGGAGACATTCCAGAAGACTGGAAAATGGCAAATATAGTGCCCATCTATAGAAAGGGAAATAAGGACAACCCGGGGACTTACAGACCAGTCAGCTTAACTTCTGTACCCAGAAAGATAATGGAGCAAATAATTAAGCAATCAATGTGCAAACACCTAGAAGATAATAAGGTGATAAGTAACAGTCAGCATGGATTTGTCAAGAACAAATCATGTCAAACCAACCTGACAGCTTCCTTTGACAGGGTAACAAGCCTTGTGGATGGGGGGAAGCAGTAGATGAGGTATATCTTGACTTTAGTAAGACTTTTGGTACTGTCTCGCATGACCTTTTCATGAACAAACTAGGGAAATACAACCTAGATGGAGCTACTATAAGGTGGGTGCATAACTGGTTGGAAAATCATTCCCAGAGAGTAGTTATCAGTAGTTCACCGTCATGCTGGAAGGGCATAACGAGTGGGGTCCCACAGGGATCGGTTCTGGGTCTGGGTCTGTTCAATATCTTCATCAATGATTTAGATAATGGCATAGAGAGTACACTTACAAAGTTTGCAGACGATACCAAGTTGTGACGGGTTGCAAGTGCTTTGGAAGATAGGATTACAATTCAAAATGATCTGGACAAACTGGAGAAATGGTCTGAAGTAAATAGGATGAAATTCAATAAGGACAAATGCAAAGTACTCCACTTAGGAACGTCAGCGTGGGAACTCATTACAGAAAGACGATCTCACATATGAACCAAGCATGGCTGGGAAATATGTCCTGCTGGTTAGGACACAGGCACTGGGAATTGGTAGTTCTAATCTCAGCTCTGTCCTTGGCCCTGTGTAAGTCACTTTATGTTTTTTTTTCCCTTCCTGCCCTTTTTCTGTTTCATTTGTAAGCTCTTTGGGTTAGGGATTGTTTCCCACTATGTGTCCATATGGCCCCAAGGGCCCGCTGGATGCCATAATGATGATTATGTCCTTTCCCACCTAGGATCGATTCAGATTTATGACCTAGCGGCGAAAGGCTTCACACGTGTTCCACAAGCCCAAATGCTCTCTCCTTAGTATCGATATTTTCATTCGTATTGTGCTGCTCTGGACAAAACAAAAGCAATAATACAATAACACAAGATGCTTGGTTTTGAAATCTCCATAGATGGCAGAAGCAGAGACAACCATAGAATAAAGATATCCCCTTCAAAGGAAATAAATAAGATGTTGATTGGCAAGCTAAATCCTCCACAGCCTCCCTGCTTATATGATTGGAATTCCAAATGAACCTAACTGCATCATGCTGTCTGCTATTCCCAGACTCTAAATGCATTTGTAAATCTATTTCCAGGACCACTACCTCACATTCCACTTCCCATTTCTCTACCTGGATAGAAACACTCAATCTATTACTAGCCCTTCTCTATGCTAGCCCCTTTCTTTCAGTGTCTAAGCACATAGGCAGGGTTAGCTTGTGTTAACAGAGCCATTGTCAGGAGATAATGTGCTGCTATTAGAGCATCTTTTTGCTGATGGCCGCAAGCCATTTCTCTGTGATAGAAAATAATAATGGCTTGAGGTACCTGGATACATTAGTGGGAATCAACATTCTCCTGTCTCGCAGTTGTACAGCACAATCAATTCCTCGCCATCCCTCATGGGAGACAAGGTGGAAAAAAGTCACTAAGGGGTGACGTTATCGTGGTAAATTGAGGATGTTTAAGAGGGAACAACTGAACTGAGGCTGAATAAACTCTGGAGCAAAAAGTTAGCATCTTTAAAGCAGTGTGGTCCAGAGGATAGGGCACCCGGCTAGGAATCAGGAGACGTTGGGACTGTTTCCATCTTTGCCACTAATTTGCATTGTGACCTTGGGCAAGTTACCATCTCTGAGAATGGAGATGATGTTACTTGCTCTCCTTTGTAAAGCATTTTGAGATTTAGGGGCTCAAACGTGGTGTAATTATTTAAGCAAATAGACTCTGAGATCGAAGACCAAAAAGCTTATTATCTCAGGGTGTGGGTAGAGAAGACCCGCTCCTGTTGATAGTGGAAGGGCAGGGTGAGGGCAACTGACTGCAGCAGTGTTACTGAGCGTGCTCAGTATAAGTCAAGCAGCAAATCGGGAGGGTGCATGACCCCACATGCCCCCCTCATGTGTCACCTCTGGATCTGGGCTCAGATGTTCACCTCTAGGGGGAAAAAATATTAGATGACTGGGAAATACTGAAAGGCTGAGATAATCCCAACTACACATATACAATGATGGAGTCTAAAGTAGCTGTTACCACTCAAGAAAAAGATCTTGGAGTCGTTGTGGATAGTTCTCTGAAAACATCCACTCACTGTGCAGCGGCAGTCAAAAAAGTGAACAGAATGTTGGGAATCATTAAGAAAGGGATAGATGATAAGACAGAAAATATCATGTTGCCTCTATATAAATCCATGGTATGCCCACATCTTGAATACTGAGTGCAGATGTGGTCACCCCATCTCAAAAAAGATATATTGGAATTGGATAAGATACAGAAAAGGGCAATACAAATGTTTAGGGGTATGGAACTGTTGCCAAATGAGGAGAGATTAAAAAGACTCTGACTTTTCAGCTTGAAAAAGGGACCACTAAGGGGGAATATGATAGAGGTCTATAAAATCATGACTGGTGTGGAGAAAGTAAATAAGGAAGTGTTATTTACTCTTTCTCATAACATGAGAACTAGGGGCCACCAAATGAAATTAATAGGCAGCAGGTTTAAAACAAACAAAAGGAAGTATTTCTTCACGCAGCACTCAGTCAACCTGTGGAACTCCTTGTCAGAGGATATTTTGAAGGCCAAGACTATAACAGGGTTTAAAAAAGAACTAGATACATTCATGGAGGACAGGTCCATCAATGGCTATTAGCCAGGATGGGCAGGGATGGTGTCCCTAGCCTCTGTTTGCCAGAAGCTGGGAATGGGTGACAGGGGATGGATCACTTGGTGATTCCCTGTTCTGTTCATTCCCTCTGGGGCACCTAGCATTGGTCACTGTCAGAAGAAGGATACTGGACTAGATGGACCAATATGGCTGGTCTTATGTTCTTACGACAGACAGGCAAACATCCATTAGCTAGACAGAGGGGGACATATGGTGAGAAATAATTTAGACCTGTCACAGTCAACATCTCTGTAGTTTTGCCTGTGCAGGTGGAACATCGGTTGCATGTGTTGATTGTGTGCTCATCTAGTGGCTGGCCCACGGGGAGGATACGAGTCTACAACTACTGTTTGCTAATAACGTTGCTCCTTTAGTTCAAGTGGTGAAGGCCTGTGCTTTGGTACTGAAAACCCCATGTCTATTTCCTGCTGATGGCCCACGACAAGGATCATTATACAAGTAATTGATGTCATCACCATGTCAAGGGGAGTACAGAGAACATTGTAATACCATTAATCCTCTTGCAAGACCCTTTAGGCAAAATTTCTCAAGGATGACAGCCAGATAAAAGAGTAGCATAATGATCAGAACGGCAGTGGCAGCGCGACAGTCTGCTCAGTTCTGTTCCTGGCTCTGACATCGCCTCCTTCTATGGCCTTGGGGAAATCACTTAACTTCCTTGCCTCAGTTTCCCTATCTGACCATTTCCCTATCATATTACTACACACCAGTTACACACCAATGCAGAGCTGTAAAGAGCAAGCTTCATACACTCCCAGAGAACTGCCCGCGGCAACGCTTAGCTCTCAAAGAGTTAAAGGCGAAGGGGCTGGTTTTCAAAGGCCCTGGGATTTTCTGAGAAACTGAACGGGGCACGTCAAATTGGAAACCAGAAGTAAACATTCGCACTCATGGCCTTGGCCTGACCCTCCTGTAGCTTCATATTATCCATGGCCGCTGTAGATTTCTTGTTTGGTGGCTACAAGAAAGAGCATTGCACACACTGCGGAGGTTTTGCTGTTGTTTTTTTGATGCAAAGGTTAAACAAATCAAACATTACTGATCCCGTGCAAATGACAGAAGGCTAAACGGTGTTCTTGTTAATTACTGTCAGTGTCAAGGCAAACGCTGGAGCAAGTTGGGGGGATCCGGGCTTGCTGCCATCTCCAGCAGAGGTAGCCTCACCTCTCATTCGCATGCAAATGGGGACATCTAGTGTCCACGGTTGCACATTGCGCCAGACCCAGGTAATAGGATGCAGCTGCAAAGACAAGGTATTGTCAAAACAAGAATTAGAAGAGTCATTTTTTAAAGGGCCACTGACACTGCCAGGGAACCATCCTTTGACGTGCGCGCTCTGTCTCTCTCACGTTTGCTGTATCTCTCGCCTCCGGCGTATTATTCTTCAGAGGGCAGCGCGGCAGAAAAGTTGCTTCCAGCTGAGATGAACCAGCTTAGCCCTGCTGGTTTGCTCCATGGATCACAAGGGCCCCGCCACAGAGAGCAGCAGGGCCCAGGTGGCAGAGCTCCAGAATGTGCTCAACATGGAAAGCCCCATGATGGCTGGTCCTTGTCCAGGGCCACCAGGGACGGGAAAGAGGAGGAGTCCTCTGCCAGGCAAGGGCCGGACCGAGATTCAGCCCCTAGGAGCTGCTAGGTCCCCAAATGGTGAGGAGCTGGCCAGCCACAGGGGCAGGGCCGGCTCCAGGCACCAGCATTGGGGCGGCAATCTGCAAGGAACGGCACTCCGTGTGTTTTTGCCGCCCCAAGCAGCGCGCCGAATTGCCGCTGCGGATGGCGGGGGCAGTCCGTGTGCCGTTAGGGCGGCACGCGCGTTTCCACGGCGGCGGCAATTCGGCGGCAGCTTCTATGTTCAGCTGCCCGCGGTGGCGATTCGGCAGCTTCTGTCTTCCGAAGCTGCCCCCGAATTGCCGCCGCCGCGGAAACGCGCGTGCCGCCCTAACGGCGCACGGACTGCCCCCGCCGTCCACGGCGGCAATTCGGCGCGCTGCTTGGGGCGGCAAAAACAGTAGAGCCGGCCCTGCACGGGGGATGTGCTAATAAGGCCTAGCTCTTCGATAGTGCTAATTGTGCTTTATGAAGGAGGCCAGTACCAGGGCTGGTCAAAAAAATGGGGATGGCACAGGTTTTTTGTTGGAATTTGCTGATTCATTGAAGTCAAACTGTTCCACAGAGATGGTCTGATTTTGATGAAGCTCCTCTAGAAACCAGGCCGGGATCTGAAGAACAGAGGGGCTGGAAGCTCCCTGCTAAGGGAGGGCGGGGGGGGGTGAGGCATAGGAAGGGGTGCGAGGGGAGGTACTGAGACTCAGCTGGGGGGGGGGGGGGGCAGCTGGCTCCAGGCTGGGAAGGATGGTCCTTGGGGTTCCTCTGTGCTCCCAGCCTGTCCAGGTCCAGGTCCCGCTCCCTGTTCCCCAGCCCTGCGGTGGCTGCATCAGCCCCTTCCAGGTCCTGCTGTCACCTTCACACCCCCTTTGCCCCCAGCATGCATGCATTTATGTAGGGATGGAGCCCTACAATATTTCCATTGCTGGGGTGCAAGCGCTCCTCCCCTCTTCCCTCCCCCCCCCCCACAGTTCCCCACCCCTGCAAAGGAAACCTACCTTTCTGATTTCCTGCCACTCACCTACCTGGCTTCTCAGCAGCCCCGCTTCTAGGGTGCACAGTTCTGGGGCAGGGCTCCTTGTTCGTTCAGCCCACGGGCTAGTTTTTCCGAGGATGCCGTCTGCCAGGTTTCCCACTTTGAAGTAGCTCATTGTCAGATGGGCACCTAACAGGCAGGCCCCTCAGATACAACCAAGCCGTGCCTTTGAGCCCATCAACTGCTCAGCTGGGGGTGGTTGAGGAACGCGCGTTCTCACTACCAGCTCTGCCTAGATGTCCCCAGTGCCCTTCTCACAGGAAAAAGTGTCCGTTGGTTTGCTTGTTCGGAAAAAAAAACAACTTTATTTTATTAGCACCATGATGAAGGCAGCGCCAAAGAGCACAGGAAACTACCTTTCGTGTGTCTGTCTGTCTGTCTATCTCATGCTCATCACCATAGTATCCTAGCGCTCGTACCTACTACACACAGTCATCTCTTATGGAGACTTTATTTTTGTTCTTTCTTGCTGCTGGTTTTCCTGTCAGCTAAGATGAAAGTCATTCCACACTGAAATCATTAAGCTGCTCATTGTGCAGCAGACCAGGAAATCTCACAAAAAAACCAAAGAATGTTCTCCAGAGAGTCCCAACCCCGTCCTGCAAAGCTGTGAGGTTCAGATTGTTTCGATAAAGTCCAAATACTGCTGATTCTTCCAAGGCTTGCCCATTCCCCAGCCCACACTTTAAAAAGCTCGTGCGCTTTTATGTTCACCGTTACTCCTAGCGAGCAGGATCTCATGCCAAGAGGGATCCGATTGGTTTCATTGGGCCTGACTCATAAAGTCAATTCCTACTCGAAGTAAGAGCTGCAGAGGCAGTCTCTAAACAATTTGCAAGTACAAATCTGCGGCAGGTTGAGTGCAGTGCTAGCACTTACCACTGAAATGAGCACATGCCCAGCAGAATAACTTGAACGTGTTTTTTACTTTCCTCTGGTTTTTTATGATTATTTACGTGTTTTTCCTTAAGCTTTGGGGCCTCGGCTTTGTACAACACCTCACAGAGCTCCTCTGTCTCCCAGCATCCGGAGAACAGGGCCGGCTCTAGGCACCAGCAAAACAAGCTGGTGCTTGGGGCGGCACATTTTTAGGGGCGGCATGGCCGGCGCCAGAATGCCCCTAAAAATATGCCCCGGCCGCCCTAGTTCACCTCCGCTGCTGCTGCCAGGGCGTGCGAAACAGCTGATTCGCGCGCCGCTACTTGCCCTCCCTCCCAGGCTCTCAAACCTGGGAGGGAGGGGGAAATCCCGAGCGGCCGTTTCACGCGCCACTGCTCCCCCTCCCTCCCAGGCTTGGGAGCCTGGGAGGGAGGGGGAGAAGCGGCGCCCACGCCGCGGCCACTCGGAGTCTCCCCCTCCCTCCCAGGCTCTCAAACCTGGGAGGGAGGGGGAGACTCCGAGTGGCTGTGGCGCGGGCGCCGCTTCTCCCCCTCCCTCCCTCCTAGGCTTGAGAGCCTGGGGGGAGGAGGCAGGGCTGGGGATTTGGGGAAGGGGCGGAGTTGAGGCGGGGCCAGGAGTGGGGTAATTAAAGAACGGGGGGGGGTGGCCAAAATTGTTTTTGCTTTGGGCGGCAAAAATCCTAGAGCCGGCCCTGCCAGAGAACCCCCTCCACCGAGGTGGGGAGCAGCAGAGCACGCTAGGAGAAATGGGGGAGGGGAGAGACGATGGACCCATCAAGTGACCGCCATCCCTGCTGACTACAAGCCTCCCTATCATGTGACAGACAGGGCAGGAAGGATTGTGCTCTGCGGGGGCCAGGGGGAGAAAGGGGAGGTGGGGTCCGGGTGTGTAACAGACTAAGTGGAATGATCCAGACTGGAGCAGCGGTTGCCCGTCCCTAGTTGGCGCTGGGCGGCTTGTAGAGCTCCAGGAGGAGGTTGGAGAAGGTGTTGACTTTGTCGGCTCCTCGCACCTCGTGGGGCAGCAGCAGCAGCTCGACAATGTGGAAGTCTCCGTACACGTCCTCCATCTGGTCGAGATATTTGGACTGGATCCTGTGCCGGGCCTCGCACATCTTGCAGGACTTCTCAGGGTCCGGGAACACCAGCTGGTTGACGATGATGTTGTGAGTGTCGAACTTGGCAGCTCCTGGATGAGGCGTGCTGTCTCGGTGAGCGACATGTTAGCAGGCACAGAATTGCTTCTGTAACTAAGAGCTGGTCTACACTAATGCTGTAAGTCGACCTAAGTTACGCTACTTCTGTTATGTACAGACATTGACGGGAGACCACTCTCCCTTGGACTTGGCGTGTCTTCACCAGACCTGTTAACGGACACCGCTGCATTGATTGCAATGTAGACACGGCTTAATACTTTGGTTTTGGTTTTATTGATAAACAGAACTACGGTAATTATCAGTGTTTCCCTCCCTTCCCTTTTCCTCTTGTCCAAAACAACAAAAGGGCTCTCATGTCTCCAGAGTGAATTAGTCACTATTATGGGTTTTGTCATGATAATTAGACTTCGTTCATGAATCTCCATTGGTGGAAAGATGGGAACCTCCTAGGCAAGCCTTGTTTTGCATTTCCCCTCGTTTAATGACATGTTTGTCTTGGAAATAAATGCGCTGTGCCCTATGGAAAACCTCCCCCAGATGCTCCAGCTGTGAAGCCAATTTATGGAGCGAGTGATGTGGATTATAAAATGACACTGCTTTGGCAGAGTTTGGTCTCATAAAACACCAGGCGTTGCAAGGCTTCCGAGATGGCCTTGGAATTTTCAGACTGGCCTACGGAACTAATTTTCTCCACCGTCCCCATCACCAGTTCCTCCAAAATGATGCCAGCAAGTTCTCATCCCCCATATCCACCCGTCACAGATTATCTCTGTCCAGGGTCATGCAGAGGTTCTAGTGGGCAGGTCCATGACATGATTTTTTCGGGATACATCCCAAACATAATGGTCTTGTTATAGGCCAGGTTCTCAGCTGGCATAAATGAAAATCAGGGGAGTAATGCTGTGGAGCTGAGTCATGATATGTGGGAAGTGTTTGCGTGTGTGAGTAGTAGTGTGGGGGAGGGGTTACTTAGGTTCCTCCTACTGGAGAATTACAGTCCAGCCACTTGTGCTGATTGCCCAGTTCTTTAAAGAGTTTTGCAATGGACAATTATCCAAATAAAGTGAGAGTCCGAAGGCCACTGGACTCCCCAGCCATTGATGGGGTTTGGATGCATGTTGGTTCAATATAGAACCCTGTGCAAACATTATCTACTTAATGATCAGAAAACCCTACCCCACTAAACACCCCCACCTGACTCCACCGCCATTATAAAGACGGAACTAAGGTAGAATGCTAACATGCCCAAGTCTACACACACCATCAGTGTCAGAGCTGGTATTAGGAGTCCCATACTATCAGAACTATGCTTATTCTACTAGAGAGTGTCACTTGTCACTCGGTTGAACTGCTCCTCCTTGTAGCCAGTGGTGCTAATGCCATCAGCCCATGGCCACAAAGAACATCTGTAGAGCCCTGAAAATCTGTGGATATCCGCTTCATATCCGGGGACCATTTTTGTGGATCGGTGGCAGATACAAATTTTGTATCTGCGCAGGGCTCTACACTTCTGTAGAGACTCTCCCTGCTGGGGCATTGATGCAAACCCTGTCAAGTTTAGGGTGACCAGATGTCCCGATTTTATAGAGACAGTCCCGATTTTGGGGGGCTTTTTCTTATATAGGCACCTATTGCCCCCCACCCCCATCCCTATTTTTTACACTTGCTGTCTGGTCACCCTAGTCAAGTTGGGCATTGATCAAAATTTATGACTAGCTGCTCTCAGTTATGCCAGCTGCAAACAAACCAAAGGGTTTCTAGTGTTGTCAACTCCTGTGATTTTATAGTGAGTCTCACAGATTTTTTTAATCTTCCTTCAAGTCCCAGCTTCTTGAATCATGATCTGGCACATAAGAATCTCGGTGCTCATTTAAAAAAGAAGCAAGTTTGTAGCCCTCGTGATTTCTCAGACCGTGGGTCTCTAATACAGGTCCACAGGGCTCTGAAGTGCTAGAAAGTCCCAACCTGCCACCTAGTGACCTGCTAAGAGCTGGTAGAATAGCAGTTGGACTCTAACAGAGGACTCCAGTCCTGGGATCTGATTGGTGGAACCCCCGGAGACCTCATTGGTCCCCAGCCTCTATTTAACCCACGCCGGAACAGGATGTTGTCCATGCAACTGGATTCTCCCGGCTTTTGACTGCTTCCCCTGCGATACCTGCTCTTACTGTCTGCTGCTGATCTGGTACCCTGACTCTGCCTGCCTCCTGCCTGACTCTTGGTTTGCCATCAGGCCCGTCTCAGACTCTGACCTGCTGTTATTGGACCCGGCCTGACTCCCGACTCCTGGGCAGACTTCCCGCATTCTGGCGTGACATCGTTGCAGAGAAAAGCTTGGAAACATAAAGTGAGTGCGTCCTAAAGACTCAAAAGCCAGAGAGCAAAGAAAAAGAACCCACACATGTATTGCTTTAAAAAAAACCATGATATCTAAACCAATCTCATACTTCGGGGGATGTGAAGGCTGGATTCATGATTGTTTCCCCATTTGAGACTGGCACAGAATGGCCTCCTTGCAGCCAAGTACCTGGGTCCAGCCCCTCCAGTCCAGGTGTGAGGTCCACTGGTGGGTGGCAATGTGTGTGAGAAGGTTTGCCCACTCTTGGGATAAATAGGGGAGTTCAATGGCCAGGGCTGTTAATGGAGTATCTTTCACAAGCAGCAAATTTTCCCCTGCCTTTTCCTAAACCACCCTTTAGGCTTAACCAGCCTCTGATGGTTGGGAAAGTTTCATTTGTCTTGCATGAGTGGCTAGACCCAGGAATTTACCCTGCGTGATGTTCCGAAGAGTGACACTATAAAGTTGTTCGTACTGTTCCAGCATGATTTTAACCTGCCACCTGTTCAGACGGATGTGTCCCTTCATGAAAGGGGTGTAAAGCAAAGGCTGAGGGTTTCAAAGGCAGCGCTGGATTTGGGGGTGTCTCAGCTGTTGGGTGCCCAACTTCTGCCATCCTATAGGTGCAACACGAGGTCTGTGCTGGGCAACCATCCCCGGTAGTGTCTCAAGTTGGGCCCTGAAAAACAGGTATCTAAAATTACTCATCACTTCTGAAAAGCTGCCCCCGGAGTTCCTACACCAACCTGCCTGATCTGCTCTACAGTAAATCAAAGGGCCAAGGTCCTTCACGCTTGCAGCTGGGCCTTGAAATAAAACATCAGCTATCCAGGAGGAGGGATAGCTAACTGGTTTGAGCATTGGCCTGCTAAACCCAGGGTTGTGAGCTAAATCCTTGAGGTGGCCACTTAGGGATCTGGGGCAAAAATCAGTACTTGGTCCTGCTAGTGAAGCCAGGGGGCTGGACTTGATGACCTTTCGAGGTCCCTTCTAGTTCTATGAGATAGAGATTGGTGATAAACTCCTGGGAGTTGGCAACACTGGAACTACATATTTCGAAGAAAAAATCACTTTGGTCTTAACTGATCCCTTCGCATTTGCACCTGCAATACAGGCTGATAGACACAGACAGAAATATCCACCATCCCCAAAAGGTTACGTGAAAGATCTCACTAGTGTTACCAACACCAATAAGATGCGTCACCTGAAGGTGCTTTTCCCAGGCAAGACTTTTATATGACAACACAAGGCCGACAGCAATCAAATCAAACCCACTTAAAATTAAAAGTAAAGGCTTCTGGCTCGGTAACATCTTTCAATAGCACTTAGTGACACTAACGCTTTCTAATTGCTGCTAAAAAATGGTGAGCTATTGGCAGCAATATTATTTTCCTCAAATGAATGGTATGGTCTGAACCTTGTCTCAGAACTGCCATTAACTTACTGTCCCTTTATTTGAAGCAGCATCTTTCACCTATCTCTATCCTCAGCAGTAATTCACCTTTTAAGATGCTAATAAATTTATGTTGTGCAAATGACCATTTGTCATTTCATATCCGATTGGTTATCTGGAAAGATAATTCAACAGCCTGAAAATGATGATGAGAGTTATTCTGCATTTCCCTCTGTTGCCATATGTAATTATTTTAATGGTGAACTTTCTAAGGGTCAGAGTTCTGACAATACATTTAGAATGGCTTTATCATTTGGATTTTTTTTTAAATCAGTGCTAATGCTGGGAACTTGTGTATGTTTTTAGCAGTTCTGATACTGTAGTTTTCTGTGGCACTATTACAGTTTATTCTGTATATTAGACCAGAGGCAGAGATAATAGACCTGGACAGAGAAAGGTAATCACATTTTCACAAAGGATTTAATTATTTTGAAATGGAATGAAACCAAAAATTCTGGAATTCTTTGTGAAAAGGAATGGAGTCCCAGCTGCGGGGCAGTCTGCCTGTTGGGCTGCCCCAGAGCCAGGGACCCCAGAGCCCTAGGATGCACTCCTAGTTCCAGAACCTATGCAGGTAATTCCAGCAGCAAAGCACAGCCTTATGCTAGCTGGTAATAGTGGGTCACCTAGGGAGGTGGTGGAATCTCCATCCTTAGAGGTTTTTAAGGTCAGGTGTGACAAAGCCCTGGCTGGGATGATTTAGTTGGGGATTGGTCCTGCTTTGAGCAGGGGATTGGACTAAATGACCTCCTGAGGTCCCTTCCAACCCTGATATTCTATGATTCTTTGACCTGGTGCTTAGGTATTTGCACTCGACAGCAAAAGAGGAGGTGGTCTATTCCTAGTTCTGCTACTGTTTTGCTGTGTGACTTTGGGAAAGTCACTTCCCCTCATACTCTTTATTTATTTGGGGCAGAAATTGTCTTTTACTTTGCATTTGTACAGCTCCTAGCACAATGAGGCTGTGGTCCCGACTGGGATCTCTGCATGCTACCATAATATAAATAGCTGGCTCTTACACTCCATACACACAGGCCGCTAGAGGGACGTGTGACACATTCTACAAGCATGGTACACACCTGCACAATACAGGCCGCAGAAGGGTACATGGGGAATTCGCACATGTCAAGCACGGCCGTCTGGGAATACAAAAAAGTGAATATGCACTAGGGACTCACACATGCTGAAAGAGTCCCAGTGCCCTTTGGAAATTCACAGATTCTGTTGCTAGAGCGTTTAGGCAGGCATAAAATTAATAAACCAGACGCACAAGGGAAATGACTTTCTGACCTTTCCGGAGGTCAAACTTCAATTTAATCACTTGACACTTCTGTTTTCATCAACGTGCCTACAAATTAGTTACATCAGCTACCAGGAAGAAAGTAATTACTCGAGTTCCCACATAGTATGGAATGATAGCCAGGGCTATTTTGGGAAATAAAAGATTAATTTCAAATATATATATAGTAGGTCCTGATAGCAGCAGGTATAAGGGAAAAGGTAATTTGTTGCTTAAACCAGAGATAGGTGTGGGGAGAGAGATACCGTGTAAGGCGTGGAAGGAAATTTGGAACTAAGGACCAACCTTTGTTAAAATGTAGGGCGGTTAGGGGAAATGCCTTATCGGGGGTCATCTTATTCCATTAAAATTTCAGCAAAGATTATAAAACCAGCAATAATCCCTCTTGGGGAGAACGAGATGAACAAAGGAGATTTTTGCACCCTGGATGGACTTGCCCACATATTCAGGAATTCGATGGAAGTGAGATCTGGCCCTATGTCAACAAAACTATGCCTGGTTAAAACAGTGAATTGCACTAAGTGAGCATACCAGCTGAGGAGTTGCATCTCACTGATCCTGGATCATGGGGCAGATTCTGGCCAGGGTCCATGTGGCTGGACATGCAGTCAGTACAGACACTGTATCATAGTCCCTCTGGATTGCTAGGTGTCCGAAAGGGGGTGGAGTGAGGGTGTGGTCCTGGCTTCACCCTTCACACTGTACAATCTGTCACAGCTGGCTCCACTCGTTTGAATACAGATACATGTAAATGTATTCGTCTAGGTTCTCAGCCCTCAGGCCAGACTGACAGGCTGGGGGACTCTATCCTGGGAAGCAGTGACTGTGAAAAAGATTTGGGGGTCGTGGTGGACAAATCAGCTGGACGTGTGTTCCTAGTGTGATGCTGTGGCTAAAAGGACTAATGTGATCCTGGGATGCGTAAACAGGGGAATCTCAAGCAGGAGCAGATAGGTTATTATACCTCTGTATTTGGCACTGGTGCGACCGCTGCTGGAATCCTGGGTCCAGTTCTGGTGCCCACAATTCAAGAAGGACATTGATAAACTGGAGAAGGATCAGAAAAGAGCCACAAGAATGGTGAAAGGATTAGAAAACCTGCCTATAGTGCTAGACTCAAAGAGTTCGGTCTATTTAACTTAACAAAGGGAAGACTAAGGGGTGACTCGATCACAGTCTTTAAGTATCTACATGGGGAACAAATAGTCAATAATAGGCTCGTCAGTCTAGGAGAGGAAGGTCTGACACAGTAGTTCTCAATCAGGGCTACACGTACCCCTGGGGGTACTCAGAGGTCTTCCAGTGGTACATCAACTCATTTAGCTATTTGCCTAGTTTTACAACAGCCTATATAAAAAGCCCTAGCGAAATCAGTACAAACTCAAATTTCATACAGACAAGGACTTGTTTATACTGTTCTATAAACTATACACTGAAATGTAAGTACAATATTAATATTCCAATTGATTTATTTTATAATTAGATGGTCAAAAATAAGAAAGTCAGCATTGTTCAGTAAAAAAGTGCTACGACACTTTTGCAAGCAAATCGCTTTTAAATGAGGTGAAAGTTAGGGGTACACAAGACAGATCAGACTCCTGAAAGGGGTACAGTAGATTGGGAAGGTTGAGAACCCCTTGTCTAACACAATCCAATAGCTGGAAGTTGAAGCTAGACAAATTCAGACCAGAAATAAGGGTTACATTTTTAACAGTGAGTTTAATTAACCACTGGAACAATTTACCAAGGCTAGTGGTGGATTCTCCATCACTGACCATTTTTAAATCAGGATGGGATGTTTTTCTAAAAGCTCGGCTCTAGGAGTTATTTCGGGGGAGTTTTATGGCTTGTGCTATACAGGAGGTCGGACTAGATGATCACGGTGGCCCTCCTGGCCTTGGAATGTCTGAACTCCGATCTCATCTACATAGAGACGTAGGGCCCAGCTGGCCAGGGGGTGAATCTACAGAGCACTGGCTTGCCGTGCACTAACTGGCCAGGTGGACCTGTGACACCACACGGAAAGGTCCTTCGTGCACTTTGACCCACTCCCATTTGAAGGACGCTGTGGAACTTTAGGCTATGTCTACGCTGCACACCACTGGCGGCGGCAGCTACACGCCGCAGTGAAAAGCAGCTGTGTCCACACTGCAGTGTGTAGCTAGAGAGGTCAGTGAAAGGCTCTGCCAGTGGGGAGTCAGCGGGGAGAGGCTCCAGTAGCGAGGAGACAGCAGGATACTGCACTACTAAAATTAGCAGTGTAGAGGTGGGAGGCACTGCTTGACCATGTTGGGTACATACCCCAAGGTTCTGGCATGTCTGTACTCTACTCACCTAAGCAGTAACTCACTGTCTACACCGCTAGGTGGGCGGGCAATGTCTGTACTCTACATGGTGACGTAAGGCGTGTGCAGTGCAGACGTCCCCTAAGTGTGCCAGGGCAGGATCCATACAGCCAGTTATTGCGCTGCAAGCTAGTGCACTGGAAATTCACACGTTGGCTTGCCAAGCACTAACTCGCCGCATAGACCAGCCCTCTGTAAGGGGGGTGGGGTGGACACTCTGCAAGAGTTGTGCCGTGGTACATTGGTGTGTACTGACGGGGCGTATTCTGTCTGAGTCAGATTCTGCCTGACACTGCTCCACCTGCTCACTCAGTCATCCAGAATTTTTCCCAGGGACTCCATCCTCTGTGCAGACCCTTATCTTCTTTAGCAAGCCTGGTTCTACCTAAAACAGAATCCAACCATAGATAGACGACTTCTCTGTTAACAAGATTCAGCAGCGTGGAGACCCCTAATGGCTGCTAGCTTTGCATGCAGGCCGAGTTCTTAGAAATGGAGAGGAGCGCTACACAGAAACCAGAACATCACAGTTTCAGAGGGTTCCCTATCCCAAATGTCCTGCTCCCAGATGGGCTGGAAATACTTGATAAAATCTCATGGTGTTCCAGCCCTTTCGAATACAGCAAGGATGGTCCCACGCTCCGAGGAGACCTGTACAAAGGACCGGAATCTGTCCTCGCCTGAGTAGTTCTCACACACAAGCCCCTTAATTCTGTGGGGCTGCTGACAGGAGTAAGAACTGTTTGCCTGAGGGAGACCAGCAGGACCTTGATCAAAGTAACATGACTCCTCTCCTCCACCCACCTCTGGCTTCCTGTGGTGCCCTCAAGTGCCAAACCCATCACTTCTGGAAAAGTTCTACGGCCTCTGGAAATTCCCCATCTGGAGTTGAGGCAAAGGTGGTGGAGCAGAAACGTACCTTTCCAAGCAGGGAGATGCAGTACATAGGCAGGGTGTTGAGTCGGTGGGCATCAGAGTCACAAGAGATCATGGATGTGGAATGAGAGCTTTTGATCTAGCTAGCAGGTTGTGTATATATACACACAGGGCTCTAGAATAGCAGGGCCCTCTATGAATGTGATGGCCGTTAGTGCCTAAGGATACCACTGGGTACCAGTCAGTCCCTGCTTAATCCAGTACAGAGATGTGAGAAAAATAAAATGAATGGGGAGAAAAAGGTTCCCCAAATTTGGTTAAACCTCCTATCAAGACTGGTTGTCCCATCGCCATAATGTGTTTGAGCAGCACTGCCCTCTATTGGATGGAACTGAAACTGCTGCAGTGTGTCATAGGCCTTCTGCATCGAATAACTGCATCTTCTCTTTTAGCTCATGTGATACATCGTGTGATTTCAGAACTAGCAAATCTGAGTTCTGAATGGCCAACCTATAAAGTCCCAGGCATGCATACACTGTTTAGACATATATAGGAGATGGTGCAATGGTTGAATATGGTTTGGAGATGTGTGGAAAAGTCCAACAGAATTTGATTAACTCAGAAATGGGGTGGCTGAACCAGTTGGGAAAAAGCAACAAGCCAGCCCAGTCACTGAGCCTTTATGAAGGTTTAGATTTGATCCCTCCCATTCCTGATCCAAGATTTGTTCTTCCTGGAGTGAGAGATTTCTCATCTGGCATGTAATTCTTCTCAAGGTGAGCATGGGTAGCTTGGCCTTGCTATAGTCACTGCCCTATGTGTGTTGATGAATAATATTGTTACCTGTTTTTGACCTGAGCGGTTGGCTAAAACTCGGAGTACTGCAGATCATTCTAGATAATATTTAGTCCTGCCTTGAGTGCAGGGGACTGGACTAGATGACCTCTCAAGGTCCCTTCCAGTTCTATGATTCTATGATTTCCATTAGGAGGAAAACCTGATGCTGGAGTAAGATGTTTTCCCTGATGCAATCCTGTTGATTTACAAAGAGTGGACAAAGTTCTGTTTCCCTAAACCCAGGAGGAATCAAACAGTAGGAAGTAGTTTTTTTGCCCAAGTGCCACTTTTGAAAATGGGATGTAGGGTCCTAAGTCACTTGGAGCAAGATATTTAAAGGAATGGGTGTTAGGTGCCTAAATACTTTTAAAAATCTGGCCCTCGGGCATTTTGAAAACATTCCCCACTAGCAGGAGTAAATGACCTCTTACATTGTAGAATAGGGACAACGGTGCCTGCAGCACTCCACAAGTCATTTCAACCGACTCTACCAGCTACAGCACTCAAGCCAAATTCCCCTTTTATCTCTCGGTGTTAAAATTAGCCATCCAGTGATTTAAGAAATAAAGGTGCTAACTAGCGAGAGCCGCAATCCTATTGTTTATGCAAAAAATAATTATAGCTCAGGAGCTAATTGCTTTTGATCACACGACGGAGTGAAGGAAAAACAGCAATCCTGTGACGGGGGGGAAAGTGCAGCGAAAAGAGAAGCGCAAAAAGAAGAGGTAGGGGAATCAGGAAATGAAAGTGCACATTTCCTAGGGCTGAGTCGACTATCAGTCACATGTCAGATTCCAGTCGTGCAGTTAAATATGATGGGTCAGATTCTTGCCTCTGCTCCACTCTCACCCAATAAAAGACTTTTAAGGGGAAATGGCACTGGTGCAGAATCAGCGTAGGGATGATGTACGCAACTCTGTGCTGCCCTTCCGTGCAGCCCCAGGTGAAGGGGCGTGCTGGGAGCCAGGCTCGGGGAGGGTAGGGTGAGTGACCAGTGTTCTCTGCTCTGGCAGTTCTGGGCTGCTGAGAAGCCTATGACAGTTGAGGAAGGCTGCTGCTGGTTGGAGAAGCCTCTAGGATTATGCTAAACTGTGATCCAGAATCCACAGGGACCAACGGTGGCATAGAGCCACCTGTGTGCTTCTACCTCCAGCCTGTGCTTTGCCTCTCAGGAGGCACAGATAAGTAGATACTGTCTACCGATCCCCACACATGGGAGGGCAGGCACTGGCTCATGACAGGAACTGGTGCTTCCAAAAGGAAACCACAGCCTGCCTTGGGGAGGCATGGGGCAGCACCCACTAGCTCATCAATGGATGGTCTGGAGCAGGGCGCTGGGGCGGAGCCAACAAAGCCACCACATTGGTGCTGGGAAAGCCAATTTCATTTGGCCTATTGGAAAAGGGAGGCTTCACATCACCAGCCTGTATGATTTCCCCTGTATGGTGCGTTCCCCCTGGGTGGAGGGGAAGAGAGCTAGTTTAGACACTAGTCATGTGACCACAATTAACCAATGGAGTTTTAAAGAGATTTGGTCTGAACATTTTCACCATCATGTCATTCAAATCCCCAAAAGGCTGTTTTGTCAAAGCCAAAACGTTTCACAGAGACACGTTGGTGTTTGTTGGAGTCACACACACACACACACAGAGGAAGGGCCGCATCGCCAGTGCCAGTGCTACTCCTGTCTCCACCACCTGCGCCTGTATCCAGACAGACAACCTAGCCACGGATGCCTCTACCCAGATCCTGGTGTGGATTTGCCGAGACTGTGGCCTGCATTTCGCACTCACAGAAAGCCAGGCAGGGGGACCATCCAGTGTGTGAGGCGCCTGCTGGTGGAATCTCTCAGGAAGCAGGTGGGAGAGCTACAGGAGGAGGTGGCAAGGCTGAGGAACATCCATCCCATGAGGAATTCCTCGAGCGTATTTTATGTGGAGACATCCATGGCTGAGGAGGCTATCGAACTACAGAGGACTGCTGTCACGCCACCGGGAGAGGAGGATATGGCTCTGTCACAAGGACTGGCAGCTGGTTACTTCTGGCAGCAGGTCGTGCTCCACCCCTCCTCCCAACCCACCCACCATGGTGATGGAAAACCGATATGCTACCCTGGCAACGAGCGATGAGGAGTCACCCCCAGAGGAGGAGGAGAAGCCATGTACACCCAAGCCTGGGAAGATCGCAGCCACCACTGCCAGAAAGAAATATAGGGTAGTGGTGATTGGTGACTCTCTTCTGAGGGGTATCATGGAAAAAGTCACCCACGCATTGATTTTAGTTCAGACTCAAGCCTGAGGCCAGTTTATTGCAATACGTACCAACATGTTGGGGTAGCAGTCCAGAAACTACCACACTTTTTCCATCAACCAGCGGTTATCATGTTGCTAAGGCCTTTCACATAGCTTCCTTCCCCTCCCTCCTCTGGTCATGGCCCATGACCGTATTTGGCAGGGGATTGCACAGCCTAGTTTAGTTCAGGTTCTGGCCTGTACTGTTTTATGTAAAGGCCGTCTGTGTAGTCAGCTTCTGTCAGAGGGCCTGAATTTGGGCCTTCGGTGTTACTTTGGTTGTCATTAAGAAGGCTACCTAGTTCTTTTTCCCCACAGGGGGATGGAGGCACCCATCTGTCACCCTGACATGGCATCACGGGAGGTATGGTGCCCGCCAGGGGCCCATCTGCCACACATTATGGAGGGATTGTTGAGGATCATCTGGCCCTCTGACTACTACCCCATGCTACTCATCCATGTGGCACTAATGATACTGTGAGGGATGACCCTCAGCAGATCAGAAGTGATCCAGGGCTCTGGGAGTAAGGATGAGGGAGTTGGGAGCACAGGTGGTGTTCTCTTCGATCCTTCCAGTCAAGGGTAGGGACCCAGGCAGAGATTGATACATCCTGGAGGTGAATGCTTGGCTGCGAAGATGGGGTTTCCAGGAGGGCTTCGGCTTGACTACAGGATGCTGTTCCAGGAAGAAGGACTGCTATGGAGAGATGGGGTCCACCTATCGAGGAAGGGGAAGAGCATATTTGAATACAGACTGGCTAACCTCGTGAGGAGGGCTTTAAACTATGTTTGAAGGGTGCAGGTGACCAAAGCCCACAGGTAAGACAAAAACATGGAGACCTGGGAGAAGGGTCGGAATGTGGGGGGAGCATGGGCTGTTATAGCAGGGACAAGAGAGAGACAAGACAGAACTGCGGGGGCGGGAATCGAATCAGTATCTTAGATATCTGTTTATTAATGCGAGAAGTATGGGGAATCAGCAGGAAGAACTCGAAATGCTAGTAAACAAACACAACTCTGGCATAGTTGGCATCACGCATTACTGGAATATTGGAATAGAAGGTACAGTTTACTCAGGAAGGACAAGCAGGGAAAAAAGGGAGGAGGTATTGCTTTATATATTAAAAATGTATACACTTAGACTGAGGTTGAGATGGAAATAGGAGACAGACTTGTTGAACTTCTCTGGGTAAGGATAAAAGGGGCAAAAAACAAGGGTGATGTCATGGTAGGGGGTCTACTACAGACCACCTAACTGGGAAGAAGAGGTGGATGAGGCTTTTTGTAAGCGGCTAACAAAATCATCCAAAGCACAGGACTTGGTGGTGATGGCGGACTTCAACTATTCAGACATCTGTTGGGAAAATAACATAGCAGGGCACAGATTATCCAACAAGTTCTTAGAATGTATTGGAGACAATTTTTTATTTCAGAAGATGGAGAAAGCTACTAGGGGAGAAGCTGTTCTAGATTTGATTTTGACAAATAGGGAGGAACTGGTTGAGAATTTGAAAGTGGAAGACAGCTTGGGTGAAACTGGTCATGAAATGGTAGAGTCCATGATTCTAAGGAATGGTAGGAAGAAGAACAGCACAATAAAGACAATGGATTTCAAGAAGGCGACTTTAGCAAACTCAGGGAGTTGGTAGGTAAGATCTCATGGAAGAAAGTCTAAGGGAAAAAACAATTGAAGACACTTGGCAGTTTTTCAAAGAGACATTATTACGGGCACAATAGCAAACTATCCCACGACATAAGAAAGATAGGACGTATGGCAAGAGATCACCCTGGCTTAACCAGGAGATCTTCAATGATCTAAAAATAAAAAAAAAAGTCCTACAAAAAGTGAAAACTAGCTGGAGACATAAAGCGTAACAAGAAAACTTTCTACAAATATATTAAAAGCAAGAGGAAGACCAAGAACAGAGTAGGCCCATTACTCAATAAAAGGGGAAAAACAATAACAGAAAATGTGGAAATGGCCAGAGGTGCTTAATGACTTCTTTGTTTTGGTTTTCATCAAGAAGGTTGGTGGTGATTGGACGTCTAACATAGTGAATGCCCCTACTTCCCTAAGTAGTCTCTACCTGTGCTGATATATTTAGTTGCAGTATAATTTTTAACTACTCGATGTCACTCTTTGCTGTATGGAGACCCAAGCTGGGTGGGGTCCATGGTAAACAAAAGAGACAAAGCTGGGACTCAAATACTGTGAAAGCCTGTTTGATTGGCTACAATTGTAGCTGTTTTCTACAATAAATGACTCCTCTTTAAGACAGTCTGTGGTACTATATAGAATACTACCCAAGCAAGTAGCCCCATTGAAAGAAATGAATAGGGATTACTCATGTGATTAAGAGGGTTACAGGATTATTAGGGCTGGGTTACATGGGTATGATGCTGAAGTATGAAATCAGTGGAGTTACATCAAATTTACACCTGTATATCTGAGAGCAGAATTAGCCCTTTAGGTTGCAAGCATCTCAGGACAGGAACCTGACGTACTCTATAGACTTTCCCACACTGGAGCCTTTCCTGGGAGCCTTTCCCCTGACTCCCATTGGTGCTGGATTGACACCAAAGTCCAAGATGTCGCTATAAATCTGAGCGGAGAATCTGTCTATATGATTGAACTGCACATTTTTTGGCATTGAACAAATACATAATAGTATAAATAACCAAATAATTACAACCCGTAACACAAAACAGCCAGCCTTTCAAATTTTTGAGCAAACTTTTAATTTTTTCCTCCATCCAAAAACATCTTCTATGGTGACATTTCTGAACAGGCTTGTGTTATCTGAAAAGCTTTTTACATACTCTCAAGTATAAATATTCTGATAGGAAAAAAAATAATTCCCAAACCCAACCACTCATGCTCACATTTGGAGGGATGCGTAACGTGGCATGCGTCGCTGAGCCTGGATACTCCCTGCTTAACATCATCTGCCACGGAGACTGCGCCTGGGTGTGGCACGCAACGTCAGACACCTCTGGACCGTGCTGGTTGTTTGTATAGCCTGGGTCACCACCAGCCGGGAAGGGAAATGGGTCTAAACGTCTGGCACATTGCGATGAGATGCTCAATATAAGAAAAGCAGAGATGCCTCCAGACATGGGGCTGGAGAGGGAGCTGGTGGCCTGCAGGCAGACAGGGCACCATAACTGCATTTTTTGTGAACGCGGATGGAAGGAACCACAGAACCAAGCAGTCGGGTAGCGGCTTATCCCATGGGATTGGTGCTGGTAGCACTACCTTGGGTGACATAAAGCCGTGTATGGGCGGGTTCATTGTGCAGTTCAGGACTTCACCGTGGAAGGCCAAACATGGGACAGGTGCTGGCTAGCCAAAACACTGCAGGGGTATTAGTTGACTAGAACTGAGCTTACTTTCGTCTACTGTACAGTAGCTGTGGGTTGTACCTGGCTGCAGGAGTGTCCCATCCTGGCACATCTTCAATACCACACTCAGCAATCACTGCTTAGTTTCACCTACTTACTGATGAATGCTTTGTGCTTATCATAATACATTGGTTGTCTGTGAGGGCGGGTTTTCACACTCAGGATCTGAGTTGCTTTTAAACAACTTGATTCTTAAATAAAATTACAGTACGCACAGAAACAAAAGATGCAGAAGAACACAGCGAGGATTCACAGAACTCATAATCAAGTACTTAGTAACAACATATATATATATATATTAAGCTTTAGATTAAAAAATATATTTCTGGGTTTTTATATATGTATACTATAGGATGCAAGGGACGTTAACACATTTTGGCACGCAGTGATTCACAGTGCTTTGCCCTTTAATATGATGTCTGCTCTAACGTTATAATGTTTCCTTTTTAGAAGAATGCAGCTAGACTAGACTTTTCTTTTTTTTACGTAGAAAGCTGGATGGAGTGCTGCGGCTGAGTTGCTCCTGTGTATGCATGAAGGTCTTCTGGTACAATTCTGTTGCGTTAGGAAGGAGAAATATAATAGTGCTCCGGGTGTTTAGATGATCTTGTTTTCCAGGGCTGCGATCCTTTTTGTCACAGCTTCCAGTGAGCAAGAGTTAAGGGAAAAAATGGCAGTGCATTTCAGTGATTCACATGCCAGATCCTCAACTAGCACAACTCAAAGTCAATGGCGATACCCCAATGTATGTCTGCTGAGGACTTGGCCAATTCTGGTAATCTAGTCCATGGTTTCGCCACCTTTTCAGGTTGCTGACCCGGCATTCGAAGTCAAACATTTTTACAACTGCTTTACGTTTACTATAAAAAGCAAGAATAAAAACGTTACAATGATCTGTGTGTGTCTTTTGAGATGATGACCTTGAAGGATAAGGTTTTGTGGGGAGCACAAAGGGAGATTTTCTTTCTTTTAGATTCTCATAAAATTTTCAATGCCTCGCAACCCTCTGATTGCTTTTTGTGTCCCTTCTTGGGGTTGTGAGCCAGTGATTGAGAAACACTGATATAGTCCAGGGGTAGGCAACCTATGGCACGCGTGCCAAAGGTGGCACGTGAGCTGATTTTCAGTGGCACTCACACTGCCCGGGTCCTGGCCACCGGTCCGGGGGGCTCTGCATTTTAATTTAATTTTAAATGAAGCTTCTTAAACATTTAAAAAACCTTATTTACTTTACATACAACAATAGTTTAGTTATATATTATAGACTTATAGAAAGAGACCTTCTAAAAACGTTGAAATGTATGACTGGCACATGAAACCTTAAATTACAGTGAATAAATGAAGACTCGGCACCCCACTGCTGAAAGGTTGCCAACCCTGGATATAGTCTGACCTCCTGCATGACATCAGCCCTTGAATTTCACCCAATGATACCTACAGAGGGGGGAATTTATTCCGTAAGTGACACTGTGGGGTCTGGTAACTTGGAGCTGACCTATAACATCGGACTTAGAAAGACATCCAGGCTCAGTGGACAGACACCAAGTGGGGGAGAATCTACCTTATCCCTCCGTGAATTCTCCCAGTGATTTATCAATTACACTTACTGTTAAAAAGTTGTCACTTATTTCCAGCTGGAATTTCTCCAACTTCTACATCTAGCCACTGGCTCCTGTTCTGCCCTTGTCTGCTAAGTTGAAGGTCTCCCTATGATGCAGTGCAATGCTCCTGTTCTCACTGAAGTGAACTGGAATTCTGCCATTGACTCAGTAGGAACGGGCATCAATTGCTTACTTAAAGCAGTGTCTCCTTGTGATGAAGTGCTGGTAGACTTGTATTTAGCATGCACCTTGCAGCAGGGCCTCTTGTGAGCTCTCTGTTCTGCCCACTCCCCGCCTCTTGCTTTCTTCTGTCTCTTTCCCCCATTCTTGTGTGCTTCTTTACTTACCCACTCTTAGAGAGCCTCTCTTCTCTGACATGGCAGGAGAGGCTGAGGGAACTGGGATTGTTTAGTCTGCAGAAGAGAAGAATGAGGGGGGATTTGATAGCAGCCTTCAACTACCTGAAAGGGGGTTCCAAAGAGGATGGATCTAGACTGTTCTCAGTGGTAGCAGATGACAGAACAAGGAGTAATGGTCTCAAGTTGCAGTGGGGAAGGTCTAGGTTAGATATTAGGAAAAACTTTTTCACTAGGAGGGTGGTGAGGCACTGGAATGGGTTCCCTAGGGTGGTGGTGGAATCTCCGTCCTTAGAGGTTTTTAAGGTCAGGCTTGACAAAGCCCTGGCTGGGATGATTTAGTTGGGGATTGGTCCTGCTTTGAGCAGGGGGTTGGACTAGATACCTCCTGAGGTCCCTTCCAACCCTGAGATTCTATGATTCCTTAGTCCTGCTTCAAATCCCTCCTCAAACTCCCTTTGACTGTCTAGCTTTCCAGGCTAACTCCCACTCCACTGCCTCCTGTTCCTGTTCTCGGGCTGATGTGAGGCATGCCTCTCATGAATGGGAAAAATTCCCCATCAGTATCCCTAAAGGTGCCACCATAACCTCTTTCAAATCCCTCCTTAAAACCTATCTCTGCTATGGTGCTTCCACATCATTATTGGCTGGCATTGGTTCGGCAAGTATCAATCTATTTGTCTGTCTTGTCCTCCTGTCGTGTCCTGCCTGTCTCAGAGAAGGTGAGCTCCCTGTGGCAGGGACTGCTTTCTTTGTTAATGTCTGCACAGAATCTAGGTACAGAATGTGGTGTTTTTGAAAACAGTGTTGGAATTGTGTCTCTTTAATTTGTAAAGGGTTTCTTGGCACAATTTCCAGTCTAGGGGGCTCTGCAGGAAAGCACGAGATCAGAGTCAGTCTGCAGAAAGCCTAGAGCAAGGTGGGTTAAATTGTGCCACACCCTTTTTAGGGAGCAGCCTGCTTTGTCTCTCTCTGTTTTGCCATTCTTGTGCTGAATTCTAAGTATTAAAACAGTGTTATGTTGCTGCTTCCGGCAAGAGTATTTAATGTTTTTATCTAACTTCTCTGTGTACATGCCATGAATCTGAACACTGAAACCTAGTCTCCTGACTCCTACTCCAATTTCTTGACCACTGCACTAATCTGTCTCCCTGGTTGGAAGGTCTGGCTAATCTGCTCTCTAGAAAATGGAACCTGACATTGTGAAAATGAGCTTCTTCTAAAGGATATGTTTTCGTGTCAATGACTTTATGAGGTCTTCTACTTTTTTCTGGAACTTCACAATGGCTTTACATTCACATGGGTCCTCCTCTGTGGATAAGAGAACAAAGGTGATGATGAATCAGCCATCAGACAGAGCAAGAATGGAATATATCAAAACCTAAACCATGGTGACAAGTGAAATAAAGCGAAAGCCTTTTCTCCAGCCAGAGGTCTGGAGGAAATCAATACATCATTCAGCCAGATTCTCTGAATGGTTATTGCTGTGTTTAACTTTAAACTAACTAGAGGGTCGCACACTTCATTGCTTATGTAGGCCAAGCTCTGTGTGTTATCCAAATTTTTGTATTTCAGCAATGATTTACCTAAAACTGATTACCCAGATATGGCTTTTCTGATTTTCATCAGGGTTCTGTTTATTCATGCCTACGCCATTCCCTGTAATTTTGGAATTGATCAGCTGCAGTGTTTAAAAGTGATTGTGTTACAGACAGACAAACAGAAATATCGTCAAGGTGAATGTGGCGCCCCGCTTCTCTCAGCCAATTAACAGACCTAAGTCAGATACTTGGCTGTCGTCCAGTCTTTTTGTGCCACTCTGGTTGCAAAAGGGGTGAGAGGGCCAGTTTAACTGGCCAGTGATGGGGTGGTGCAGTTCAGGAAGGCTTGATGTTTTAATGAATTACTGTTTTAGAAGCGTGCTGAGACCTTTGGCTGAAAAACACGACGGCAGAAGTGCAAAATGCTATAATTTGGGCAGACTGACATTTTTTCAATCAAAGAATTTCGACCAAAAAAAAGAGAGAGAGAGAGAGAGAGAGAGAGAGAGAATCCAACAAAACCACACACCTACACAGAAACAAAAAATAACAACAACCCAACACCTGTGAGTGGAAACCTCGAGGTGTACTTTTGCCCCTTGCTTCAGGAGTCAAGTGTTTTCCACCTGCCCTCTGCCCCACTCACCGACACAGATTTTCGTTGGCAGTTCCTTCGCAATCTTGTTGATGGTACTGAAATCAGCAGTATAAAAGTAGTGTGCTGCCACTGGCTCTGAGGCAATTTCCCTTAATTCATCTTCAACGGCATTGCCCACTCCCACAGCGAACATCTCAAAGCCTGCAAGCAATGAGGAGTGTCAGTCCTACTGCGACCATCTCATTGGAACAGCAAAAGAACCCAGCCAGCTTGTAAATCCTTCTTTGCATTTACGTGATGTGCTGCGTACAAACGAGGACGCCCCCACTGTACGGAGCCATGGACCAAACGCTCAAAGATGGACACCCGAGAACACCCACATCATTTGCACATGGAGTCATTGTGCTTTCAAATCCCTCAGCTGTAGGGTCTTGTGGAATGGATGCGATTATGGCCATTGAATGCAGCGCGTGCATCCTGAGAATAGGCCACCTAAACTACAAGCGCACGTATTGAGCCATCGCAGAACCCCAAGGGAGAATTTATATGTTTATGTATTACAGGGACTAACTCAAACCAAAATCCCTGTAAATCTGGGAAAACGCAGCTCGGGATTTGTATCCAAGCTTCTCGCTACAGTGGGGCCATGCCGAAACTGCGGATCAAACTGCTGAACTCTGGGAAAGGCTGAAGCTAGATCTGAATTTTATTTGGATCCACCTCTAGGCTGTTCATAGGGCAGAGGTAGGTGGGTAAGTACATTTGCCTTTCATCTCCCAAGGCGGGTGTATTTAATATCCACTGGCAAAGGTTCTAAAGCGAGATTATATATATATATGGGTTGGGTGAAAAGATAAGGAAAAAAATCAAGAACTCTTTTAAACTGTTATCACCCCAAAATGACTCTGAAATGTTTGTCCCAGGCAACTGTGACAATCAGAGTCCAGACACTCCAGGAGGAGGATGGGGGATCTGAATGCCAAAGAATAAGCAATTGAATCAACTGACTTTATTCAATATTTATTGCACTATAAAAGAGCATTACGGTCTTTTATGAAAGCTGGTGACCCTCTGGTCATTAATATTATTGCATGATGTGTGTATGGCTAGTGTGTAAAGAGGTACATGTGCATGCTGGAAATATGTTACTAAAGTATGTTTGGGGAGCAGACTTGCTAAACGTTTATTCTAGACAAAGGAAGGTTGTTTTGCCCGTTTGCCTGGGTCTCCAGTGTAAATTGAGCAAGGTGATGCCAGAGACAATGGAAGTTACATTTACATACGAATCAACAGGGGGGTTGGGAAATCAAGAGGAAGAGACAAACAGCGGGGGAGAAGAATGCATTTCAAAGGTTTACTTTACTGAATTATAAAAAGAAGGGGAGCAAACCCCTTAGTTCTCCATCACTGAGGGGACAAAAGGGCCAGCACCTTTTGATTCTGTGAAAGTTGGCTCCCCTTTCCTGGCGTGTTGGAGATGCTAGTAGCTTGATGTAAGTAAGAAACTGTTTTAGGCAAAGACATAACTGGTTCAAATTACGTTTGAGGCACTAACAAGTGTGTGATTTTTGTTTTGTTTGTAACCCCGTTTTCTCTCTTTTATTCTTGCTTAGCATCACAAATCTGTGTTCTTTATTAATACACGTCTCCCTGTTTTATTTCAAAGCTATCTCAGTGCTGTATATTCAACTAAAATGTGGGACCTCAGCAAAACTAACAGACTGGTGGGTGCACTGTCTCCTTGGAAACAGCAGACTTAATAATTTCTGTGAGTGTCGAGTGAGAGGGACTGGACACTACAGAGAGACATCTCTGAGGGAACTTGGGAACTGGGGTTCATGGAATATTATCTGTAGGGCAAAGTTTAGACTGGCAAAGTCTCAAGGAGTTTGCTGGTAAGGCAGACAGACTGTTGCATCAGGGAGCTGACACACAGTTTAAATTCCAGAAAAAAAAAATTAAAAATCCAGCTCTCTCTTGCTGAGACAGAGGGGTGACACAGTGGCTTATGATTCTGGGCACCTCAAGCATAGCATCACAGGAAAGTTGCCTCAGCCTTTGTTCAACCTTTTCTAGAAGGGAGGATGTCATAATTCCTTTCAATCCTGTTCATTGCCCCCACAGAGGTCATGACCCCCCCGGCTGAGAACCTGTGGTTTAATAGGTACCCAAGAGGAAGATAGGGGAAGTTTTCAAAATGGGGCCCAAAGCAACTCACCATGTTCTCAATACTTATATCCGGAAGACAAAGTCACCCACTGAAAAGCAGACCAAATGCTGGAATAGGGGAGTAACAGGAGCGGGTCAGGAATTTTTAGATGAAATATTTTTGTCAGAAAATGGCAATTCATAAAAAGTGAAACTTTTTCCTAGGAAAAGGTTGA
Source organism: Chrysemys picta bellii (assembly GCF_011386835.1). NCBI lineage: Eukaryota > Metazoa > Chordata > Testudines > Emydidae > Chrysemys > Chrysemys picta. The sequence goes on along the minus strand of NC_088813.1, from coordinate 6,353,154 downwards.
TTTCAATCAATTTTTCAACTCACAAACAAAATTGAAGAAAAAAAAGGTTTGAAATTGTTGAAATGTTCCATTTAAACTTTTTCAAAATGAAAAATTCATGTTTTCCAGTTCAAAATGACTTTTGGTTTTGAAATTTAAACTAATGATGTAAAAAGAAATTGCCAAGTATAAAAAAAAGGCTGAAATAGAAACAAAATGTTTTGATTGACCCAAATTGATTTTTTTTTGTTCACAAAAAAGTTCAACTTTTTAAAACTTTTTTGTCCCAGTTTTGGATGGGACATTGTTTTTGAAATCTCAAAATGTTTTGCAGGCTGAAAAATACATTTCCTGACCAGCTGTAGTAGTAACAAACTGCTGGGTCTCCTTCCCAGGAAGACCTGTCACTCACTAGGGACAGGAGATCCTGTTGTGAGGGAAGAGGAGTTGTGCAGGTACTTGGGTGGTCTGCGGGGTCTCATATAAACTGTTTGAAGCCACATCTTGGGTGAAATCCTGGCCCCATTGAAAGTAATGGGAGTTTTGCCATTGACTTCAACAGGGCCAAGATTTATCCCCTGAACTACAAGATGCTTGTGTGAACTCTGACCCTATTTAGATTCAAGCATCGCTAACTTTTTCCCAACAGCGTTGCCTTAGTTCCTTTGGATCAAAACAAGCACAATATTTGAATTTTCAATGAGGCTTCTAAATTCCAGCTCCTGGAACATTTTCAGAGTGCAATAACGAGCAGCTGTTATTTTTTCCCCTGTAAGAAACACGATCACTGAACAGCTGGTAATAGAAAAAACAAACCAACCAGCCATAATCAAACAGAATTCAAGGCCTGTTACCATTATGTAAGATAAATTGTGTTGGTGAGTTACATCAAGATTTATATATACCAGCCAAACACACGCTGTACACGGCATCCCACGTGCCCTGGCAACATGCTTCTCAAATGTCAATTATTCTTGCCCTCATGTTTGATCTTCATTATTGGGCACCAGCCCTCAGTCAGGTCCAGCGGTCAAGACCAACGATTAAAAGAGGTGAAGCATTTAGCAACTCATGAGCATATCCCCAAGGGCCATGTTCATTTAACGCAGTAAAAAACAGGATACAAGGAACTTGGGCAGCAGTTGTTCAGCAAAAGGGGGCGGCTCGCGAAATATTTATGTTTCAAGGTCTTTAAAGTATCTTTTTCTTTTCTGGTTTTATTAACCCACTGGAAGCTGGCAGCAGAAATGTGTCTCCCGCTCAGTCCCCATCCCCCTTACATGTGCCTAATGGGTTATTAGTGTACGGTCCCTAATGAGTGCCGGCATGGTGCATACTTGGACGAAGTTCATCCATGTGTGAAGGGCAGGAGCACTGCCAGCTTTTCTGCCGCCTTAGGCAGCGGAAGGTCCCGCCCCGAAATGCCACCCTCCCCCCCTCACAGAGGCGGTGGAAGATCCCGCCGCCAAAATACCACCGTGGTCACCGCCCCCCAAATTGTAGCACCCTAGGCGACTGCCTAGGTCACCAAATGGGTTGCGCCGGCACTGGTGAAGGAACAACATAAGGCCCATGCATCCCTTAAGTGCCATTTAAGGCCTATTTTGAGGGCTGAAGTGGAATTAAAGTGGTGCTTGTTCCTTGTGCAGGTGTGATTTTTACCCATTGGTTCGTAATTGGACAGCTGGGCCTTGTGAGGGGACTTCATGGGTAGGAAGACCTTCCCTAGGTCTTACTCCTCCTTTGTGCATACAGGAAGCAGTACAATCTGCTACTTAATCTGTAGTACCTGTGGCACTTAGAGACGAACAAATGTATTTGAGCATAAGCTTTTGTGGGCTAAAACCCACTTCATCGGATGCATGCAGTGGAAAATACAGTAGGAAGATATATATATATATATATACACAGAGAACATGAAAAAATGGGTGTTGCCATACCAACTGTAATGAGAGTGATCAATTAAGGTGAGCAATTATCAGCAGGAGGAAAAAAAACGTTTGTAGTGATAATCAGGATGGCCCATTTCCAACAGTTGACAAGAAGGTCTGAGTAACAGTAGGGGGGAAAAATAAGCATGGGGAAACAGGTTTTACTTTGTGTAATGACCCATCCACTTCCAGTCTTTATTCTTAAGCCTAACTTAATGGTGTCCAGTTTGCAAATTAATTCCAATTCTGCAGTTTCTCGTTGGAGAAAAATAAACTTCAAAAACAGACTCCAATGTGGGAACTGACCATGTGAGGAAGTGCAACTGTCATGTGAGACAGCAAGAAACCAAACGAAGAAGTCAAAGCCCAGCAGTGCTCTCATGACTAGTGATGTGGTGTCCCTGGAGTAAAGACTGAGCCACAGAACTTCCATCCTCCCCGTGAAATGGGGGTCAGTAATCTGAAGCAAATTCCTTCCACAGCAAAGGCACCGAACCACACCCTGCTCTCAGTCACACCAACATGGGCCCCCAGTACGTCCCCTGAAGTTATCACAGTTACTCTGGTCTTACACTGAGGAAGGGTGTAGCCTGCAGAGCTTAGTTTAACTTTGCACTAGGACTGAGCACTGATAGCCAGAGAGGGGAGAGTTCACCGTTTAAAAAGGCTCAGAGGAACATAACCTCTATCATACAGGTGCTAACTGGCTCCTTTGCTGGTAGCTTCAGAAAGAGGCCCATGACTGACACAGAATAGAGACAGAGGATGGGCCTTCTAAAGGGACTATGAGAATTAGCTGTCCAGCTCCCATTGAAAGCCAAAGCCCCTTTGAAAATCTGCCTTGTCCACATCAGAGGCCCTCTAAGTCAGCACTGAAGCACGTGGGCAGGGGTTGAGGCAACTTAGGCCAAAGTTTTGCTCTACGGATGCCCATGTTCTATGGTGAATGGAGGACATCCATTTCTGGGACTGCCAATCAGCATCATACATAGACCAGTACTTGACCCAAAGGAAAACCAACGTCACTGAATTCTGGAGGCCTACCTGAATCCTTGGCTTTCTTGGCAGCATCGCTGATGTAATCTTGTGACCGTCCATCCGTGAAGACAATGCCCACCTTGGGGACGCCAGGTCTCGCTCCACTGGAGGGATCAAAGGACTTTTCAGTGAGGTGCCTCAGTGCTAGGCCTGTCATGGTTCCTTTCTCCATGTAGGACATCCTTTTCACTGCTGCCTTGATGTCCTTTTTGTTGTTGTACCGTTCCAGCGGGAACTCCTGCCTGACAGAGCTGGAGTACTGGACCAGGCCCACGCGAGCATTTTTATCGGAGACATCCAATGAATCCACAATCTGGTTGATGAACTTCTTCACAAGCTCAAAGTTCTCAGGCCGCACGCTCTTGGAGCCATCAATCAGGAACACAAGGTCAATAGCAGATCCACCACTGCAGGCTGGGGAGAAACAAGAAAACAGGGCAAAGGGAGAAATACAGCTCCCAATTAACCAGAGAGAGAGAGAAAACAAAAACCAGTATGGCTTTATTAATAATAATAACTCAACATCATAGTAAATCTCAAAAGCATGTCACTTCCCAGCAGATATAGCACCGCTGACATAAATCTTGACCTAGGTCCTTAAGTTGGTCTGGCTAAATATTCAGTTTACGCCATTGCTAGTGATTTTATCTCGCCGCCAAAGCTTTTGGTGACCATGTGGTGTCTGGCCGTGTAGCAGCATTCCTTGGTCATCATATAATAATAATTAATAATAGCTGTTTGAAAAAGGACAATTATTTTTCACACAACTGTTTAATATTATTTCAAAATTTCCCATGAACATTTTTATTTAAAAACCAAAAACCATTTTTTCCCCAGTTTTTGAAAACTGTTTTCAGTTAAAATTTTGGGTTTTAGTTAAAAAAAAATCAGTTTTCAAAACTCAAAATCCAAATTATTTTACTGGAATCCAAAAACTTGTACAGAAAAATTTTGGGTTTTTTGGTTTCCGTTTTTAACAACAAAAATTGATAAAAAAAGAATTTTTGTTCATTTTGGACAAAATTCATTTTTCCCTAAAACAAAAAGTTTGACCAAAAAATTCAAACGGACTCTAATAATTAATAGTAATAACACTAATAATAAAGCTTTTTACTGGCAGGTACACAGTGCCTTTCGTCTTGGGATCTCCATGCACAGTGAAGCCAATAATTGGTTGAGCCTCTGCGGTAGGCTAGGGAATGCAATTGGCTGAACCTCAAGACCCATTGCAAAGTCTATTTGTTCTCCCAGGCTTTCCATGAGGGGGATGTATTGGGCATGGGGGAAGAGATGAGGTAGGAGCATTTAATCTGTGTGTACTGGGGAGTTTTAACGATGGGCATTGGTCTCATCGGGACCCTCCGAAATCGCATCCTTGGTGAAGGAGTGATTAGAGCACAGGAGTCCGGAGGAGGCATAATTCCTGGGGCCACATTGTGGCCCCCCGGGGGGGTGTCCAGAAAAGATTAGCCAATCAGAATGGCGTGAATGTTTCCAAGGGCAGATTTCAGCTCTGCCACTAACAAACTCCTTATTTTGCAGACTCAGTGTGTCTTTTGTTCAAACTGGCAGTGACCGTCTGAGGAGTAAAAGGGAGCACTGAATGGAGCACACACCAAAAGGTTTTGCTCTGCCGGAAATCTCAGAGCCATGAAGTCACTGGACCCTGACACAGTGACTGATGGTAAATCCTCTTTATTGCCGTGAATCATGCCCCACGCTCAGTGCACAGCGCGGCTGCCGGCTAACTTCAGAGATGGCAACCGAGCCCCTACCGAAGCATCCACCTCCTGCCCCTCCCAGCGCTCCACTCTTCTACCAGGGAGGGGGTCCCACATGGGTCTATGGCTTCCTTTGGGCCTTGGGGCTCTGCGTGCTGGAGTTCAGACCCACAGATCAATGGGGACCATGATTAATCTGCTCCTGCATGGAGGGTGTTGGGTGCCTTCCAGGGAATATCTCTGCTAAGAGTGTAAATCAGTCCAAGAGCCTGATCCAAAGAACGTTGGAGTCAATGGAGAGAGCCCTATTGACGCCAGCTCTTCCTAGGAGAGCTACTTGGTTAAATTCTCAGTGGTGAGCAACTCAGGGGATTGGGGTGAAGGTACCGTTCTTTTACCCTGCTTTCATCCTCTTGCTTTTCTGAGGCAGTGCCTCGGATATCTCAACAACTCCCTGACATATCACCGCACTGCCATGTTCATATCAGGGATGCACAATGGGATTTACCACTGCAGGTTTTCCCATCGCTGTTCAATGTGAAGCTCTCTTTGCAAGCACAGGTGTATGACCCGGGTGTGCTGACACAGATCTGCTGACAGTCATGGTCTCCAGAGGCACAGAGGTCGGACAGATCTGTAAGGAAAGATACAGAATAAAAATATATTGACCCTGAAGGGAAAAGTGTCAAGGCCGCTTTGACCAAAGACAGCACGAGACTCGTGTTCCTCTATCTGCCTGCATAGCAAGTGCTTTAATGTTCTCCCCTTCTATGAACTCTAAGTCCTTATTTAATAACACATTGCTCATAGCAGGATGGATCACTCGATGATTGCCTGTTCTGTTCATTCCTTCTGAAGGATCTGGCATTGGCCACTGTCGGAAGACAGGATACTGGGCTAGATGCATGATTGGTCTGACCAAGTATGGCTGTTTTAACGTTCTTTTCTGCTGCAGATCTCAAAGCACCAAGGGAAGTAAGAGTTATTATCTTGATTTTTCAGATGGGGAAACTGAGGTACATAGAGACAGTGACTTGCTCAAGGTCCCTCTGGGGCACCTGGCATTGGCCACTGTCAGAAGACAGGATACTGGGCTAGATGGATCTTTGGTCTGCTCCAGTATGGCCGTTCTTATGTCATGCAACTCAGCGACAGAGCCAGGAATAGAGCCCATGTCTCCACAGTTCGAGTGCAATACCCTATCTACTGGGCAACTCTTTCTCCAACACCCACAGCAGCAGATCACAATTTACTTCACCATTCAATGTTGTTCAATGAGAATTTTGCAATTTTTGTTATTCTTTGAATTGATCACGAATAACTGTGAATAGCCAACGTTCACTCTTCCGGCCCTATGGGTTAGTTGTGATTAGTCCGATAAATCGCATGGGATCATTGCTGCTCTCTGGTTAGATTAGTGCGCAAGCAAACTTAAAGTTCATTTTACAGTAACACTTGCACATTCAGCTTTACGTTTGCTGTCTGCGAACACAAGCGCCAGTAGAACTCAACCTGGGCACTCAACCTGAGCAAACAAAACTGGAATTGAAGTCAATGGGCACATCCAGTACTCAACTCTGAAAATCAGGCCCCAGGGCATCAATGTTGGTCGAAAGGAAACACAAAGGTGAAACAAATCTGGTGGAAGCCAATTCATTTATAAATCAGGTGAGTATTTGCAGGAAATAGTGTATGCCAGTATTTACCTGGCTCTACCACAACCACAGTGCCTGATTCAAAGTCCATTAAATTCAAATGGGAGACTTTTCATCTGGTCCATATATATGGGGTGGGGGGAGAGACAGGGGGCGGGGAGGAGGAGGAAGACAAATACAAGAATGCTCAAGCCTTCTGATTGTTCTAAACAAAGCAATGTTAACCCCTAGCGTTTATAAGCAAGCACCATAATGAGTGGGTTAGCATATCTGCAATGTAGAAAAGGGGAAATTCAACCCTGGGCAGAGGATATAGACAAGAACTATGCACCATTTAAGTCCCACTTAAGTGCTCAAAATAGGCCTTAAGTTGCCTAGGCCTTGAGCTGTCCTGGTGCACCAGGGAGAATCCTCCCCCTTCGGTATGCATCCGAAGAAGTGGGCTGTAGTCCACGAAAGCTTATGCTCTAATAAATTTGTTAGTCTCTAAGGTGCCACAAGTACTCCTGTTCTTCTTTTTGCGGATACAGACTAACACGGCTGCTACTCTGAAACCTCCCCCTTGTGGATCTCTAAGACCTTCACGAAGGGAGATAAGTATCATCATCTCTGTGTTGGGGAAAATAAAGCACAGCGAGGTGAAGTGATTCTCCCAAGGTCCTGGGAACAGAACTCAGGTCTTTTGCCTCCCAGCCCCTGTTCTATGTACTAGCTTCTGCTGGCTTAGCTGCACATTAGCTCCATTTTATAGCTGGGGAAACTGAGGCAGCCACAGTCTCCATAACAAGTCAGAGGCATTTGACTTCGGGTAAGTTGGTTCCCATGTCTGTTCCTAGACTTTGTTTGTGTAGTTAGATTGTAAGCTCTTTGGGCCAGGGACTGTCTTCTTGTGTTTGGATGGTGCCTCTTGGAGCTACTGTAATACGTATTATCAGAGTATGAATCTCCTGCAAATGCCAATTCACACCTACAAGTAACACTTGTGGTAGTTGGGGACTGTGCTATTAAGGGCTGAGTTTCCCAGGCCAAGAGTCTGGGGAAGGTGTTGTGAAGCTCTTGTTGTCATGCAGAGGTGTTGCGTCTAGACACAAAATAAAGGAGATCTCTGGCAAGCACTGAGGCCCAGACCCTGAAAGGTATTTAGGCTCCAAAATCCCATTGATTTCACTGGAAGTTAGGAGCTTTCAAGGATTTGGTCTGGAGTGATCACCAAACACAACACCGAACCCCATGGGAGGGCATTGCTACTTCAAACAAAACCTGCAAGACTGTAGAAGGGAGCTGCAAAAATACTCATTTCCCGTGTCAACTGAACAGGCCCAGGGGTTTCACACACTCTTCCTGCCAAACACAGATGTGTGGCAACAGTTTGGGAAAGGTGTGACACAATAAAGAGCTGAAGGAGACATACACGGGTAGAGACAGAACTGTGAGATGCTCTGAGACTGACGTGTAACAGGTCATGATTCAATCTTTCTGCTGAAAATGTGTAAGGTAACTAAGAGCAGCCTGGTGCCCAGTTTGTGTGGGACGGTGTCAATGTTGAATCTAACGTGAGCCAGGGGTCTTTTAATCAGATGCAGTTGTGCATACGGTATTGAAAACCAGGTGTTCAGATACTAAGCCCTGGTCTACACTGGGGAGGGGGCTGATCTAAGGCTACATCTACACTACGGGGGGGGGGGGTCAATTTAAGATACGCAAATTCAGCTACGTGAATAGCATAGCTGAATTTGACGTATCGCAGCCGACGTACCCCGCTGTAGGGACGGCGGCAAAATCGACCTCTGCGGCTTCCCGTCGACGGCGCTTATTCCCACCTCCGCTGGTGGAGTAAGAGCGTCGATTCGGGGATCGATTGTCGCGTCCCGTCGGGACGCGATAAATCGATCCCCGAGAGGTCAATTTCTACCCGCCGATTCAGGTGGGTAGTGTAGACCCAGCCTAAGATACACAACTTCAGCTACGAGAATAGCGTATCTGAAGTCGACGTATTTAGGTCGACTTACCTTGGCATCTTCATAGCACTGAGTCGACTGCTGCCGCTCCCCCGTCGACTCCGCTTGCGCCAGCGACGGCTCCAGACACCAGCGCATCAAGCGCGTGCCTGGGACGGCAAGCCGCGGGGGGCAGCCTGCCGGTCCCTGTGAGGCGGCAGGCAGGCTGCCTTCGGCGGCATGCCTGTGGGAGGTCCCCGGTCCCGCGGATTCGGCGGCAATTGGAGGGCGGGTACGCCAAAGCCGCAGGACCGGCAGACCTCCCGCAGGCATGCCGCCGAATCCGCGGGACTGGGGACTTCCCGCAGGCAAGCCGCCGAAAGCAGCCTGCCTACCATGCTGGGGCAGCAAAAAAGCTAGAGCCACCCCTGACTTGCGCCTCTCGCAGCGGTGCAGTACCGGAGTTGACGGGAGAGCGCTCGGGGATTGGTGTATCACGTCTAGACTAGACACGATAAATCGACACCTGATAGATCGATAATTACCCGCCGATCCAGAGGGTAGTGTAGACCTGCCCTAAGGGAATGGACACCCAGATAAAACCTTGAGAGTGAAATCCTGGCCCCACTCAAGTCAATGGAAGTTTCTGAAGCAACTGAAGATTTCACCCTAAGATTAGAGATTTTTGAAAATTCTCCAACAGTTGAAATTTGAAAAAAAAATGGGCAGGGGGATACATTTTCACAACATTGTGACATTTCTGCCCCCCTCCCCCTTTTTTGGATTGGTTCTACTGCCTGACCGGCAGAGGCTTTCAAATTTGGAATTTTTCTAATTTGGGGGGAAAGAAAAGAGGGAAAGGTCAATGTTTCTCTTTTCATTTTTTCCAGCCAGCTAAGAGCGAGAGAGCTCAGAATACTTGTATTGAGAGAACACATAACGAACCTGTGGAGCTAACTGCCAATAGGCACCATTGAAACCAAGACCTCCGAAGGATTTTTTAAAAACAATTACAGAGGAAATAGAACACCCGCCATTATATTAGATACTATTTAAAATTGGAATTTAAAATTCCTGATTCCTAAACCTCAGAGCTGGGGGTTAGGAGGAGATTTCCCTTATGGGGCGATTATTCCATTATCCCCTCAAGAATGTCCTCCACCTTCCTCTGAAACAGTTGATAATGGCCACTATTGGACACAATACTGAGCTACACAGATTCCTGTTCAGATTCAGTCTGGTAATTGCTATGTTCCTTTGTTCCTGTCTGTTCACCAAGGAAGGTCTGCCCCCCACCTCAGATCCTCTTGCTACTCCTTTAGGACTTACCACAGAAGGCCTCTTGAAATTTCGTGGCCAGCTTCTCAATGACACTGTAGCTCTCTACATAGTCCACGTGCTCGTCCAGCGGCTCGGTCGCCATTTGCCGAAGAATGTTCTTGTCCACTCGGCCCACCCCGATGGCAAACAGCTCAATGCCAAGGGATCTTGCCCTCGCTGATACATCCTTCACGCCATCCTGGGGGCGTCCGTCTGTCACAATGATCGCCACCTGAGGAGAAGAGGGAGGGAAACAGAAAGAAGAGGTGATGGACTGTCCCCCTGCAATCCATCATGGTAGTTTTTCTACAACATGGATGTGAGCATAGTGTTTGCTCAGGAAGGAATCTGGCTCAATAACTAACTTCTTCATATCCATGGAGTTAAAGCGCTGTACAAAATGGAACCATGATTTCCCTTCCCCACAACACCAGAACGTCAGCATAGTCTATTTTGTCTGCCCCCATGGTTTGTTCATTTCTGGGCTGCAGGGGTTAAATTGACATTGTCTTAAACATCTTAAATAGGGGATGGCTGGATGATACCAGATTTAAGGAAAACAGAGTAGAGGCAGCCTTCTTAACACACAGCATTAACACTGGATCAAACGCAGCAGTCGTTGCTTACCCAAAACTCCTGCTGAAGTCAATGGGAGTTCTGACTAAGTAATGGCTGGAGGAGGGAGTTCGCCCAATAACAGTGCCTTTAATTCCATCTGAGGATATCGAAGCACTTGGCAAACATTAAGTGATTAAGCTTTATCTCCATTTTACAGATGGGAAAACTGAGGCATAGAGAGCAGAAATGGCTTGCTTAAGGTTAGTGACAGAGTCAACATTTTTGACTCTTAGGTCCCCGCTATAAACAGCAGGGGTAAGATACAGGCCCATTTAAGTCAATGGCAAAATTAGCATTGGCTTCAATGGGGCCAAGTGAACTACTAAGCCAAATCAAATCTGTTTCATAGGCAAATGTCCTTGGTAATAGAGAAGATAAAGAAACGTGAGTAGAAAAATGCAAGAAATAGCTAATTGAACCGCAGCAGTAGAATTCTCAGTGACCCATCAACACACAGGTCCTTAAGGTTAAGCTTATGTATTATTCACCTTCACATTTACACAATAGAAATCACAAGTAGAGCAGGGAAATGTTTTTGGCAAAGAGTAAATTCACCAAAAAATGCCATTTTTCGGGGTATCAAAACTATTCGTGAATTTGGGTAAAATCCAGCAAATAGTTTCAAACAAAACAAATGAAAACAAGAAATGTTGAAATGGTTCATTTTAAAAAAATGAAAAAAGAGACATTCTGAAATAAAATATGGAATCCAAATGACATTTTCTGAATGAAAAATGTCAAACATGTTTGAGGTGACATGTCATTTTGAAATGACATGTCATTTCCTTTTGACCTAAACTAAATGTTTTCAGTTTTTCATTTTGGCGAGAAAAATAGAATGAAATGTTTTCAGTTTCAGTTCAAAACAAGCCAATGTTTATTCATATCTTCGCTTCGGCCATTGAACCAAACAATCTATTATTCACTCGGGGCTAATCAGAGAGAATTTGGATGGAGGACTCACCAGTGGCCTAGTTAGGGGTGGCTTTAGCTTTAAGGCTGCCCTCCATTACTGTGGGGGGCAATATCATCTCATGCCAGGAGTTGGCCCTTGGTTTATATCAAAGATGAGCAAACCTCAAAAGACATGGGCCTTCTATTCTGATAAGTGCCCATAAATTCATGTGCTTAGTGGAACGACCTTAACCTTTTGGGAGCTGTAACATCTCAACACCATTTGGGGAGGTGGTTGTACTGCGTCACCATAACAGGGCTCTTAAATCAGCTGGAGACAACTTTGAGTGTAGACACGTGCACAAATAGGTCAACATAACATGTTGACCAGACATTAGTGTTAGCAACCTGCAGTTTACAGACAGCGATGATTTCCTGCTCCTTTCACAAGTCTGCATCAAAGTTAAGAACAGCAAGGCAAACGAGTAGGCACAAAACAAAGAAAACACCAAAATCTGATCAGATAAGAGTACGGTCTCAGCAAGGGGCCATGGTGACAGAACAGCATTCCATCGGCCACCACTAGAACCTAATCAATAGAATTTTAGCCGCAGATACAGTAGGATGTTACAGCCGATTGGAACATTTTTGGTTGAAATGAAATTTCGCTAAAAGCACGTTATTTCATCACTCCTCTTTGCAATGACATAGATATTGCTTTTTTCATCAGAGACAGAATGTCTCACGCTCAACAACTTGGTGGTTATAGCATTAAGCAAGGATGTGGGAGACCTTCAAGTCCCTGCTCTGCCTTATTCAGAGCAGAGTTTATCATCCCAGATCCTTCTAAGGGCAGGTCTACACTTACAACGCGGCATTGACACGGCTACACCCAAGTAGCTACACCACATTGCTGCTAAATGGTATTGTGGTCTTCTGGACAGCTCTATTTGAAACGTAACAAGAGCACAAGATCTCTGGCGTTTGCTGTTTCCAATGGTGGCAGAAATATTGCAAGCACAGTCTCTCGTGGTTCAACGCTTCTGCTTCTGGCCAGACTCTGGAAATGTGGGTGTGAAAAAGATTAATCTGTGAAAATCATCACGGCACGCTGCAAGATTAGTCTCTACCAGGAGAGAAATAACGTTCCATTGCCATGTAACTTTCTTCCTTCCTTTATTGACTTGCAGCTTTAATAGAAATATCAGCCAAAGTCAAGCAGGGCTCCCCTCCCTCCTGTTTCTGCAGAAATCACCCATGCAATCCATTCTTTTTGCCAGAAGAGAGAGCCATTGATTCAGCAACTCTGCGTGAAAAATGCCACTCAGCAAATGGCAGCATAAACATGCTTTCATGTGCTGGGGCTCTGAGATGCGTGCTACTGATTACAGCTTATCAACATGAGTCATTATCAGCTAGGTTTAGCGAGGGACACCACACAATGAACAGGGTTCTGTCAGTGCTTAAGTGTCTCTCTAACAGGATCTATCACTAGCGGTTGGATGCATTCCTTGCATTTTCTTTGTCTGAGGCAGATAAGTGAAGTGAAGCTCCCAGGCTAATCAGTAATTCCACTTCCTTAAGCCCACTGACAACCTGCACAGATCGGAGATGGGCCTGAACCAAAACCACAGACCCGATCCCTGGGGGTGTCTGATATCCAACCAGAAGCCTGGATCCAATGGAAATTAGGGCTCAAGCGCCGAGCAGCTGTGGACCCCAAATTCACATCAGTTCCTGACAGGGCCGGCTCCAGCTTTTTTGCCGCCCCAAGCGGCGAAGAAAAAAAAAAGAAAAACCCGATTGAGCTGCCGCCGAAGAGGAAGAGAGGGAGTGAAGGACTCTCCCCCCGCTGAATTACCGCCGAAGACTGAAGCGGAGCGATTTGAGTTGCTGACAGCGAAGAGGAAGAGAAGGACCCGCGGCCGAATGGCTGCCGCAGACCCGGGCGTGCCGCCCCGACAACAGACGGACGTGCCGCCCCCTTCCATTGGCCGCCCCAGGCACCTGCTTCCTTTGCTGGTGCCTGGAGCCAGCCCTGGTTCCTGAGCTTTGCCACTTGAGCCTGTGCTTAGGGCAGGTCACGTTTTAGGACCGTGTGGCACGCTGGGGATGCAGCATGGCGCGGTGGCTAGAACTCAGGCTGGGCATCAGGACGCCTGTGTTCTTGTCCCAGTTTTGCCACTGACCTGCTCTGTGACTATGGGCCAATCAGTGTGTCTCTTTCTCCTTCCCCCCACCCCAGCGTTTCTCTGGCAAGGTGGAACTGTCTGTGGCTATCTCTACATCTGGAGCTACGGGGCCCCAGCTCATGTAGACATACCCATGCTAGCTCTTATAGGCCAGCATGCTACAAAACAGCATCGGTGGAGCGGTGGCGTTCCAGTGGGTTTGTACGCAGGACAGATAGCCCCTGCCCCAGCTACGCTGCTATTTTTAGGGGACTAGCTCAATGGGAGCTAGGGTGCGTATGTCTACACAAGCTGGGAATCACACCTCCGGCTCCACATGCAGGTGTATCCTCCCACTCTGCATCTCCAGTGCCTGGCACAATGGAGCCCTGGCCTCAGCTGGGGCCTCTAGTTTATAGGAATAGGATAATAACTCTTTGAATATATTTTCTGAGTTCTCTAGCTGTGCTCACTGTATGCGATGTGGTAGAAAAATGGTCAGAAGCCAACAAGAGCAGCAATTCATATGTAACTAGGCCCTTGTGTTTGTGTCTATTTGGGATCCACCTGAGTCTAGCAACCTGTTGCAAAAAGGAAGCATTCGGAGGAGGCACCAGGAAGTTAGTCTGTGTGCACATGGCTGGAACACTGGCTGGAGTTGCAGCATCTCTGTCATTAGTTCTCTCAGCCAGTTTTGTTTTACAAATGGGGAGTCACTCATGTTGTTGCCCAGCATGCGATACATGAAACACTGAGCCTGTGTGGTTTCTTTGCAGTGCTTTTCTTGGGTAAAGAGACAAAGACACACCCGGGCCACTAGGTGATGCTGCGCTAATAGTAACATGGCAGCCTTGCTGAGTGGGCCGAGAAGAGGGTCTGTAGTAGGGGAGCCTATGACAAGTTCAGAGGGTCATAATCAGAGAAGTATTAGGGATGGATAAACTGGTTTGATTGTTAACATAGCTGAGCTGAATCGCCACCCTAGCTCCCGACTGACTCTGAACTGAACCTGTGTGCTGTAGTGACATGATCTAGGTCTAGTGAACTAGGATAAATCCCTATTTGCAGCAATTCCTAGGTATTCCCCGCATTAGTATAGGGACATGGAGGCAATCCTGTGGATTCTGAGGCAGGCGTATCTAATGATTGAAGGCATAGCTGGATGTTTTCAAGGGCTCTCACTGTAGCAATCAATGCAGTCCCCACACCTTGGGAGGGGAATGGATATGTGAATACCCTCCTCACTTTTGTAATGATCTTTGCAATATGATGATCCTATTCTTGCTGTTCCTAAAGGAAGACAGTAATACGCCAAAGTCCCTGCAGCCTTTGCTGGTGGAGTAGCCAGACCTTAGCTTTGGGCTACAGGAGAGAAGTAAAACAAATATATTTACTGTGGTCCTTTTGTGCCCCTTTCCTCTGGGAGCATAGCTGGGCCAATGCTCTTGGGGTCCTCCTAGCACGCGTGCTAGATATCTGGAAACAGTAGTGTGGATTTTCAAAAGCATGAGGTTTTGGCCTTGCTCTGCTCCCGCTGCAGTCAATGGCAGTTTTTCTATTGACTTTAACAGAAGCAGGATTGGCCCAGCACTTTCCATGTTTAGATTTCTAACCGGTCAGACCCACTGACTACAGTGGGTTTAGCCAGGAGCGGAATTTGGCTCACAAGATGGGAAACCGTGGCCTTCAGGCTAGAAAGATGATGTTAAAAAGAACAAAGCATTTAAAAAAAGGAAGTAAAAAGTCTGTTGTCTATGAAGTCCCTCCCACAACAGGCTTGGAAGCTCAGTAACAGTGGAGAATGAAAAAGAAATGGAAAGACCCGCAATGAATAAAGAGCTGGTTGAGAGATAGGAAGATAAAGGTAGGGGGAAATGGCGGCGTGCTCAGGAATCAGGACTAAGAATTGGGTAGTTGACTTAAGGGGCTGGGTCCTCAGTTGACGTAGCTCAGTGGGATGAACTGTGCATTAGCCTGATTTGCTGAGGGGTGACATTTTTTAGGCTAGTAAAACTGAAAGGGAATTGTGAAGAACTTCAGAAGAGCCTGGGTGATATGGATGGCAGCGCAGACCAGAGCGGGGCAATACTGCACATTGGAAAGAATTCTTTTAAACTACTTGGAATGGATTAGTGGGATAAAGATCCTGACATTTTCATGGCCAGCTCAAGAAAGCTGTCTCTTCAGGGTGCACAATGGTCAAAGCAGCATATAAACGTCAGACTGTATTAAGCAAAGGAACAGAGAAGGATACAGAAAATATTATAATGGCATTATATAAATCAATGGTACATCCTCACCTTGACCCAGCCTTGGTCTCCTTGTCTTAAAATAGAGAGCTGAATTAGAAAAGGGCTGAAGAAGCTAGAGAAAAATGGAGAGAGGTCTGTGGGGCAAAGTCAGATTGAGTGATGGGTGTGTTTCATATGAGAAGGAATTTAAAAGCCTGTAGCTATTTATTTAATTTGAAAAGATGTAGAGGAAGAGAAGATAAAGTGGAGGTATATATAATAATGGTATAGAGAAGGCCAGTCAGATACTCCAATTTATCCTCTCATAGGCACCCAGTGCAATTACACATCAGTAAAACAAAGGCACAGATTTTGGCGGGAAAGGGGATATTTTTTGACCAAGGAACCAGCCAAGGTCAAAGGAAGCCGGCTGGAGCAGAGAAAGAGAGCAGACAACAAGCTCCAGTGGAGAAGCCATGCGAAGAGAGGTCCAGGAGAGAGGATTTGGAATCCAGAAAGGACACTGCCCCAAATCCTGAAGAATGCTCCAGAGAAGTGAGGAAAGGGCATACAGGTGTTTTATGGTTTAGTCTGGATCTGTATATTTCTTGTGCTGTCTGCAGAAGAGAGTGACTGGTTTGGGAACCCATTTGCAAACCCTGTGTGTTATGTGCTTCCCCGGAGAGGTCTGTAAATCAGAGTGCCCGTGAGGTTGGAGCTCGGGGAAAGGGTGAGCTTGAGGCTACTGGGGAGTCTGGAGGAGCCAGCAGTAGGTAGCTAGATGGTGGGGGTCTTAGCTCTCAGAATAGGGTGCTCCCCAGAGGATCTGCCCCACAAAAGTGTTCCTAGACTCTGCTCAGACTCAAGAAAGCTTAAAAACACATGGGATCCAGGACATGGGATTCAAGCACAGAATCCTAGTGCGTATTGAGAAGGGGGAGCTGGACAAGGGCTTTGACACCGTCCGACAGCTGTTTTGTGGCCTGCATAAGGCGAGTTGGATGGGTTCCAGCTGACATGAACCCAAGTCTCAAAAACCACCACCACAATTTGGCACTAACTGGCACTCTTGCTGGCACTGTCAGCAAAGACGCCAAGAGCCAAATGGTCCATAGAGATTCAAGTGCCCCTGCCCCCATCCTGGATTAACCAGGAGACCTTTAACGACCTGAACCTCAAATATATGTGAGCGGGGGAATGGTCCTGCTATGGCGGGGGACTCTTCTGGCTTATAAACTACCCGGTGAAGGGGACTAGCAAAAGGATTTGAGTTTTCGCTTCTACTCCCTTTACCCAGAGGCCTGCCTGACCTCGAGGGCTCCCCATCCACTCTCCTGTGTGGCAGAGTCCTCGTAACCCCAACAAGGCTGGGCCCAGGATTCCTGGGGGGCTCGACCCCCAACCTTGTCATGGTCACTTAGGGCAGGGGCTAGGGTGTCCCCACTCCGGGGGGCTCTCTCTGCACAGGATGCTTCCTTGACCCACTGATCATTGCAACAACTCAAAGCAAATACTGCACCAGCCCCAGCTCCAGCCTCAGCTCCAACCTGCCCCAGCGCTGCCGCTGCTGCTCTGCCTCCAGCCCCCTGGGCGGCTTCTCTGGCCCCTCTGGCTCTGTGGCTGCAGCTCTGCTCCCAGCACTGACCTGCTCCCTGGGCTGCTTCTCTGGCTCTGTGGATCTGGCTCGGCCCTGCTCCCCGGCTCAGCTCGGGCCCCTGCTCTCCCCTTAGCTCGGCCCCACTCTGTTCTAGGCAATTCCAGCTCACATGCAGGACGGGACCCTGCTGGCCTCCTGACTCCCTCATTGGCTGCCCGCCCTGTCAATCTGGCTCACCTGGAGCACTGGCCTCTCCCCATTGTTCCTGGGGACTGTCAGCCTCAGGGTCCTGATTTCCCACTGACCCTCCCCCTTCCTTTTGGTACTGGGAGCTAGCCACCAACCCTCCCGCCCCCCACACTGAATGTTAGTAAGGGGACAACAGTCCCCTTTACATATAATCATACAAAAAAATAGAAGCTAGGTCAAATGAGGGTGACCAGATGACAAAGATGAAATATCGGGATACTACCAGAAAACACAGCAATGACCAAAGTGCCTTTTTTTGTTTCAGTTTCCACCAAAAAGGTTAGCCGTGATCGAAAGACTAACATAGTAAACATCTGTGTAAATGGGGTAGGATCTGAGGCTAAACTAGAGAAAGAAAAAATTAAGTATTACTTAATTGGATGTCTCCAAGTCTCAGAGCCTGACAAAATGCATCCTAGAATACATACTTAAGGAACTGGCTGAAAAAATCTCTGACCCATTAGCGATTATCTTTGAGATCTCATGGAGGATGGGAGAGATCCCAGAGGACTGGAAAAGGGGAAATATAGTGTCAATCTATAAAAAGGGGAATAAGGACAACCCAGGGAATTCCAGACCAATCAGCTTAACTTCAGTAACTGGAAAGATAATGGAGCAAATAATCAAAAAAATCAATTTGTAAGCCCCTAGAATAGAATAGTGATAAATAACAATCAACCTGGGTTTGTCAAGAACAAATCATGTCAAACCGAACTCATATCCTTCTTTGACAGGATAACTGTCATAGAATCATAGAATCTCAGGGTTGGAAGGGACCTCAGGAGGTCATCTAGTCCAACCCCCTGCTCAAAGCAGGACCAATTCCCAACTAAATCATCCCAGCCAGGGCTTTGTCAAGCCTGACCTTAAAAACCTTGTGGATGGGGATATATCTTGACTTTAGGAAGGCTTTTGATACTGTCTCACATGACTTTCTCATAAGTGAACTAGAGAAACATAGGCTAGACAAACCTGCTATAAAAGGGGTGCATAGCCGGTTGAAAAACTGTACTCAGAGAGCAATTATCAATGGTTCACAGTCAAGCTGGAAGGGCATATCAGGTAGGGTCCCACAGGGATCTCTCATGGGTTTTATTTAGTAGCTTCATAAATGATTTAGCTAATGGCATAGAGAGCACACTTATAAAGTTTCCGGACAATACCAAGCTGGGAGGGGTGGCAAGCGCTTTGGAGGACATGATTAGTGTGACGTTGCACCCCACAATGGTTTATAGAAATATGCTTATGAGTAAATATGACATAACTGGAATATGTTTTATGCTAGATATGTCATGTAACATATCTTTGCAAAGGTTATGTTCTTCTGCATGTATTCATCCTATTTGTATGCATGTATCATTTTTATATCTGAAGTTATGAGCATTGGCTCTATGCTTGTATTTAAAGTGGTTGCTGTAGAAAGCACCTAAGGCAGATTTGATCAACATTGTGTGAAGGGATCCTCGATAGACGCCAATCCACATATGAGCTTTCCTGGGAACATCCTGTAGAAAACTGAGTCGTGCATGGACATATGACTTGCCCATGTGACTCCAAAACTCCATTTTGTAGCTGGATTCTACACAGGGGGGAAGAGGGGTTTCCACTCACAAGAGAGAAACTATATAAGTCCCTGGAAACCCCTCCATTTTGTCTTCATCTGGCTCAAGAGATAGCTTCTCCATCCCAAGGAAATGCCTAAAAGAAACTGGAACAAAGGACAGTAACTACTGGGGTGGGAGTGATTGCTGGACCCAGATTAGAAGGAGGATAGTCTGTAAAAGAAGCTTATTGGAACATCTCTGAGGGTGAGATTTCATCTGTAATCACTTTCTTACTGTATTAGGCTTAGATTTGCATGTTTTATTTTATTTTGTTTGGTCATTTACTTTGTTCTGTCTGTTATTACTTGGAATCACTTAAATCCTACTTTTTGTATTTAATAAAATCACTTTTTACTTATTAACTCAGAGTATGTATCGATACCGGGGGAGGGGGGGGGGGCAGCTGTGCATATCTCTCTATCAGTCTTATAGAGGGCAAACAATTTATGAGTTTACATTGTATATGCTTTATACAGGGTAAAACAGATTTATTTGGGGTTTGGACCCCATTGGAAGTTGGGTATCTGAGTGTTGGAGACAGGAATACTTCTTAAACTGTTTTCAATTAAGCTTGCAGCTTTTGGGGGATGTAGTTCAGACCTGGGTCTGTGTTTGTAGCAGGCTAGCATGTCTGGCACAACCAGGCAGGGCACTGAAGTCCCAAGCTGGCAAGGAAAACAGGCTCAGAGGTAGTCTCGGCATATCAGGGGCAGTCCCAACGTGGGTTTCTGTGATCCAACCCGTCACAATTAGAATTCAAAATTATCTTAACAAACTGGAGAAATGGTCTGAAATAAATAGGATGAAATTCAATAAGGACAAATGCAAAGTACTCCAGTTAGGAAGGAACAATCAATTGCACAAATACAAAATGGGAAATGACTGCCTAGGAAGGAGTACTGCTGTAGAGATCAAAAACTAAATATGAGTCCACAATATAATACTGTAGCAAAAAAGAGAACATCATTCTGGGATGTATTACCAGGAGTGTTGTAAGCGAGACACAAGAAGTAATTCTTCCACTCTACCCAGCACTGATAAGGCCTCAAATGGAGTACTGTGTCTGGGCACCACACTTCAGGAAAGATGTGGATAAATTGGAAGAAATCCAGAAGAGAGCAAAAAATAATTTAAGATCTAGAAAACATGACCTATGAGGGAAGATTGGGAAAAACGGGGGGGTTGTTTAGTCTGGAGAAGAGAAGAGTGAGGGTGGACATGATAAGTCTTCAAGTACTTAGAAGGTTGTTATAAAGAGGAAGGTGATAAATTATCCTTTTTATCCACTGAGGACAGGACCAGAACTAATAGGCTTACATTGCAGCAAGAGAGATTTAGATTAGACATTAGGAAGAGCTTCGTAACTGTCAGGGTGGTTAAGCACTGAAACAAATTACCTAGGGGGTTGTGGAATCTTCATCATTAGAGGTTTTTAAGAACAGGTTAGACAGACACATACCAGGGATGGTCTAGATCAGTGGCGGGCAACCTGCGTCCTGGGGATTGCATGCGGCCCGTCAGGGTAATCCGCTGACGGGCCGCGAGACAGTTTGTTTACATTGACCATCCGGAGGCACAGCCACCCACAGCTCCCAGTGGCTGCGGTTCGCAGTTAGCTCTGCAAACATGAGGAATGAAAATCCAGTCACTTTCCAAGGTCCCTAAATATGACTGTAAGTGCCTAATTTTAGGCAGCCTAGTTTGAACGAGTTGGGCTTACTTATTCTGTTTTTCAGCTCCCTTCAGCTTTTAAATTAGAAAAATGGTCCGTAATAATCACTGGGGTAACTCTGTGGAGGTTGGTGGAGTTGCGCTAGGGTTGATTTTGGCTGTGAGGCAAATTTATAAATATTTGCAAAGGGCCCAGGGATCCCTAGATGGCAGGTGCCAGAGAAAATACAAAGTCCAGATTAGAATTGAAAATGACCTTGACAAATTAGAGAATTGATCTGAAATCCACAAGATGAAATTCAACCAAGACAAGTGCAAAGTACTTCACATATTGAGTGACCCGTGGTTCTTGTGTTATGTGAAGGAGTAAATAACTCTTCCTTATTCACTTTCTCCATGCCGTTCATTTTAAGACGGCCAGCCTTAGGAAGGAAAAATCAAATGCAACTACAAAATGGGGAATAACTGGTGAGGTGGTAGCAGTGACAAGGATCTGGGAGCATTAGTGGAGCACAAATTCAATGTGAGTCAATAATGTGATGCAGTTGCAAAAAAGGGTTTTTTTTAACAGGAGTGTTGTATGGAAGACACAGGAGTGACTGTCCTGCTCTTCTCAGCCCTGGTGTGGCCCCAGCTGGAGAACTGTGTCTAATTCTGGGTTCTGCCCTTTAGGCAAGATGGTGATAAATTGGAGCGAGTCCAGAAGAGAGCCACAGAAACCATCAAAGGTTTAGACAATCTGACCTATGAGAAAAGATTTTAAAAACTGGACATGATTAGTCTTGAGAAATAAAACGGAGGGACCTGAATACGTTAAAGGCTGTTATAAAGAGGACTGTGATCAATTGAACTGTAAGCCACTGAAGGCAGGACGAGAAGTAATGGGCTTAATTTGCAGCCAGGGAGATTTAGGTTAGCTGTTAGGAAAAACTTTCTAACCAGAAGGGGAGTTAAACTCTGGAATAGGCTGACAATTGTGGAATCCCCGTCACTGGAGGTTTTTAAGACCTGGCTGGACAAATACCTGTCAGGGCTGGTCTAGGTTTATTTGGTCCTGCCTCAGCGTAGGGGTCTGGACTTGATGACCTCGAAAGGTCCCTTCCAACCTGACGTTTCCATGATTCTATGAAATCCCACTGCTCTTCCTTTGTCATCCTATTCCTTGTGGCAAATTGCCACGCTCCCTCTGTCACCCTCTAACTCAGAACCTGGCCTCAGAACATAGCAGGGTTAAATTAATTCAGTAGCACTTGAAAACTGAAAGTGAGTTCAGCTTAGTCAGTGCCTCTGAAATCTGTCTGTGGGAATAATTCCTTTTGGTTAATACTGTCCTACATTGGCAGGAGAAAGACAGGACTGGGGAAGAGATGGGTTGCAGTGACATTGGCTTGAATGGTTTACTTGCGGAGGACACACACAAGTGAATTGCAAGGCAGCTGAAGTTTCTGCCCATCTGCAATGATGCAGCAATAGCACAAATCTAAGTCCTGGTTTCTGTTTCAAAGACAAGAACTAGGGAATTAAATAAGAGTCCCTGACTTCTATATATCAGTCCGTATTGTGTGTGTGTGTGTGTGTGTGTGTGTGTGTGTGTACACACTTATACAACACACACTCAGATCCTTCAGCTGAATTCTGATTATGGTTGTAAAAGAGACTGTAAAACAGGACCTTCTTGCATGTCATGGACCAAACTGATCCCTGGCATAACACCTTTAACTTCAGCAGAGTGAAACCAGAGATCTGCTCTCCATCCTGTGAGTCACAACTGCTGATCTCATTTGCAAAAGCAAGTGTTACTCCCAGTAGTCCAGCAGGAGTTGATACAGCTCTGGGAGCTGGGTTCTGTACTCCCTCACCCTGCCCATTCAGTTCCAGCGGCAGTTTCCTGGTTATCAATAGAGGTGTAAAAAGCAAGACAAGTCAAGCTGGATTGTTCAGCTCAGTGGGGTTCGTGGAGCTTTTGGTTTCGAATCAGGGCACTTGTGATCTGGATTCATTGAGTGAGACTTGATCCTCCATACAGCAGAGAAAGCAATGCTAATGTTTTGTGTGGTGATCTTCAACTGTTGGTTTTTCTAGATATTTCCCAAACTTTTGTGTTCATTTCTTTTTCAATGAATAACCAAATCCAAAAACTGAAATACTGGGGGGGAGGGGGACTGGAGTTTTGAAATCCAAACATTTGATATATTTTTTTCTCCCAGAAGACAAAAAAAATCGAAACATGTTTGGTTTACATTCTCTCATTAAGATGACCAAACTGAAAACGTTCAACCAATGAAAATGTATTAATTTTTTAAAACCACAAATTAATTTATCAGTTAAAAATGTGCATGCTCTTTTAGTACTAATAAACAGGCATATTTTGACTAAAATGAAAATTTTCCACAAAAATGTTTCTTTGGACAGAAAAAACATTTCTCTTTTTAAAAAAATGTTTAAGTAAAAATATTTTGACCCCATTTTAGTCTTGTATCATCATTATTACAGAATGGCTTCTCAGAGAAAGGGGGGGGGGATAATTTGTGATAGAGCCAAAAATAACTAACTAGGTAATTGCTAACTTTTTTCCTTATCACAAAAATGGGACCAAATCCATCCCTGGTATAGAGACATGGGGCATCTCCCATTGACTTACACCAGGAAGGAATCTAGTCCATTGTTTTCTGCTCTGCTTTGGGTTTTTGCAATGGCTGTTCCTAAGACCAGACAAAAATACCGTAGCAGGTGGTTGCTGGGTTTTCATTTTTTTAATTATTTTATTGTTACACTGTGAATTATCCATTGTAGACAGGCTAGGAGGAATGTCAGTATCTGCTTGGCATTCTTTTCCCAAAGGCCAGTATCAGACAATAGAGTGCACTGTTCTTTAGCACATAATAAAGTAAAATCATATTACACTGAGCACAAAGCTACCTAAGAGTTCAGAACATGCCCAGCCATCTCTCAGTGAAGTAACAACTGTGTTTGCTAGGGAGACCCAGCTGAAAGGAGGCCCTGTCTTTGTCCCTATTTCATTGAGTTTTCACAGTCGAGTTTGCCACCTCCAAGCTGCGCTGGGCTACTAGCTAACTGACAGGAGAGCTTTGTGGGAAACGTTAATATCCTTCCCTCGTGTCCCCTGCTCCCACTGCTACTACTGTCTCTCCCTGGAAAGGTCTTGCTGGGGATAAACTTTTTCATGCGAGAAGCAGAACTGCTCTTTAGGGGGTGAGCTGTAGGTCAGGTTCAGAGAGGAGGGAGGCTTAAACCTGTCCTAGGAAATGTTTCTTCTGAAGCTATTCCCAGTTCCACAGGACCACTGCCAATTCATTCAGGCTGCCTGGCTTCAGGGAATAAAGCTCTGGGAGGGGGAGAAGAGTTCCCTAGCAGATTAAAGCAGGAATTTTGATGCCCCAGGCTCTGCATTCAGAAGGAGCCTTCAAGTGTGGGATGAAGGAGCAGTGGGCTCTAAGGAGCTGCTCTCTGCAATGCAGGAGTTTCCTTATCACCCCTGTTGGGCCTGGAAGCTGGCAATGCTAGACATGTAGCGGCCAGTCAAAGGATGTGTGTGCACAGCACTGCATTCAGTGACAAGGGCCCGCATGCCCCATCCGCAGGCATGGAGTGCATATCGAACATTTGACATGGATTTTCTTAGACAAAACAGGGCCATTTTCAATCACTGGAAATCAAATTTTACATTTTTAAACTGAAGAATTTGAGGGTTTTGATTGTTTGGATAAAAACGTGAAAAATGTTGGCCAATCGGGGGAAAAAAATCATCCACAGGGATGAGGACTGGAGAAGTGATGGGCTTCTAAAAGCTCACGGGGTGGAAAATTCCATACATGGAGGGAAAGCAGAGATGATAAGGTGGGAGATGCAACCGATGGGTTTTGTGCATTTCCAGACTGCTGTTGGATCTGTGCCTTATTTCATTTTAATCAGGCCCTGGGAGCAAGCGAGAAGACTCTAAAATCTCCTCTTTTAACCCAGTGATGGACAAGCTCCAAAAGGCCCGAAGGACAGTTGAGTCTGAAAGAGCCGAGATGAGTCTTGGGCTGCAAATACCATTGAATCAGCACCTAGATACTATGTTTCAGCGAACGGGATAAACACAATTGTATTGTATTGTATAAACAATACATTAGATAGCTGTCCTGTTTCTAACAGGAATAGATACATCACCCCAGGTTGCCTCTCTTGAGTAATTTACCATTTCTGTTTCCATTAGTAACACCTGAAAGCAGTGAAAGACAAAATATACCTGTGGGACAGAATGAACAATTCTGAATCTCCAAAAAAGATTAAAGTTGAGTCCATTCTTACTCTATTTGCACGAACTTGGCCAGAATCACAACCAGGATCATCCCAGGATTTCAAAGCACTTTACAAACATTAATTATTATTAATAATAATAACAGTAATACTAATAATACCAAGGTATTATGCACTGCCTTATATCCATTGGTGAGATGAGTGTCATTACATTAGGCATGAAGTATCATTAAAATTAGGCTTGGTAACACCCTGTGTGGGAGAAAAAGGTTATTACACGTTACGCCATTTTACACCTGGCCACATTTCGTCCCTAAGTGACTTGCCCAAAGTCACACACTCAGTCAGTGGCAAAAGTGAGAACAGAAGCCAGGAATCCTGGCTTCCAGGCCCCTGCTTTCACTTCTACAGGAAGGATGTTTTTGTGATTATGGCACCGGACTGAGCTTCAGAAGATATAGTTCATTACCTAACTCTGCCACAGACTTACTGTGTGACTTTGGGAAAGTTAGATTTTCAAAAGTGCTCAATTTTGGCACAAATGTGCTCCCACTGAGTCAGTAAGACTTAGACCAAAATGCTGAGTGCTTTTGAAAATCCCGCCTTCAATGTCTGTGCCTCAGTTTCCCCTCTGTGAACTTGGGGATAAAAGAGTGATGTGAGGTAAATCCATTCATATTTGTTAGGTGTGCCAATGCTAGAGGTATGTGGAGAGATCTGATCCCCACCCATTGGCATCATTGTTCAGTAGTGTCTGGTTAATTTCTAGCTATCACAGCCTTTAAAACAGGCGGTTGATTTGTTTTTTCAGGTGTGGTCACATTTTTACTAGAGTGCATTTCTTGCATTTAGGCTTTGTTGGTTGTTGGGTTTTTTGTTTGTTTGTTTTTGCTGCCTTTGGCTTCTTTACCCTCTCCTTTTTGCACTACTCCACATTGCTGGCTTCCCCATTCCTCTGCTAGCAGCAGAGGAGAAAGGAAAGAAACTGACATTCCCGAAATTTTAGAGTTGGGGGAAAAAAACCTTCTTCAAACAGCTGGTTTCCTGATTGGTTGGGACAGAAGCTCTGGTTGCCCATGTTAAGCCCTTGCTTATTTTTCTGCTCCTGTCTTGCTAGCAGAGAGCATGGGGAGCCAGCATGCGGGCCTAGGCTGCGTCATGACTAATGTTTAGTTAAAACGCAAGCTGTTAATGAAACGAGCTTTCTGCATGCACAGAAGGGAGAGGTTTCCCCCGGCTGTCACTGAGTTGAGGCAGGTGTAGCCAAATTCAGAGGTGACGAGTCCGGGGAAGGCAGATGCTGTTGTTGTTATATGGGAGGGATTCAAAAAAGAACTAGGTAAGTTCGTGGAGGATAGGTCTATCAATGGCTATTAGCCAGGTTGGGCAGGGATGGTGTCCCTAGCCTCTGTTTGCCAGAAGCTGGGAATGGGTGACAGGGGATGGATGGATTACTTGATGATTACCTGTTCTGTTCACTCAGAAGACAGGATACTGGGCTAAAGGGACCTTTGGTCTGATCCGGTATGACTGTTCTTATGTTCTTATGTTAAATACCAACCTAGACCATGATCTCACTGCCCCACATTCACTACATGCACAGAGAAAGAGGTGGTCTCTGCCCCACAGAGCTTGAATCTCAATAGTCAAGACAGACAAGGAGTGGGCTGGAGGGTGGGGGAATTAAGGTTTCCAGGGCAACCTTAATTGTGACATTTCCTACCTTGTGAGTTCGAAGTGGGGGGTTTTCAAAGGCACAAAGAGGAGTGAGGCACCAAGGCCCAGATTGTCAAAGTGAGTTAGGTGCCTAATTCCCATTGAAATAAATGGGAATTAGGCGCCTACATTCCTTTGAGGATCCGAGACAAAGATCCCACTAACTTTCAATGAGAATTGAGTCCTCAATTGCGCTGTCTGTCTTAGAAAACCAGCCTCCTTGCCACTGCAAAATTAAAGGTCCTTTAGTGTAGTTTCCTTGGATGGGATATTAGTAAAGACGGCCATTGCCACAGAGATAACAATTACTTTCCCCCCGTCCAGAATATTTTGTGGGGGGCTTTGGCCATTTTCTTCAACGTTTCCAGTCTCTGATTAGACAGAAGGAAGGGGGATGGGTGGGAGGGGTATCGTCGTCAGCGAGAGTAACACTGACTTCTCCCAGTGCAGCAGCTCATCAGATAATTCACTTACCTTGTTAATCTCAGGAGACCTCACCCGGGCCCCTTCTGAGTCGCTGAACGCCCTATTGATGGCAAACTGGATCGCCAAGCCCGTCATGGTGCCCGTGGAGAGCGGCTTGATCTTGCGGACTGCTTGCAGCAGGCTGGCTTTGGTCCAGTGGGTCTTGAGGGAGAACTCGTTCTTGACTGTGCTGGCATAATTGATCACCCCCACCCGAGTGGCATTGGGGCCCACATCGAGGGACTCGATGACCTGGGACAAGAAGACTTTGACCTGCTCAAATTCATGGGGGCGCACGCTGCGGGAGCTGTCTATGATGAACACCAGGTCGGTGGGTCTCGTCCTACACAGAGCACCTGCACGAGAAAAGTGGGAGGAGAAAGAGGAAGAAATAAGGCTCCGGGAACAAATAGTGAAGTTCGGCAGTCAGAGCAGGATGCTGGGGATTCAAGACTTCCTGGTTCTTGTGGGGAGACAGGGTTCTACTGGGTTATGGAAGAGACCTGGGTGTCAGGACACCTAGGTCCTATTTGTAGCTCCAGAGAGCTTACAACCGAAACAGATCAGACAGATCCAGGGTGGGGGAAGGGTAGAACACACCAACAGAGTGAACAATGGGGCAGCAGCAAATGGCACCTTAGGGGCTGGTTTTAGTTAGGAGGGAATCCACTAAATAGAAAGAAACGTGAAGGGAGAGGGGACACTGGAGAGAAGGTAAGTGAGGGGGCAGGAAATTGTGGAGAAGAGGGTAAGCGGGACAGATGCAAGTTACAACAGAGGATTCTGAATCAGGGCTCCTAGCTCCTATGCATGGGTCTTTGTAGGTGACAGGGAGTGAGGTCTCATGGGTCAAAGCTGGGTCATTGCTCTGCATGACACTGGGCAAGTCATCTCGCCTCCCTGTGACTCAGTTTCCCCATTTGTAAAACCAATGGGATGATGATAAATATTTACTTATCTCATGAGGCAAAGTGGGAACTAATTAATCAATGTTTATAAATGTTCTTTTACTTTGTGTACAAGAAAAATATTTTTATGGGTTAAAAAACATAACACCATGTACAAATACGCGTACTTATAATGCACAGAGATAAGGAGATAATAATATTTGGCATTTGTGGGGCTGGATTCACCACCCCAGTTTTATGCTGTTATGCTGATGAAACTCAGTGCAGTCACACTGGAGTAAAACAGCAGTGGAGCAGACCAATTGTTCGAAGCACCTTTCTCAGATGCCCTTCAAACACTTTGCAAAAATTAATACATAAATTCCCACAACAAGTCTGTGCAATAGGTATTGTTATTCCCATTTCAGAGATAGATAAATAGAGGCACACTTAGCCATTAAATAACTACCTCAAAGCTCCAGGGGGTCAGTAGAGGTGGAAACAGAACCCAGGAGTCCTGACCCATACAACCCCCTGGTATAACACTTAAAGCAGTGGTTCTCAACTAGGGGTGCATGTATTCCTGGGAGTACACAGAGGTCTTTCAGGGGGTACATCAATTCATCTAGATATTTGCCTGGTTTTACAACAGGCTACATAAAAGCACTAGCGAAGTCAGTACAAACTAAAATTTCATACAATGACTTGTTTGTACTGCTCTATATACTTTACAATGAAATGTAAATACAATGTTTATAGCCCAGTTGATTTATTTTATAATTATATGGTAAAAATGGGAAAGTCAGCAATTTTTCAATAACAGTGTGCTGTGACACTTTTGTATGTTTATGTCTATGTAAGTAAATAGTTTTTAGTGAGGTGTAACTTGGGGGTACGCAAGACAAATCAGACTCCTGAAAGGGGTACAGTCATCTGGAAAGGTTGCAAGCCACTGCATTAAAGCACAACTTTTCCTATTGGTATCACTAAGACTAAATATTTCCCATGTAACTTCTATGTTTCCTTGGTAAGATCAGTAATAAACACGATGGAGAAAACTATTGGTGGTCAAGATGCTCTGGAGTGCAGCGGGATGGAATTTCTCAAAAACTGACCATTTTGATGACATTTTTCATCATTTCAAACTGTGACCAAAAAAAATAAAATAAAATAAAAAGGGCTGATATTTTTATGAACATTTCCAAAAATTGCCCCATTTAGCCTGCCTCTGTGAGGTTCTGTTCTCATGTGCTCTGTTAATATTTCATTTTCACACAGGGGGAGGATACAGGTTCTGTGATACAGGGGGAAAGTTCTGTCAGACTTTGTTGGCAGATTGTTACATGCAAGCTTTTTGACCAGCAAGTCTGTCTAAAATTAAGACATAGATTTAGAAGTTGGTCATCAGTGTGAAATGTAACTGATCTCTCACGCTATTAGACATATGAAAACAAATATCCCGCTTACATCCATGAAGACAGCTCATCAGGTGAGTTTCCTGAAAGATGCTAGGGCTGAATGTGTCACTGGCTTCAGAATAATGTATCTCTAAACAACGCAATGTGCAGAAGGGATTCAAGGAGGAGTTAGTCAGTAGGACACAGTGGTTGCCATTGAAAAGTAACCATTTACCTCAGGGGGTTGGTTTCACTTCACTGCCATATTTCATTGCAGGAAATAGAAGACATCTGTTTATAATCAGGCTTACATAGTGCTTCAATTCTTAGACCAAAAAAGAACTTTATGAAGTGTCATTATACCTATTTTACAGGTAGGGAAACTGAGGCACTGAGCTTTGCCCAAGGTCATGCAGTATGTCCCTGGTGGATCAAGGAATGGACAATAGGTCTCCTGATTCCCACTCCAGTGACCTAACCACCATTTTTTTTTTTATTGTTAACTGCTGCCAAGAAAGAAGTGTGGTACCAAAGCATTGAACTGTGGGATAAGGAAAGACTGAGCAATAAAAGATTTTGGAATCAACTTTTTCGCAAAGCACTTTTGTATTTTTGTCCCAAGCAACTTTTTTTTTAATCTCTTTTTATGAAATTAAAATGTATTTATGGGGAAATAAAGAGAGAGTATTGGAAAATCAAAAGCAAGTCTAGCTAATTGTGTCCAGTCCCAGAAGGCTCCCTAGTCTTAGGGCTTGTCTACACATGGAGCTATTCAGGAAGAGTCCAGAACAATTAGTCCTGAATAGCTCCACATATGGACACTTTCATTCTGGCATAAGAGTGCCTTTTTCCAAAATAGCTTAATTGATTTTGGAAGTGGATTAAATTAAACCAAAAACAACACTTATATTTTGGAATAAGAATGTCCACATGTGGACTTATTCCAAAGTAGATACTCCACTTTAAATCCACTGTCTACTTTATTCTGTAATAACTTTTAAAATAGTCAAGCCCTTATGGCAATGAAACAGAGTTTGGGGAAGCACCATGGTGCTGTATTAATTAGAAGAAACAGAAAACTCTTGATAACTCAGAATTAAAACATGTTTATGTTGCAAGCAGCATTCAGTCATACTAGAAATATAGTGGATTGGATGAATGGTCCATCTGTCATTTCCTGACTCTGGTAATATCTTGTACTGGATGGTTCAGGTATATCAGGTATATCTCTATACCTTCTCTTCACAAAGCTGATCAGTTAGGCAGCCTGGAAAGAACGTTCCTTTCTCTAAGTGGCTACCTTATGCCCTACAGCATATAGTCACATCACCCTGATCATTGCTGTGAGCTGCACAGGTATAAATGTTTTAAAATGTCCTAAAATCACTCAACCCTTTTACAAATCCAGCCCCAATATTTGTCTTGACCACCTCCTGCAGCCATGAGTTCCGCAGGTTGGCTGAACATTAATTGTCGTCTATAATTTCATCCAGTCCCTACCGGATCAGTTAATGGACTGATTTCTTTACCATTTTTACAAATCTTTTTCACTGTTTGCTTTTCCTTTTGAATTCAACACTCGTTCATTTGTTATATATTATTTGTAATACCACAGTGCCTAAGAGCCCCCAACATGGGCCAGAACCTCACTGTACTAGGTGTTTTACAAACACAGAACAAGCCGACAGCCCCTGCCTCAAAGACCAGAGATAACAGGTGCAGATGGACAGACTGGGAGAACAAGGAAACAATATGACAGTATTGTTCAGCATGATAGGCACTGAATTCAGCACACTGGCTGCCTACCATTGTCAAGTATTTTGTAGCTGGGAAATGGGGATTTGCAGACATTAAAATTAACCGTCCTTCTTTGAGGATGCTCACGGGTTATCTCTTGGGCAGCTTGTCTCTAAGGCAAATCCTGTCATCCCAATTCAGGCAAAATCTACCATTGACTTCAACAAACTGAAGGGAATTCACTGGAAGTTTGCTTGAAAAAGGACTACATTAAAACCTTAATAAGGACCAACCTCAAAACCAATCCATTCCACTTTACTGGGAAAGGTGAACCAGAGCTAGGAATGTCTGATCAATCCAGGCCAATTCGCTCCTTGAATTCCCCAAACAAAACCAGCGTTTTGAGGAATGCTTTGAGAGAAGAAGCGAGTTCTGTTCAGGAGATAAAGAGGACACAGGACAGCCCCTTTAATGGCAGTGCTTCCTCCAGCTAAAAGGAACTGGACGTGATACTATGCTGAAGACACACTGAAGCAGCTTTCTGTTAACGGTGTCTGTGCCATTCACACAGCTATTATTCCTAAGGGCAGGTCTTCACTACGGGGGGGGGGGTTGATTTAAGATACGCAAATTCAGCTACGCGAATAGCGTAGCTGAATTCGACCTATCGGAGCCGACTTACCCCGCTGTGAGGACGGCGGCAAAATCGACCTCCGCGGCTTCCCCGTCGACGGCGCTTACTTCTACCTCCACTGGTGGTGTAAGAGCGTTGATTCGGGGATCGATTGTCGCGTCCTGACGAGACGCGATAATTCGATCCCCGAGAGATCGATTTCTACCCGCCAATTCAGGCGGGTAATGTAGACCTAGCCTTAGTAACGAAGCAAGCAGGAGAACGCAGCACAGACATCAGGATTTTGCTGCCTTGATCAACTATTTGCAAAAGATTCTTTGCACAGCCCTGCAATGTTTGGTGTCGTTTTTCTCCTTTTCTCCCCCCTGTGTTCGCATCTGCCCTAGCAGGATGGCTTCGGGTGACGAGAAGGTACCACAACCAAACTGACCTCTTCACTTACCTCTGGGCTGAGGGGGAGCCCCATAAACGCCATGATCCTGGAAGAGAAGAAGCGCAGAGAGCAAGAAGCCAGAGAAAATCCTGTCCATGGTTGCTCAGAAGCTGGAGACAGAGTGACAGGCAAGAGACTTGGGCCAGAGGTATTAACATGCCACTCCTCAGAGGCAGCAGGCCAGCCTCTGACATACCTGGGGGGAGGGCAAGGTTGGAGACGGGGAGGGAGAAAAAGAAGAAAACTTTGAATGACACGAAGGGTCGCCTGGCTTTGCCCCGCCCCTGGGGCTTTCCACAAGGGGTTCATTGCTTGGCTAGGGGATGGGAAGTAAGAAAGAGGACCCGCTACTGCCTGGAATGTGGAGAATCTGAGACCTTGACAGTGGGGCCAGTGAAACCAGGTTGGAGAAAGGGGTTAACCTGTCATTCACTGGCTTTAATCTGCACAGCCTGATGTTTGCTCCACTCAGTAAACGGTCTGCAGTGTATGGGGCTAGCATCCTTCCTGAGCCTGAGACTGGAGGGGGTGGGAGCGTGGGACACGAAAAAGGTCACACAAACCATCCCTTAGACATCCAGCTCGGCACATGAAACACAGACCTCGGGCTTTAGGAAACATCTGCCTTGTGGTGGGCCCCCCCTCCCCTGCCACACACACTTCTTTTTAATAATCTGCAGGCCAAAATATCAATCTGCTAAAGTAGGAGTGGGGGAGCAGAGGGGAATGAAAGGATTGGAATCACAGCGTAGTGAGACTCAGTCCAGGTAATGTGAAACAGAATGAGTTAATTTCAGGGGGAAATTGTTACATCCATTATAAAATTATACTCTTTGGGATACCGAAAAGAGAGAGAAGTAAACCAGGAGATATCAATAGCAAAGGATAGATAGGTAGACAGATTAGTAAACCTAGATAAATAAATATATTAGAATACTGTATGATTTATTGTTTTTAGCAGGGGGCACGGTTCTGCCCAAACCTAGACAAAGATACCGTGCCTGCCACAAGCAGCTACGATCTAAATAGACAAATAAAATAGACAAATAGATGCGCTGGGTGAATAGGAATCAGATGTCTTCAGTATCCATAAAGCACTATGCAGATTTAGCGGGCTACATTAATAGTAAGCGGATGGATTCATCACAAAGTAGTGCAGTATATTTTTTAACTATAATAACACTTCCATGCTGGTTGATAAATGCCTTTAGGCTGCAAGTGATCTGCCAGTCTCATCTCTCCAGCCATCCATTCATGTCCTTAAGCATTGATTCATTTCACCTGCGCTGTATGACCCCGAGACTCAGCAAACCACCTTCACGTCCAGAGGAGGCCAATTCCGCCACCCTTATGCTGAGTAGCGATTTACTCCACAAATGCGCTTCCCCCCCCACACACACTGAAATCAATGGGACATCACACAGAACAAGGCGCTACTCAAGTGAGTCGTGAGTAAGGGAAGCACAGTCTGGCCTTAGAAGAGCTGGCCAGGACATTCCAAAGCCATCCATGTCTTGATAAGAAATGGATAAACTCGCCAACCAAACTTTGCAGGAGGGAGCCCGGGCTCTGAGATCGTCCCATCTCGGCAGGTTTTAGCCCCACTGCTATTTTTAGCCACATCGCAAGATCCCCGTGAGCCCGAGTCAGTTGGCCCGTGCTCCAAAACTTGCTGCAGTGGGCTTTTTCTTTTCAGTGTCGCCATACCCCGGGGCCCCAAATCTGCTGCTCTCGCTCACGGTGAGTAGCATCTTATTTCACAGGTCGCGCCATTGAGATAAATGAGGCTGATTCACAGAGGAATCGCTATTTAAGGTGAAGAAGGGGGGAGAATTTGGCTGCAGGTTATCATGGGAAAACACACACACATATATGTATGCATGCACACACAAAGCTCTATATAAGAGCTAGGTATTAGTATAATATCTGCATTGGCACACACAAATATACATCCACACAATGCATTTGTACACTCATATATACATTCACACACATACACCCACACACTTGCAGACACACACATATAACCCCCCCCCCATACACACACACACACATATAACTACAAATAGTATCAGGGAACAACATGGAATTAAAAGACGTGTTTTTTGCTTCCACCCCCATTTTTATATATATAAAATATATATATTTTTTCCTTTTGCTCTGCTCGGCACACAAAGAACTATTGGTGCAGACAGTATTGCTGGCCATGAATGGGGATCATTCAGATCCCTCCATAAATGAAGTCTCTATGGCCGTTCTTGCCGAAGAAAATATAAAGTTTCTCTGTGTCATTTTTCTGCTAATTAGCAAAGAAAGATAAATACATTTCAGGTGAAACTTTTCACTACGGAGGTTGGGGCACACACACGACATTAAAGCTTTGAAAACAGGGTGAGGGCAGAGGCATTTTGGATACTCTACGTCTGCATTTATAGATCTTTAAAATAAATGTTTATTTTTAAAATATGAACCATAATTTTTGCCTGGGCCTCAGAAAACTAAAACACTGGATCCAATATTTCCAGAGGAAAATATGCATTTAGGGCTCTTCCCAAGGCCACTCACAACACAAACAGACAAACCATTAAAGGATTAAGCTGGCCCCATTCTGTAGTGCAGCTATTGTAGGCTTCATGATTCCAGAAGCATAGAAGATTGTTCTCTCTCCCTCTCAAACGCACACACACCTCTTTACTGAAGACGCACTTGTTTCAAATACTAGCTCCATCTCATTCCTTCTATTTCTAAGGAGCTTTGAATCAAGGTACTACATCAGGACCAAGCCTGCCTTCATTGAAGTCAACTGTTTAGAGCTAATAGCAAAGTTCATATGCATTAGCCCCTCTTTACCAAGGAAAGCAGAGTGTGAAGGTGGTGGGAAATG
Organism: Chrysemys picta bellii; assembly: GCF_011386835.1. Lineage (NCBI taxonomy): Eukaryota > Metazoa > Chordata > Testudines > Emydidae > Chrysemys > Chrysemys picta. Next base: position 6,318,122 of record NC_088813.1, on the reverse strand, counting down.
GCAAAGAGAAATACATTGCCCAGTGTCTTAGTCTTAGGGGTCCCTGTAGATCTTAGTCTGCAGAAGAGAAGAATGAGGGGGGATTTGATAGCTGCTTTCAGCTACCTGACAGGGAGTTCCAACGAGGATGGATCTAGATTGTTCTCAGTGGTAGCAGATGACAGAACAAGGAGTCATGGTCTCAAGTTGCAGTGGGGGAGGTTTAGGTTGGATATTAGGAAAATCTTTTTCACTCGGAGGGTGGTGAAGCACTGGAATGGGTTACCTAGGGAGGTGGTGGAATCTCCTTCCTTAGAGATTTTTAAGGTCAGGCTTGACAAAGCCCTTGCTGGGATGATTTAGTTGGGGATTGATCTTGCTTTGAGCAGGGGGTTGGATGAGATGACCTCCTGAGGTCCCTTCCAACCCTGATATTCTATGATTCTATATTCTATGATTTTACTCAAGAGTTCAGTTCAGGAGCAAAGTTCAGTGTCACGTTCCCCAAGGAACCAGGCAAGAGGGGATCAGCAGCTTTGATGCATGTTTCCAACCTCCCTAAGAGTTCACAGACTATACCTGGGCTCCTTGGAGAAGGCACAATAGCAAAAGCAATGAGCTGGGCACATTGTGACATGGACCTTTCACATCTCCTGAAGAACGTTTTCTACAGAGGGGCCAACGTCTCTGTTCCAAAGAGAGCTCAAACTGCATTTGCCTAAAGACACTAACTTTGCAGCTGACCCATGAGAAATCCTGGTTACACCACATGGGTGACGTCAGCCTCTATTGTCCACTTGTTAAATTTTGCAACAAGCATATTCGTGCTTTCTCCCCTGCTGCCCCTCACGCTTGCAGGGGGGAGCTCCCCATAAACACCTGCAAGGCCACCTCATTCTCCACCTTCCAGTCCCTCCCTAAAACTCTCCGTTGCCGCGATACCTACAAAAACTTGTCAACGGTTAGGCCTGTGCTGAGCTAACAGCCTACCATGCCGACTCTTGTTTCATTGTACTTCACTGCCTGTTTGCATCTGTTGTCTCTTCCCTTATACTTAGATGGTCAGTTCTCTGGGGCAGGGACTGTCTTTTTGGTCTGTGCTTAAACAGCGCCTAGCACAGTGTAGTCCTGGTCCATGACTAAGACTCCTAGGTGCTGCGGTAATAAAAATAATAATAATAATGAAAAGTTCCTAGTAAGGCTGTGGACCCCCAGGCATGTCCATAGCCAGCAATCCCACACTGCATAATCATTGCCCCGATTTCTTCTCACAAGTGAATGGGAGACAGAATTAGAATGAGCTTCCCGGGGCAGAGTGGCTTAAAGCATAGGGCATTAGCTTAGGACGGGGAGGTCAAGAAACCTGGATTTTATTCACTCATTCATTGCCTCAGTTTCCCCATCTGCGCCATGGAAATAACAATACTTCCCCTTCCTTGGTAAAGCACTTGGAGATTTGTGGAAAACGCTGCACAAGAGCTTTGTAAGTATGATCATTATGAGTTCATTTACAGTTCTGTTTCTGATCTGCTCCTTCAGCCGTCCAATTCCCTTGAAACGTGCCAATGAATCCACATTTTCCAGTCATCTAAATCTGCTGTGCTGTAGTTTGAACCCGTTGCCTCTTGTCCTGCCCTCTGTGGCAAGAGAGAACAACATTCCTCCATCTTTTTTATGGCAGCCTTTCAAGTATTTGAAGACTGCTATCATGTCCCCTTTTAATCTGCTCTATTCCAAATTAAACATACCCACTTCCTTCAGCCTTTGCTCATATCTGACTGGCATTCCATCCCTTTGATCATCTTTGTCGCTCGCCTCTGGATCCTTTCCCATTTCTCTACATCCTTTCTACAGTTTGGTGACCAAAATTGGACACAGTTCTCCAGCTGAGGCCTAACCAGCACCGAGTGGTACTTTCATCTCCTCTGACTTTCAGGCTATGCCATTCCACCACAACTCCCAGACCCTCCTCAGCAGTGCTTCTGCCAAGCCAGTTTTCCCCCCCATTCTGTATTTGTGCATTTGGATTTTCTTCCCTAAGAGTAGCACCTCACATTTGCCTTTGCCGAATTTCATTTTGTTGTCTGTAGCCCAGTTCTCCAATTTATCGAGATCCATCTGAATTTTAGCTTTGTCCTCCAAAGTGTTGGCAAACCCTCCTCCCCCGCAGCTTTGTGTCATCTGCAAACTTGATCAGTGTGCTTTCTATTCCTTCATCCAGGTCACTAATAAAGATGTTAAACAACACCAGACCCAGAATGGATCCTTGTGGAACCCCCCTTGAGACCTCCCTCCAATCTGACATCATTCTATTAATAGTTACTCTATGTTTGCAGTTGTTTAACCAATTATGTATCCATTAATGGCAGTTCTGCTAAGCCTGCATTTCTCCAGTTTACTCATCAGAATGTCATGTGACACTGTGTCAAAAGCCTTGCTGAAGTCCAGGTATATTATGCCCACCACATTCCCCCATCCACAAACCAGCTACCCTGTTACAGAAGGAAATCATGCTGGTTTGGCATTATTTGTTCTGGGTAAATCCATACTGGGTGCTACAGATCACCCCTTTATCCTTCAGGTATTTGCAAATGGGATATTTTATACAGTGATCTAGTAACTTCCTAGATATCAAAGTCAGCCTGACTGGTTTATAGTTTCCTGACTCCTCCTTTTTACCCTTTTTAAGGATGGGCCCTACGTTAGCCCTTCTCCAGTCTTCCGGGACCTCTCCTCTCATCCATGAGTTTGCCAATATTATTGCCAGTGGCTCTGAGATGTCTTCAGCAAATTCCTTCTGTACCCGCAGGTGAATCGCATCAGGCCCCACTGATTTGAAAATAACAAAGTCAAAACAAAACATTTTTACCTTATTGAAATGAAACATTCAGACATTACTGCGATAAGATGATTTGACATCATTGATGTGAAACATTTTGACATCGTTGAAACACAATGTTTTGATGGTCTCAAATCAATTCTTTTTTTCAATGTCTATTTAGCTGGAAATTAAGAAAATTTAGCTTTTCATTCTAGTTCAGACCAAATATCTGTTTTCACAAAGCTGGAATTTTCCATAAAATGGACATTTCTGATTTCCATCCCACTCTAGCTGTGAGGCATTGAACATTTTATTACACTTTTAAGCAAAGAAAATCTTGTTTTCCCATCTCCACAGACCCTGACTCTTCAAGATTAAGACTTCTCGGTCACCTTTTTGAAATGCGCACACAAATACATGATGTAGGCTTAGCACTGTTATCATTTACGTTATTTTTCTTTTACAGTAAATGTAAAAGCACTATGAATTTTTTTTTTTTTTACTTCAAATAAGGGGTCACCATCAAGCTGAAAAAGTTGAGAAGTGCTGGCTTCAGCTGTAGGTTTTTGGATCCAAACTTCCCCAACGTTTAGGGAACTGTCCCCTCAGAGTTAGAACACAGGCAGCCATGTGTAAAATCTAAGTCCTCAAACATAAATACTTTCTAGGAGGAATCCGGAGATGTGGCTAAAGTCATGTTAATTGGCCACCTAAGTCGTGGAGTAAAGGAGAAGGCTCCGGTTGGGAAAGCCAGCCAAACACTGAGTAGTTTACTGTTGATTTTTATTTTAGTCAAAATAAATATGGTTCCTCTGGTAAACATAACTTTCTTCCCCACAAGCCACCAGAAAAACGTGATGGTTTTAGCAAAATACCTTAGCACTCTTTTAACAGTTAAATAAAAAAAAAAAGACTTCCTTTGATGTTTACTGAGCTTGACTCAGCCTCAAAAATACACGGGGAAATTTTGTGTCTGATGCTTCCATTTACCCAAAGTCAAATTCCAATGTTTTCTCCCCACAATGATTCTGTTTCACTGCTGGTTTAAAGGGAGTGGAGGAGCCACTTTTAGTCCAGTTGTTTATCAGGGAGAATGTTTATTGTCAAACCACTTTCCTGAGGAAATTAATACTGTTTTTGGCAGGGTGGGCTCTGTAAGGCTTAAACAAACAATGGGTAAGACAGGAAGCTGGGGAGAAATGTATGGCCTTAAATATAGACCTTTTGAATAACTTTTACGACCAAAACAGTGAGTGGACGTTTATCCTTTATGCTTTAAATAGCTGGTAAATATTACTTCTCTCTGATGCTATAAATGGGAAATGCTTTTTACAACTAACAACTGTTTATGTATTTTATAGGTCACTCTCATTTCAAAGGGATCAGTTTTTAATTACCAAAATTGCTGTACATCCTCCATTTAACCACATCCCCACCAGGGGGTTAGGAATCAACAGGACACCTGAGTTCTATTCCTAGCGGTGCCACTGACCTACTATATGATCTTGGGAGGTCACTTCCTCTCTTTGGGCCTCAGTTTCCCCATCTGTGAATTGGCAATGGCAACACTTGCCTATCTTAAGAGGTTAATTAAGGCCACCACCTGCTCTGTAGGTGCACAGACGACCTTGGATTTTGTGAACTCGGTACAGGTTCATTGCACAGAGAAGGCAGGATTGAGGACAGTTGTGCCGGATGGTCATACCCTCTCTGCACCATGGAGCATGACTGCCCAGAGGGGGTCTGAGGAGGAATGAAGCTGGCTTCTGGGGGTGGACCCATGACTATGCAGATCCATAGGTCACCTCCCCCCAATGGAGGGGATGGTCTGCACGGGGTACTGCCACAGAGAGGCTCTGCTGTTGCTGGATAACCTATGTTGCGGATGCTGCCTCCTTCGCCCCCAAGAAGCTTGGATGACAGGAGCTATATAAGAACAAAGAAGTTGACATAATTCATAAGAGTTAACCATGATGCCACAGACATGGTGACTCACCTCCAAACCGAGTGCAGGAAAATGCCCCATTGTATTTATGCCCTTTAACCTGCATTGGGGTATTATTATTATTTTAATTAATTAATTAATTATATGCTCTCTTTCCTTATGACACATGTGGCAGCCCAGGTCCACCTCCATCTGTCTAATATGCCACGTTTCTTGCTCCGTTAGAGTCTGTTTCCAGGCCAGCAGCATGCGTCTCAGTGGTTTTCTTATATGTCATCTGTTGTCTCCTTCTCTTCTGTTTTCCACTAGCTGGCATCCCATCCAGGGCGTGTCTAGGAAGACAGTTTTCTGACATCCGTACAACATGTCCAAACACACCAGCCTTCTTTATCAAATCTTTGTCTCTACGGTCTACTGGCCAGTCCTTTGTAACACATCGGCACTAGGTACTTTATCCCACCAGCAGACACAACGTTTTCTTCGCAACCATCTCCTATGAAATCTATTGTTTCCTTCAGTGGGTTCCTAATACACCTCTACACCGTTATAACGCTGTCCTCGGGAGCCAAAAAATCATACTGCATTATAGGTGAAACCGCATTATATTGAACTTGCTTTGATCTGCCGGAGCGCTGCTTTACCACGTTATATCCAAGTTTGTGTTATATCGGGTCGTGCTATATCGGGGTAGAGGTGTATTTGCCAAGACTCAGAAGCATATAACAATGTGAGTATCAGAATGGTATTGTCTGACTTTATCTTGGTTCTTGTGTGCATGTCCTACTTTTCCAGATATTCGCCAGTCCCAAGAAGGTTCCACTTGCCTCCCAATTCTTGCTTCTTTTTGAGTTGGTCATTGGCACAAATTGTGCTTCCATGATACACAAACGCTTTAGCCATGCCATATTCTTCACTGGCAATCACATATGCACCTTCATTGCTGATTCCTCTTTCAACAGTCATGACCTTCATTTTCTTCTGGCTGATTCTTAGCTCTAGTTTTGCGCCCTCATGTTTGACCTTGATAATGGTCTTTTTCATAGCTTGATCATCTGGGTCCAACAGAACAATGTCATCTGCACAGTCGATAACTCGATGTTTTCTTCTAGTCCATTCCTTTATCTTCCTTTGGTGTTGCTTTTTGCATCACATAATCTATCTCAGTTCAGAAAAGAAGAGGTGATAAAATGCATCCTTGTCACACTCCAGTGACAATATCAAATCTGTCGGTCTCTCCACTTTCTGTCATTACACAGCATTTTGAACCTTCATACAGCATCTTCGCTAGCGACACTGTCTTTTTAGGAAGCCCCTGTTGTCACAGGATCTTCCCTAGAGCCTCTCTGTGAATGCAGTTTTTGGTAAAATCTATAAAGTTCAAGACAAATTTTCACTGATAAGCAAGCCCTTTCTCAGTCATTCATCTCAGTGTAAAGAGGTGATCTATATACAGTCTTTTCAAACTTCAGGCTGCTTGCTCGGTATGTGGTTTTTCATCTATAACCAGTTTGATTCTGTTCAGTAGTATACTGCAGAACACTTTTGTGGGTATGGAAAAGTGAAGTTATTCCTTGACATTGTCACACACGAGCTGGTTTCCTTACTTTGCTAATTTACAGATCACATCTTTCTTCCACTCCTCTGGGCTGAATTCCTTCTCCCAGACTGTATTACAAAGTTTACATATTTCATGTACTATGACCTCTTCCCCGGCATTAAGCCTTTCAGCAGTGATCTTATCTTGACAAGGCACTTGGCTATTTTTAACTGCTTAATTGCTTCCTCTATTTCTGCTTCTGAAATGCCGATCAGTGAGATATGAACTTCTTCACCTTCTTCACATCCATCGACTGGAACTGTTGGCTCTGGTTGGTTGTGGATGTTCAGGCCCTCGCTCCTTGTTCTGCTTCCATTGTTAACAATCTTCCATCTTTAGTTTTTATGATACCACTGTGACTCTGTGATGACAATTGCTTACACACCCTGGAACAGCTTCTTCGAGTCACTCCTCACTTGTTTGACTTCTCTCACGTTTTTTGTCAAGCCAGGGGCTGTTATTTTTCGAACACAACTTTGTTACTTTTTTATCTTCCTCTGCATACTCCTGTAGCAGAATGCATTGTTCTTCTTGTCTCACCTGGGCATGCCTCCTTTTTAAGGCTTTTCTTTCTTCAATCAATTTCCAGGTGTGTGGCTATATCCGCTCTTGTTTCCTTGGTCCTGTTGGTTCTAGTGAAGATGCAGCAGTTTCTCAGCAGACATCGCTAAAGTGAACCCATTGTTCCTCTACGTCATCATTCATTACCCACTAGCAGAAATTGTTGCAACATTTGTGTCTAGACACATTCTGGCAATGGGGACCATAGAAATACCATAGATGGCTACATATGAGGTCTGCAAAGACAGGGGCCAGGTTATCCCTTCCCCACCTCTCCTCCCCTGCAGCTGTAAGCAGCTCCCGTCCCTTCCCTCCCACAGTGCTGCTGGCCACATTCTGGTGTGAACCCTGGCAGAAATATGGGGAGGGAGGGCATGTGACCCTTTGTCCCCCACATCCCATGTGTTGCCTTAGAAAGACGTGACACCAGGTACAAGGAGAGGTGGGTCCATCCCGGGGTCCCAGCCAGGCATAGAGGGCAGAGAGCGCCGGGCAGGGCGGGTCAGGTCAGTTGGTCACACACGCTTCCCTTGAGAGAGAGGTGCACGGGAATGTGTGCGTGTCACCTCTCCCCGTGGGGTTGGTGGGTAGGGGTGTGTGTGTCACTCCTCCCCGTGTGAACCCTAAAGCCTTAAAGATAAGAAGGGAAATAAAAATAATCCAACTACGCAATCTTTCTTTTTAACAGGGGCTCAGTCAACTTGACGTTAATTTGAATGTTTGTACGGCATAGTTCAGATTGATTGCCATTGAACTTGTATCGAGTAATTTTACCCGGTGGGTACGTGTTCAGCAGAGGGAAATATGGTCCCCCTAACTACTGGGGCTGACTGCAGGGTGAAGGTAGAACCCTTATTTGTATTGATTTAGGTGTAACTAATAATAAAGGCTCCAAGTGCGCTGACACATCATTAATATCACACTAAAACCCCAGCAACATTAGCTCATGATGTCAGCAGGAATCAGAAGCCAGAAATGCCACCCTTTCATCATCTGGGAAACCCACCATCAGCCTTCTTCAAAGCCCAGGTGAACAGAGGGGTTTATGACAACTCAGTCCTTCTCACAGAGCAGACGCTATTGCTTGGGGTTTTAAAAAATGCTTGAGTTCCTGTTTTATTTAGTGTTATTATTACTATTACTATTATTACCATGGTTATATCAGTTCTATTGTGAAGCAGTTCTCAATCCACTGGCCATGCATCCTATCCCTCAAGCCCTGGCAGGCCAGTGCTCCGTGACATTTACAAGCCCGTGTTTTCCCCTCTCCTCCCCGTCTGTTACAGATGAACGACAGCACTTCCACCATCGTTTGGGCCCTCCGTGCACGTGGGGGTAGCCTAAGATGACCAGGATAAAGGTTTAGGAGCCTGATCCTGTAAGGTGCTGAGCCCCTCTCACCCCAGCCGCAGAGTGATCCAGCCGTCAAGGGAAGATGGGCAGAGGAGCCCCCGTCTCCTGTGTCGGGCCCGATCCGGTAGGCGTGCTCAGAGGATGCCTAACTCCACACAATGCTGAGCAGTAGGGGAGGATGCAGTAGCTTGCCTTACAACCTTTAGCCCAGTGGTTGGGGTACCCATGCAAGCTAGGAAAGCCCCCCCCCCCAAGTTCAAGTCAGTCCAGGGGTGTTGGAACCGTTTTTATAGTGGGGGGGCTGAGAGCCATTGAACCAAACTATAAACCCTGTTTATAACAGAATCCACTTCAAGCCAGGGGGTGCGGCAGCACCCCCAGCACCCATCACTCCACCACGTATGCAAGTCACCCCTCTTCCTGAGGGGAAGAAAGGATTTCAGTGGCGATCTGCCACTTCTCAAGAGAGTGTCTCTCACCTTTTCTCTGGCCTAATTACCATTCAATTAAAGTGTAACAGCTTCAACCAGAGAGAGCTGGGTCGGACTCACTCATAGCTCAGGGGTTAGCATGCTCGCCAGAGAGAGTAGAGCTTTGTTCAAATCCTACCGCCCTCTCAAACAGACAGGGGGTTAGAACTGGGGGGGGTCCCCCCTCATCCCAGGTGGGTGCCCTGACCCCAGGGCTAAAAATTACCAGGGAGGCCTCTGATGCCTTCTCGTGACTGTGTGTGAAGCTGGGCAGGTGCCTAGCTCCGTTTGGCAAGACTTAGCCGTCTAAGCCACCTGACTCTAAGAGTGGGGTTCCCGTTTGCAGGTCTCATGCAAAGATAGGTGCCGGCCTGCAGGCTGGATTTTGGCGCTGAACTCTATGAGAGGGGCGGGGCTTCTCACGCACCCCCGTCATCGGCATCTCCTGTTGGCTAGGGAGGGATAATGATACTTCATTTCACCCAGGCTTCATCTCTCCCGTCTCTCTTTCTTTATATAAGAGAAAGCCCCTCCTCCAAAGAGGCTATTGTACATACAGTCCTATGGTACGGAGCCAAGCTCCACCCCTTTCTTCTTTCCCGTTTTGGAAGTGGGAGTTCCCCCTGAGACACAGACTCCGTTGTGATAAAGCAGCAGGTTCCCAGCCTGCAGTCCCGTGAGCAAAGTGTTGCTTTTGTTGAACTGAGCCGTCTCTTTACAAAAATCCCCGTTGTGCAGGTGGAGAACTGAGACCCAGGGCGATTAAATGATTTGCTGCAAGTCATACAGAGAGACTGTGGGAGCATCAGGCACTGACTGAACTTAGATCTCCCAAGCTGCAGTCTAGCCTGCTTATGAAATTGATTGATTTTCCTTTGTTTAACAAAAGAATCTCAGTGTCCCATCAGCTAAACCACCCTCTGCCCTGGAGAACTGCCGTGCGTTCTTCTTTTCTTTCGGAAGCAAAATGTGTGAAGGTTCCAGGTTAAGAGCTATGTGCTTTTCTCTGTGAGCTGCATTCTCGCTGCCTGTTGAAGGCAGTGAGTTCAGAAATAGATCAGTAGCAAACAACAGAACAACAGGAGCACGTTAAAAAGACCCTTTTATCAGACTCAGATACAGCACTGAGGGCACCATAGTGCGACTCATTACCAGCCTGATGGCAGCTCACATTTAGTTTGTGTTGGCCAAATCATCTAACATTTCACAAAACCCCAAATCATTTCCTGTCTAGCACCCAGCCTCTGCCCTGACGGGAAATGCACAAGAAATCTATGCATTTTATCAGATTTTAAGGCAGGCTCTCATAAGGGACTATTTTCAGTTCTGGATATAAATTACTATTCAAAGCAGAGCCACCGTCTGGCTTCCTAAAACCCACCAAACATCAGGTCCATTTATAAAGTCAGGTGCTCTGGTCTGGGCCTGAACATTTCAATCCTCTTAGGCTGTGCAACTAGATCCATCTCTGCGTGTGTGATAGGGCCAGCAGATTTGAATAGCTTTATTGTGGCAGATAATTAAGCCAAGAGGTTTAGGAACTCTTAACCTTCTTTCGGTAAGTGAATAGTCGAGAGCACAATTAGTGGTGATTTAATTTAAGGTAGGAGATTGCACCATTTAAATTTTGGACCCCTGGGAACATGCTCCTGTGGGATGATGATTAATAGATTCCAAGGCCAGAAGGGACCATCGTGATGATCTGGTCTGACCCCCTGAATAGCACAGGCCAGAGGCCTGCCCCAGAATAATTCCAAGCAGGTCACATCTTTTAGAAAAACATCCCGTGGCGAAGATGCTCCACACTCGGACTGCTGTGATGCATCGTCTAACCATGTACTTGGTGCCGGGCGGGATATGATGATGGTGGTCGCTTTAGGGCTAGATTGCGCCTTTAGGTGCAGCCCGGAGCCCGGGACAGCGTATAAGCTGCATCACCCTCAGAGTAGTCCTGGGAGGCATTGTGCTTCAGAGACACCGCTGTGGGTCACAGCTCCTCCCCAGTGGCCTATATCAGCGGTAAACGACTACTCGCCCCACACCGGCTCAGCATGTTAGGAAGGCACATCGCACAGCTAAGGCACAAAGATTGCCACATGCCTGGGGCCCACAAGGGGGAAGGAAGGTCCTTAGCATATGCGCCAAGTTACACTTAGAGATTAGCTTGACGTATTAGATAGACTGTAAGACCTTCAACTCCTAATAGCCTCCGTTTAGCTAGTCCGAAGTCCCGACCAGGGCCCTTTTCCCAAAGTATTCACTGAGTCTCAGTGTTTTGAGCCTGTCCCATCCCTGCCCCTGTGTCAGTCCATTGCACAAAGACCCCTTGAGTCCTGGCTGCTACAGAATAGAGTCTTATTTCTCAGCTGCCCTGATGGTGGCTCCAGACTGGGGGACTGTTTACCTTCCTGGTGATTATTTACCTTCCTGGCATGGGAGTGGCTGCCAGCTTTGCTTGTTATTGTGCTGGTTTGTCTTTAATTGCAGGAAAAACAAATGATTAAACCGGGAAACCTGATATTTCTTGCCGGCTTTAGCCACAGGGTGTGAGTGCGAGAGGACCCGCTAATCGCAAAAAGGGGTAAGATCAGCTGGCATGGAGGGGAACATACATTTAGATGGGGAATTCTATTATTTGTTTTACTTTAACCACTAGATTCCTGACCTCAGACCAGGGTGCCATTGTGCTAGGAGCTGTACAAACATATGGTAGGAGACAATCCCTGCCCTAAAGCACTTATAATCTGAACAGGCCAAAGAAGTATTATTAGCTTCATTGGACAGATTGGAATGATGCACAGGGAGATCGTTTCACTTCAATCTATACAAGAACTGGACATACACTCCAGTTTCTAGCTTCTGGCCCAGGCTAGGGGCTTAACCATACACCCATCCTTCCTCATAAGTACTGCACTGGTGAAAACATAGAGGACCAAAACTTACTAGCTGTACTCCACTTTTCCTTTGGCAGAGCTCCAGTTGTAGCCAATGGGAGTTTGTGCCTGTGCAAGGCCAGAGTAAAATATGAGCATGGACTTCAGGACGCAGCCCATGTGCTGTAGACAATAGCGGGATGATTATTACAGGATCAATTATGTGACAGCCGCCGAGCAGGCAGTTCCCCAGCAAGAAATGAAAGGGACATCCAGAAGCTTCATGGAACGGTGACAACCTCCACTGGGGGCATGGCCTCGCAACGGGTCATGTCATTACCGTAGTTATGGGTCTCCAGGCGAGGTGCACAGAGCACTCTGGGTAATGTTCTCAAAAGCCCTTAAGTGACTTAGATGCCTAAGCCACTTATGGCCAGATTGTCAAAGGGATTTAGGTACCTGCACATACAGCTAGGCATCTAATAGGATTGTCAAAAGCCCTTAAGCAGCTTAGGTGCCTAACTCCCCTTTCAATCACCACTCAGGTGCTTTTTCCAATTGCAGCAGGTGCCGATCTGCAGCGTTAGGAGCCTAAAGAGCTTTGACACTCTGGCCCTTAGGCACTGCTGGATATTTTACTCAACAGTGGTGTTAACCTGCAGCCACTTCAGCAAAGAGACAAAGTGTTGTTATCCCCTTGGACAGATGGGGAAACTTGAGGCCCAGAAAGTCCATCATATAGTGCACTCCCTGGCAGACCTGGTTAATTTTTTAACCCTCTGATAGATGGGAAGACAGTTTAGTTTTGCTGTCTACAGCCAATAATAGTGCAAACCAAACCTACTGGAGACATCCATGGGGTTTAAGTACTAGACCGTTTGCACTGATGTAAGCTCTTTGGGGCAAGGACTGTCTTTTTGGGCTGTGTTTGCAAAGCACATTGGGGTCCTGGGACTGCTAGTGGCTACTGTAATAAACATAATACACACTCATAATAGTGCTTGAGCTAAAGGGTCTGCTCTCCCAATGCACAGCTGAAATATTGTCCATCGCCTTTTCTGTAAACTAGCCCCTCCTCACGCAGGACAAAGACCCATCTCCCAGCCTAGGTATGATGGGTATCAATCTCTTTCCCTGTATTTGTATAGAGCAGTGGCTCTCAATCTCTCCAGCCTACTGTACCCCTTTCAGGAGTCTGATTTGTCTTGAGTACCTCCAAGTTTCATCTTACTTAAAAACGACTTGCTTACAAAATGAGACCTAAAAATACAAAAGTGTCACGGCACGCTATAACTGAAAAACTGCTGACTTTCTCCATTTCACCATATAATTATCAAATACATCAACTGGAATATAAATATTGTATCAAGTATCAGAGGGGTAGCCGTGTTAGTCTGTATCCACAAAAACGATGAGGAGTCATGCATCTGAAGAAGTGGGTTTTTTATCCACGAAAGCTTATGCCCAAATAAATCTGTTAGTCTTTAAGGTGTCACCAGACTCCTCATTGTTTTTATAAAGATTGTTCTTCCATTTTAGGGTATAGTTTATAGAGCAATATAAACAAGTCATTGCCTGTATGAAATTTTAATTTGTACTGACTTTTTATATAGCCTGTTGTAAACTAGGCAAATCTCTAGATGAGCTGATGGACCCCCCTGTAAGAGCTGTGTATCCCCAGGGGTACATGTACCCCTGGTTGAGAACCACTGGTAGAAGGCTCTATCAGCTAGCGTGAACCTGCTCTGTTCTCCCACCTTGCCCTGAATATTAAGTCTGATATTTTGAAGCATTATATCATGTTTGTTGCTTTCCTCTGAGCTCTTTCCTGTTTGTCTTTGGTAGTTGCAGACTGATTCATTAGCAAGTCTTTTCTATCCAGGAGACCAGGCCAAATCCCTGATACAGAAGACGGCATACGCCTCATGCCAATCATTCATTCACTGCCAGTTCAAATAGACATCTGCTGAAGGAACGCTTTCAGCCACACTGGCATCTAGTTTACAGGGGAGGGCATAAACAAGCAGCAATCCACCTGCAGATTGCTAGGAGAGCCAGAACCTCCTCTCTGCTGAGTTCTAGGACTAAATTCTGCTTTCAGACACGTATGCAGCTGGTTGAATTTGACTCATAAATTTGGGGTTTTTTTCATTTAAATTCAATGAGATTTGCTCTCCTAAGGTGCTTTGAAAATCCCACCCAGCAAAGTTCTCCTGGGATGTTTGAGTCAAGCTGGGTTTGTTCCATCTCATGCATCCTCGCCAGCCATGAGCTCTGTGGGACAAACTGGGCCCTTAGCAACATATGGGCAACCCATTGTCTGTAGCTGATGCCTTGATGATGTTATTAGTAATAGTATTAGAATATCGCCTAGAGTTCCCAACAAAGATCGGCGCTCCCTCGGGCTAGATGCTGTACAAACACATAGCAAGAGACAGTCCCTGCCACAAAGAGCTTGAAATCTCAATAGCTAAGAAACACAAAAGCTGGGAAGGGAAGCAAAGTTGAAGTGACTCACACAGCTGCAGAGCCGGTTGGGAATTTTTTGACTCTACGCTCCCCATGGAAATGCACAGATGAGATGAGCACGGTTTGTAGTGTCACTCGTACAGCTGGGGACAAGGTGCAGGTCAAAGCAATCTAGACTGTCCGGTGAATTGAAGAAATCCATTTTGTGTTTGGATTGGGGATTCCAGCCTGGGTCTCCCTAACCCCCAGACTAAAGACGATATGGGGGACGGGAGGGGGAGAAAGCAGCAACATGCCCACTTCTTCCTCCTCCTCTGCCTGATTCGGGAATGGCCAAAATGATTTGTGTCAAAGTTGCACATAGCGTTGGGTCGACCAAAACTCCATTTGTCAGAGAAAGAAACTATACGTCTGAAAAAGTTCACCCAGGTCTAGCTACTTTATTCCTTTATTACTTGCTTGTGGTCCTACTTGCAAACGTGATTAGCTATAAATGGAATCTTATTACTTGGGGATTCGGCTCTCTATATTTTGCTGACTTGAGGGGGGGAAATCAAATTTTAACTGATTTTTACTCCCCTTAGCTCTGCAGAGCTAACACTGCTCTGGGAGTACAAGCAAGAGTCTATTTCCCTTTAGTGCATCATCAATAGCGCTGGGTAATACATTCCGATCATTTTCCCCATCTGCAACTTTAATTGATTGCTAAAGTGTATCAAAAAGCACAATTTGGCTGGCCGGATCTTTATCCCTGGAAATGATGGGCGGGAAGGAAAGAATCCAGCTAGACTCTCCGATTGTATAGGAGTTTGCAGGGCTGGCAATTAGAGGCTTTTTACTTGCAAATGATGCCCATCTGATCTGGAGTCAGTGAGTTAAAATAAACCTAAACCCCCACAACGGCATTTTTAACAGAGTTGCTTTTAACAGGAGAGCTGCTCATTGGCTATATTCCTCCGACTGCAAGGATAGCGCGCTACAGAAGCCAGCGATTGAAGCCATTAGCTTTTTATTGAAACTCATTTTTCAAATCACACACAAAAAGCAAAACCACAAAGACGAGAAGGTGCAAAATGGCAGGTCAATATTGTGAGGATCCCAGCACTTCTGACAGCCAGATCACACACTCCCACTCAGTAGCATAGGCAGGCAGGCTGAGCACCGCACCGCTGGTCGCGTGGAATCATCTGCCTTTTGCCGATCCTTTCCCCTTAGGACTTCATTAAAAGCTGCTGGGTAACCGAGCATATTTCAGAATTGGGCTCTCTCAGCAAAAAGCTTTTTTGGGTTCTATTTCCTACTCTGCGGGTCCGATTCTTCTCTCAGCTCGAGAGGTGTCAATCGGCAGGAGCTCCTTGGAAGCAAACCGAGCTGTGCTGGGATGAAACCAGCATGAGAGGAGAATCAGACCCGCCACTTCTATTTTCACAGCAGAAACTGAGATCGTTATGAGCTCCAAGTCCATTGAACCAGAGGGAGTCTGGTGCAATCTAAGCACGCTCTCCCCGGAACAGAGGCATTATTCAGGGAGGCCGAGCATCGGCCAGTTGAGGCACAAAAGCTAAGAGGCATTCACAGCAGCAGAGACGTCTTCCCATCTCAGTGGCTGGGGCTTAAACTCCTGAGTATGGTGGTGGTGACTCCTTGAGGGGAAGTTCTACAGCTTCCTCATATGACGGCAGCATGACCTGGAAGGAAGAAATCGTTAGAGCCCCGGCCTTGCTCTGGAAACAGGAAACTGTTTCAATTGGATTTGACCTCATGTGTGTTTCTTTCCCCAGGGCAAAGGAGTGGGGAGGGAGCGCCATGGCTTATGAAGGACAGAGGACTGGAACATGAAGGTAACGACTGAACCTAGAACCTCTGAATCAAAAGACAGAAAACGCTACAGCCTGAGCTAGATGACCCAGCTCTGTTAGTGCAACAACAGTAGCAAATTCAGAAGCCTCTTGTGTAGTCCAGCCACAAGACTCAGACCCACGTTTGGGCTCCACACTCTCCCAGCTGGACAGTTATTAGAATTGGTTGACATTTCCAATTTGAGACACAAAAACAACAAAAAAATGTTTCAACTCAATTTTTCACAACTGTTTTTTTGGGGGGTGGTTTTTTTTTGTGGGGGGCTTTTTAACGAACTTGATTATCAATCTATTTTGATGGCGTGTCCTTATGTTTTTTGGAATGGCCTTTCAGCAGCTACACACACAATCCCGGAGCAGTTTCTGCTAAAATGGTCAGCAGTGAAATAGTTGAAAATATTCCAGTTGGGCTTCGGCTTTCACACCCCATTGAAATGAATGGGGATGTATTGCAGCTCGCTTAGATGCCAATCCAGCAAAGAACTTACCTTTGAGTTTAAGCACGTGCATAGTCCTATTGACTTCAGCGAGACTGCTTAGATTCTCAAAGTTCAGCACTTGCTTAAGTGCTTTTCTAGGGCAAGGCCTTAGAACACCTGATTCAGGCTACCCAGATACTCAGCAAGACAGCTCTGCATTGGTTCACATTCAAGTATCCAAGGCCTGGCCTACACTGGGGCGGGAATCGATCTAAGTTACGCCACTTCAGCTACGTGAATAACGTAGCTGAAGTCGACGTACTTAGACCTACTAAGACCTACTCATCGAGGTGTTTTCACTGCTGCCGCTCCCCTGCCGACTCCGCCTGTGCCTCTCGCGGCAGTGGAGTACAGGAGTCGACGGGAGAGCGCTCGGGGGTCGATTTATCGCGTCTACACTTAACACGATAAATCGACCCCCGCTGGATTGATCGCTGCTCGCCGATCCGGCGGGGAGAGTAGACAGACCCTAAGTATCATTCAAGAACTCTGATGAGGTTCAACAAGAACAAGTACAGAGTCTGGCACTTAGGAAGGAAGAATCCCATGTACTGCTACAGACTAGGGACCGAGTGGCTAGGCAGCAGTTCTGCAGAAAAGTACCTGGGGATTACAGTGGACGAAAGCTGGATATGAGTCAGCAGTGTGCCCTTCTTGCCAAGAAGGCTAACGGCATATTGGGCTGCATTAGTAGGAGCATTGCCAGCAGATCGAGGGAAGTGATTATTCCCCTCTATTTGGCACTGGTGAGGCCACTCCTGGAGTATTGTGTCCAGTTTTGGTCCCCCCACTAAAGAAGGGATGTGGACAAATTGGAGAGAGTCCAGTGGAGGGCACGAAAATGATCAGGGGGCTGGGGCACATGACTTACAAGGAGAGGCTGAGGGAACTGGGGTTATTTAGTCTGCAGAAGAGAAGAGTGAGGGGGCATTTGATAGCCACTTTCAACTACCTGAAGCGGGGTTCCAAAGAGGATGGAGCTCGGCTGTTCTCAGTGGTGGCAGATGACAGAACAAGGAGTAATGGTCTCAAGTTGCAGTGGGGGAGGTCTAGGTTGGATATTAGGAAACACTATTTCACTAGGAGGGTGGTGAAGCACTGGAATGGGTTACCTAGGGAGGTGGTGGAATCTCCATCCTTAGAGGTTTTTAAGGCCCGGATTGACAAAGCCCTGGCTGGGATGATTTAGTTGGGGTTGGTCCTGCTTTGAGCAGGGGGTTGGACTAGATGACTTCCTAAGGTGTTTTCCATCCCTGATCTTCTATGATTCTATTATTCTATCTCCTGCAATAGAGAAGCCTTGATTCAGCACTACACTACTCCAGTTTTTCATGCATCCCAGTGTAACTCCACTGACTTAAATCGTTTTACACCACATTAAAACCGGAGTAATGTGGGGGTGCATCAGACCTCTAATGGAGGTTAATGGAAGCTTCAATTCTGCATGAAGTAATCTGGGCTGGTGTGCCCCATTTCCATCCACACCCTGCACTTTTTGTGATGGACACCAGGAGCTGGCGTTCGGGACTTCTCACCTTCTCAGCAAACTCTGGCAGGACTTTCACCTCCTCGCTCTTGCTGGCTTTAATATACTTGTAGCATCTCAAGACGCATTTGAACATGTAGGCCTGAAAATCAAAGGGGAAAAGGGCTCTGTCATTGCGTTACTGCTTTTTCCACAATCAGTCACTGCTATACTGCCCTAGATCTGCCATTGTACTGCTGCCATTCCTGTGAATTGGAGGCCCTAAAGTACTGTCCACCACACTCTCTGGGGCCCTGATGCAGCTGTCTCACCATGGGTCCTTCACCTGGGACATGGAAGCTCTGCCCTGTTGAATGCCCACCTCTGAGTGGCCCAAGGAGTGCCAGAAGCTCCCTAAAAGTGTGGGGGGCCACCGGTGCCTGAACCATGGTCGCGCCCTCTGCACTGCCCCTTCCCCTGAGGCCCCACCCCCACACCGCCCCTTCTCCCTGAGACCCTG
Source organism: Chrysemys picta bellii (assembly GCF_011386835.1). Classification (NCBI taxonomy): domain Eukaryota; kingdom Metazoa; phylum Chordata; order Testudines; family Emydidae; genus Chrysemys; species Chrysemys picta. The sequence continues at coordinate 6,299,731 of NC_088813.1, read as the reverse complement.
CATCATCCCTTCTCCCCGAGTCCCCACCCTCACACCGCCCATTCCCCCCGAGGTCCCGCCCTTGCGCCGCTTCTTGTCCTAGAGCCCCACCCTCGAACCATTCCTTTCCTTCGGGCCCTGCCCCCACCCCACCTCTTCCCCCAAAGACCCCACCTTCCACTCACTCCTCTCTGCCCCCTCCCCTGTCGCTCGCCCTTACTGCTGGTGAAAAATGATGGGACCATGGTCCCCTGGAACACCCTATTCTGGTGCCCCTGCCATGCAGGTCTTGATTCTGCAAGGTGATGTGGTTAAAGATAAGGAAGTGCTTTCAGGCTTTGATGGATCAAGGACAAGATTAGCCCGCAGAACTTAGCCCAAAATTGGATGGAAGGTCAATGTATTTTGCTTTGATTTTTTTTTTCCGAGTGGGGCAGTCGCCCAGAAAAAGCACCGTGGGCCATAACCTTTGCCTCACAGCCCTCTGGGAGAAACACGAAGGATACTTTCCAACAGGAATGGACCTGAAAGTTTTGCCCATTCAATTTATTATACTTCCATTAGTTCCACTTTTCAGGTAAAACAGCCTCTGGCCTTGGAGAGTTTTACCAGATGAAATAAATAGAGTTTTTCTAGGAAAATGGATCAATTGACAGACCGCGGCCCAAGACAACGTAACATATTAAATAAACATTTGCTTTACTATGAGCAGCGAGGCAAAGTCATGCATCTCTTATTTTTATTGGCGTGTGCTTTAGAATGCACTTTGGAATGTGCTTTGCAATAAACCCCAAACAGAGCGTCAGCAAAAGAGCGAGGATGGGATTTTCAAATGAGCCGAAGGGAGTTAGATGCCCCAATCATAAACCACTGAGATAAACGCTCTTTTCTGGGACAACACAGATCACAAAGCTGCGGCCAAAGCATGTGGGAGCTGAGACCAAACATTCTCAATCCAGGGGACCCAGCTGTGGTACAAACTTCCAAAGGAGATCAGGTGAATCTAGAGCCTGAGCATCTTTAGGAAACGCTGCAAAACCCTGTTCTTGGAAAGGCCTTTGTGCTGTAACAATGGCACTTCACAACCCTGTCCCTGCCTCCTGCTCATAAACCCCACCGCGGACACCCTTTCAACCCAATACACCCGCCCAGCCAACCAACCGAAACGATTACCCTGAAACAAATCAACCAACCACACACACACACACAGATCCCACCCCAAGCAGAATTTTTTACCCCAAAAAGGGAAAAGTGCCAGATAGAACCATAGAATATCAGGGTTGGAAGGGACCAGGAGGTCATCTAGTCCAACTCCCTGCTCAAAGCAGGACCACAAATTCCACTAAGAACTTTGCTATTGATTTTACATGGCATGTGCCATGGTAGTGGGTCGCAATATAATACCCTGAAATAGAGAGGGTGAGAGAGACACTCCATTGAAATTCGGAGGGACTTGAGCGTCTAAATCTCTTAGATTCCATTGCAAATCTCGGCCTATTGGACAGAGCCTGCAATCCATGATATCAGCTGGAGAATCTTGCCTACATGCTCGGGGTTCTACTGATCGCCATATTTGGGGTCGGGAAGGAATTTTCCTCCAGGGTAGATTGGCAGAGGCCCTGGAGGTTTTTCGCCTTCCTCCGCAGCATGGGGCAGGGGTCACTAGCTGGAGGATTCTCTGCTACTTGACGTCTCTAAACCACAGGATTTGGGGACTTCAACAGCAGAGTCAAGGGAAAGGGGTTGGGACGGCTTTGTGGCCTGCATCATGCGGGAGGTCAGACTAGATGATCATAAAGGTCCCTTCTGACCTTACAGTCTATGAGTCTATGAGTCTATCTGCACTGAAGGTGATGATGGAATTTGCCCGAATTTCAGCCGGTTTCAGTGACAGTGGAATCTTCCCCTAAAAAAGCTGACTGTGTCTGAAAAATGCCAAGTACGCCCAGGTTAGGCTCTGAATTCAGGGTCATCCGTTCTTAGGATCACTCAGGGGAATATCGGTTTGCAAATAAAGAAGGAAGCAAAATTCGAGGCCTGCTGCTATGTCCTTGGGGAGGGCAGTTTTATTGCTGGTTAGAAACTCAGTTAAAATCATCTTTCAGCCAAACAGCAGGATGACTGAATATAAGCCATTCAGGCCAGGCCAAAGGGAGTTAGGCACATATCTGCCATCCAAATTCTCTTAGGTACCTTATGAAATCCCAGTCTAGAAGCTCCTTTGCATTGTGGGTGAGGATCCAGCTGGAGGGTGCTGGTGGCTGTTGGGCAATTTGGTTGGGGGTGGGGGAGCTTGTCCTAGGAGCTGTGGGACTCAGGAGGACGAGAGCGCTGGGTGGGAGGAGGATGAACTGGATGGTGTGATGGGGTGTGCCCCCCCCCCCGAGCCCTGACAGGGTTAACGAGTGCCTGAGAGGCCAGTTAGGTTACCTGGCATCACCTGTGAGAGGGAGGGCCAGTGTTAATTGAGAGTGAAGGCCAGCAGGGGAAGGGCTGGGGTACAAGATAAAGCCAGGACACTGAAAGGAGAAAGAGGCCTGCACAGACAGGAGTCTGCAGCTACTCTCCGGGAGGAGGGAGGTCACCCAGAGCAAGCCCGGCGGGAGAGGGAGCACCGGGATCCTGCCCGGGAATCAAGGGTCTGACACTAGGCAAGGAGGGAGTGACGGCACCATGGGAATAGGGTAGGCTCCCATGGCAAACCCAGAAGCAGGCAAGAAAACATAGAGAAGGCTAAAAGGTAGGAAGGAGCTCAGGAAAAGATGGGGACTGAGGACCTGGATTGCTGGTCATAGGGTCCCCGGGCTGGAGCCCCTGGCTTAGTGGCATAAAGGCCTGAGCTGGGGCTGAACACCAGCTGGAGATGCCATTCAGACAATTGGACTCAATAACCCTGGAAAGGGCGACCTGACCAGAGGGCCAAGTGACCAGCAAGGGAGCACTTGACAGAGCGAGAGCTGCAGTCCCCGACCTGGGCGCCAGGAAGCAAGCTAGCCAGGAGTGGTGCCTTGTGACAGACGGGCAGTCACGGGAGGCAAGGGAGGCACATGCCGGGCTAGGATAAAGCTGAGCACTTATCACTAGCTGATGGAGTGGTGTAGGGAGATGGGAGAGTGGAGGGAGCTGACTGAGGAGATGAGACCGGCCAGGTCTGTGACATTTGGATCAAACCCCTCATTGCCCAGCCAGGACAACAGGTCTGGCCCAGCAAATAGGAACAATCCCAGCAAATTCGGGATCTGGTCACTCTAGCCACTGAGGAAGAGAGAAGCACGAGCACATGTATCTGTGCACATTTATTTGCAAGGAAAAGGCTTGCAGGGCACAGCCCTGGGGGCGTTGCTAAGAGTGTCACTCAGAGCCTCCACACTAGCGTCTCGTTCGCTATGTCTACACAGCCCACGGAACCATAGAATCATAGAAAATCAGGGTTGGAAGGGACCTCAGGAGGTCATCTAGTCCAACCCCCTGCTCAAAGTAGGACCAATTCCCAACTAAATCATCCCAGCAAGGGTTTTGTCGAGCCTGACCTTAAAAATCTCTAAGGAAGGAGGTTCCAACACCTCCCTAGGTAACCCATTCCAGTGCTTCACCACCCTCCTAGTGAAAAAGTTTTTTCCTAATATCCAACCTAAACCTCCCCCACTGCAACTTGAGACCATTGCTCCTTGTTCTGTCATCAGGTATCACTGAGAACAGTCTAGATCCATCCTCTTTGGAACCCCCTTTCAGGTAGTTGAAAGCAGCTATCAAATCCCCCCTCATTCTTCTCTTCTGCAGACTAAACAATCCCAGTTCCCTCAGCCTCTCCTCAGAAGTCATGTGCTCCAGACCCCTAATCATTTTTGTTGCCCTCCACTGGACTCTTTCCAATTTTTCCACATCCTTCTTGTAGCATGGGGCCCAAAACTGGACACCGTACTCCAGATGAGGCCTCACCAATGTCGAATAGAGGGGAATGATCACGTCCCTCGATCTGCTGGCAATGCCCCTACTTATACAGCCCAATATGATGTTAGCCTTCTTGGCAACAAGGGCACACTGTCGATTCATATCCAGCTTCTCGTCCACTGTGACCCCTAGGTCCTTTTCTGCAGAACTGCTGCCTAGCCATTCGGTCCCTAGTCTGTAGCAGTGCATGGGATTCTTCCGTCCTAAGTGCAGGACTCTGCACTTGTCCTTGTTGAAAGGTCGACAGACTTGGGCTCGTGTTAACGCGCTGAAAATATCTGCGTAGACAGCGCTTTAAGCGCCAGCTCAGGCTGGAGTCCATCCCTCTCCCCAGGCGTCAGCGCCCAAGGCGCGCCATCTACACAGTTACATTTAGTGCCCAGGCGTGAGCTCGAGACTGTCGAACCAGATGATTCCGCGGGCTGTGTAGACGAACCGACTGAGTGAAACTGTGGAGACGAACCCGGGCAGGAAAGGTAAAATACTGGCTGCCGCCTTCTTTCAGCGCCACAGGTGGCAGGTGCATAGAACATTTCTGGCACGCTCCATCTAGCCTGGAGATAAGGAGCTATAATGCTCACAGCACAGAAGCAAGGCGTCTCGTCTGGTTATGGGGCAGATTATGCTTGGCCATGGGGTAGGTGGACGACAGGGAGAAAGGAGGGGGAGCTTCCCCGTCCTTTTGTCCCCCCACAAAGGGACCAGCAACAATTGCAGTCCCTTCTAGCACCACCAGGGATGCTGACCACCCCAAAGAAGCGGGAAAGGAGCCCACCAGATAGGTCAGAATTGCTTGAGAATCCTTCCGGAAGTGCTCTTGGAGAGGGCGGATCCCACTGATTTCAGCAGGAGCTGTGGGCGTGTATCTCAGGGCAAGATTCCACCCTAGCTGTATGTATGGCCCAATATTATGGGCCTTACTCTTCCTTCAGGCAACTGAGTTCATCTGCAGTAGGACAAACTGTAACACCTTGCTGGGGTGCTGATGGTGCAGAGCACTGACAAGAACAGGCCCCGAACCTGTGAAATCTCTACAGTCTAGGCCCCTAGAGTTTCAGAATCAAAGCAAATGTCCTCTCTCACCCAGACACACCAGAGGTTTTTCAGGTGGATTCCACAGGAGATGTGACCCAAGCTCTCTAGTATCTCTCCCCCTGGCTGTATCAAATATTGCTCATGATCTTACCGGGATGTTTAGAAGGCCCAGACACGGTCACTTCAGCACTTCATTCAGCTCCGACTCTTGCTAAAGTTGCCGGGAGTTCCCTGCATTTAATCTTAAAACCCAGGCTGCATTCTAAGCATAGCTGTCTGCATCGTGTTTATAGACCCCTGCTCTGATTTGCAGACCTCCTGGGTGCACAGAGCATGGATGCCAAAGAGAAACGGCTCTGCGGCTCATTTCCTTCACTGCCACTTGTAGCTCCACTAGGCAGTGAAATTAGCACCAGACTGGCAGTCCCGGTTGGTTACCCAGTCTCTTCGACCCATCCAGCAGCATGGCACCAGCCGTAGGGAGAAATAATACAGAGCAAGCACCAGGGCGGTTTGGGGCTGCCAAGGTGCCATCAGATGTAATGAGACATGGCCCTAGGCCACCGTGCCCAGATGGCATTGGACTGAATTGAGGGGAAGGCGTGCCAGGAGCATGGCAATTGGGGTGAATGCATGTCATGTAATTCTCATTGCTGGCAATCTGGCAATAGGCTCAGGGGGTGCTGAAGTGCCCAGGCCTGGTCTCATGCTAATAAAGAACTAATCGTCATAAGAAATGACACTGACAGTTGATTGTTAAAGTACGTTCAAAATCCCCACCTGCCTCCCATTCCCCACCATGCCTGCAGATCAGTTTCTGATCGCTCCTCTGCCCTTTTTCCTGTGAGTGGTGGAGGGGAAGTTAGTTACCTTTATGATACAGCATATTTAAGTCTTCATCAGACCCGGGTAACTATTAGTGTACGTGGCTGGGGAGGAAATATACAGCTCTGGAAGGATATGCTCTGCAATTCTGGCCCTCTGTTTTCCTCCTCTCCCGTACGCCCGTAATCTCCAGAAAAGCCTGTATAGCGTCACTTGAACAATAGGTAATAATTGTAACAATACCAACAACACTTTGCATCTCTAAAGCTTTCTTCACCTGAGGATCTCAAAGCGCTTGCTAACGATCGCCTCTCCCTGCCCCAGAGGATAGATAAGTATAACATCTAGCACTTTGCCATAAATGGCAAAGCACTGCCCATCTTTAATATATTTAGCCTCCCGTGCTCCATTTCACAGATGGGTAACTGAGGCACAGAGAGCCTACGCAACTCAACGTCACACAGGAAATCTATGACACAGCAGGGAACTGCACCCACGTCTTCTACATTAGGCTAGTGCCCTCACCACTGGGCCGTCTGGCTCACTTTGCACATGGGAAACCCAAGGCACAGAGTGGTTAAGCAACTTGCTTCAAGTCACCCAGGAAGTTAGTGGCAGACAGGGGACTAAACCTCATGTGTCATGACTAGGGCCCTACCAATTTCATGGCTGTGAAAAATGTGTCACAGACCATGAAATAAGCCCTTCCCCATGAAATCTGATCCTCCCCTTGCTGCTGGGAGTGCCTCGCTCCTAGCTGCAAATCCCTGCTGGGCTCAGGAGGGACAGGACTTGTCCTTCCCTTGCATGGCAGCTGTGGGGGGAAAGAGGGGGAGATCAGACCCACTTCCGGGTCCCTTTTGGGTTGGGACTCCCACTGTTATAACGCTGTGAAATTTTAGAGGTAAACAGCTGAAAACATGAAATTGACCAATTTTAAAACCCTTTGGCTATGAAATTGATCCAAATGGACTGTGAATTTTGCAGGGCCCTAGTCCTGACCCCCTCTTCTCTCGCCAATAGCCTGCTTTCCTGCATGCCGTGCTCTGTTTTGGAGTGGAGTGTAAGGACAGAGCTATGGGGCAGTAATGTCAAGTTAGAAGGCGAACAGATGGCACCAGATATACAGGACCGACGATGTTGGAATGGAAGGACAATAAATGTTTGCAATGGGCCATTAGGCAAGGCAATTGAGGCAAAAAGATCCTGGGCTGGCCCAGTGTGCCTTGAGATGCTCTCCTGGGGGGGCGGGGACAGTGAATTGAAACCGATGAGCCTAAATGGACCAAATGGCGTTTTTAGATCTACCATGTTTCCGTTTGTAACCATGGTCCTCATCAAAACTCTATCGCTTGGAACTTGTCCCTTATTTGAATAGCTACGGCTGCCTCTGCATCCAGCCCTCAGTGTCATTATGCACTGGAGGAAAGTGAAGGGAATATCACAGCATCCGGATTGTGGAGCTCTAGGTGATGGGTCTTGTCAATTTCAGGGAGCAGAGTTGCATTCTGCTGTCAGTCAGGAGTAGCCGAGATTCACCCGCCATTGCCACGGCGACCAAGAGCCCCGTCAAAGGTGAATTTAGTCTGAGAAGCAGGACTAACTTCCTAACAGTGAGCTCAGTCAGGCAGTGAGATAACCTCACAGGGATGCGATAAAAGTCCCATCTCTTAGGTCCTCGTCGTCCCCCCTCTGTACCCATCTGTTGTCTCTTGTCTACAATTGTAAACTCTTTGGGCCAGGAACTATCTTTTGGTTCTTTGTTTGTACAGCACCTAGCACAATGTACCCCTACATGCCACATGGTGATGATGATGCTAGTCGTTCTCAACCTCTTACATGCAGTGACCCCATATTACAACAGACAAAAGTTTCCGGATTCCCCTTCATGTGGCCATAAACAAAAAGCATTCCGGCACACATCACTGAAATCTATTTGTGACACTACCCCCTCGTAGGGCCCAAGTCTCCTCTCACTAGCACTAGGGTAACTCTATTGACTCCACTGAAGTTAATCTTGATTTGCGCCAGCTGAGGTTCAACCCCAGGGTATTTCGACTCCTCTCGTGCACAATGCCTCGGTGAGCAAGTGACCATGTTGAAGTCAGTTGCTACTATCACATCCCCCAGCAAAGAAATCAGCTACTCACTGGGCACCAGCCCTAGCCTTGCACAACGTAAGAGTTATTCATGCCACTATGGGCCGGATCTTCACCTGGTGCAGGTTGGCATCACTCCATTGAAATCTGGATTTTACTGGTGTAACACACACACACGCTGGCATTATACTGCCCCGGCACATTTTCCATCTCAGAGGAGTTGAGTCACATTCACACACCCTTCTGTCTATTGTCTCCAGCACACGAGGAGGAAAGCTTTGTGGTGAAAATCCATGATATGTTACATACCCATCTAGCTAAACATGTAGTAAATTCAAGCGGAGTTCTATTTGCCAGGGGCACTAAGCCTTCTCCTGGAATACCCCTAGTGCTATGCCAGTCCTACCAGTCAGATTTCCACACTGCCCCCAGGCCCCACTCCCTGCTCTGCTAATATTAAAAGATATGATGAAGTCATGTCAGGAGTGCAATCAGATAAGACATTGTGCTTCATATTGGCTAGTCTGGCTGCCTGGGAAGAATCTTAATAAAAAAAAATCTCCACTTGACAAATAGCATTTTCATTCAGGTAGCATCTGCTGGAATAGCTGGAGATGTCTGTGGTTTTCTGAAGTGGTCTGAAGCTAGTCAATGAAAAGCCTGTTCTCTGAGCCATCAAGAGATGAATAGAAAACTCCACTGCAAAAGGGTTTTCTAAAAGATAAGGGGGATTTAGGAGCTGGTGGGCTTTTAATTACATTTTAGGGTAGCACCAGCCCGCAGCGTAGTTGGTGTGAACTGGAATAAACTCCACCGCTGTGAATGCAGCTACACCGATTTTAACCAGCCAAGAATCTGACCCACCCACTGTGTTCTTATCTGATTTATTTTGGCACACAACAGCCAACCCCCCCTCCATCTTTTGTTCCCAACTCATGACGCCCCTGGAGGTTGATGCACTAGTGTCATCTATAAAGCGTGGGGAGAGAGGGAGCCTTAGAGAGATTTTGTTTCATTTTTGCAGACTGCAGAGGTAGGGAACAGAATCATTTGACTCTCAGACCTCTCTCCTACACTTGTCTCCAGTATCTAAGCTCCGCTTTACATGCACAGCTTCTGTTGAGCTTGGTAAGTGCCTCTAATGGCAGGACTGGAGAGGAGGAGCAAATTCCTCATGTCTCAAGGGGCAGCAAAGTTTTGCTCAACCTTCCTGGGACACCAGGCGATATGGCAGGTTACCTTTAGCAGGAGGACAGCGATGAATGTGATGGTGAAGGTGATCATCACTTTGGCATATTCCTCGGAAGACAACTTCTCCTGGCTGGGCATGAAGCTCTGAAAGGAAAGGGAAGTGCCCATGATAGTCATATGTCTTTATTCCAACATCAAGGGCCAGATGAAATCAGTTGACAATTTTGGTTTGATTCCTTGGAGACACATTCCTTGCTTTCCCTCTTACCAGGGAAAGCTTTCATGACTTAAAGGACCAAACATTCTGGTTCTGCTGAAGTGGGAGAGTAGTAATCCATAAGGGACCGTTTTTCATTTCCTGTTGATAACCAAGTGTCTGCCAATGCTTTGAGGCCTGTATCGGGGCTTTGATTAACCCTGGCTGGATCTAGCCCCCACCTTTGATTGCACCCACTCTGATAGGGATATGTGTAATAGCAGGTCTATGGGCAAAATGCCTTGCTCTGATCAGCAAAGGCAGATCGGGGGCGGGGAAATCAACCCCCAACATATTTAGGCCAAAAAATAAAATATTTCGGCCAAAAACAAATATTTGGATTCTGAAATCCTGCTGCAGTGCTTCCTGGGAGCTATAGTTCAGGTGCCTCATGCTCCCATTCTCTTCAATAGGCCAGGCTCCCTGGTCAGACTACATCTCCCATGATGCACCAGGCTGTCCCCTTTGTGCATCAGAAATATTTCTGGTTTTGGCTGAAGTATTTCTTTTTTTTGACAAAATATTTCAGTTTTCAGATGCTCTATTTTTGAACAAAAACATGTCTGCAGAAAGCAGACATTTTTCATGAAAAATCTAGTTTCACCAAAACCTCAATTTTCCACAGAAAAACAGTTCTGACGGAAAATTTTCAACTGGCCCAAATATTTTCACTTAATCTTAACTCATTGATTTGTTACCTAAAAGTCTGATCCCAACCCATTGAAGTTAATGGCATTTAAGCTTGTGGCTAAAGTTAAGCATGTTTAATTGGTTTGCTGAGTAGGCCTGGACTTGGTACGTGCTTAGGTTAGGGTAGTCAGGTGTCTGGTTTTTGACTGAAACGCCCGATTGAAAAGAGACCCTGGTTGATCTGGTCAGTACTGCTGACCAGACTGTTAAAAGTTTGGTCGGCGGCGCAGCGGGGCTAAGGCAGGCTCCCTGCCTACCGTGGCTCCCTGCGGCTCCCGGAAGCAACATCTGTCCCCTCTCTGGCTCCTACATGTAGGCGTAGCCAGGGGGCTTAGCACACTGCCGCTGCCCCAAGCACTGGCTCCGCAGCTCCCATTGGCTGAGAACCATGGCCAATGGGAGCTGCGGGGGGAGAGCACCTGCGGATGGGGAAGCGTGCAGAGCCACCTAGACACACCTCCTTGTAGGAGCCAGACCGGGAACATGCCGCTGCTTCTGGGAGCTGCTTGAGGTAAGCGCCGCCCGCAGCTTGCACCCCAACCCTCTCTTGTGCCCGAACCCTCTGCCCCAGCCATGATCCCCCTTCCGCCCTCCGAACCCCTCAGTCCCAGCCTGGAGCCCCATCCTGTATCCCAAATCCCTCATCCCAGATCCCACACCCCCAGCTGGAGCCCGAACACCCCACACACCTAAATCCCCTGCCCCAGTCCAGAGTCCCCTCATGCACCCTGAACCCCTCATTTCTGGCCCCACCCTGAAACTCACCCCGCCAGCCCAGAACCTTTACCGCCTCCCACCCCAAGCCCCTCCCTCATCCTGGAGCCCCCTCCCAACCCCTTTGCTCCACCCCCAGCCCGCAGCCCCTTCCTGCACCCCTACCCCCTTTCCCAGCCCAGAACCCCCTCCCGCACCCTGAACTCCTCATTTCTGGCCCCACCCCAGAGCCTGCACCCCCAATCAGAGCCCTCACCCCCTCCCACACCCCAACTCCCTGAGCCAGCAAAGTGACAATGAGCAAGTGAGTCAGGATGGGGAAAGCAAGAGACAGAGGAAGGAGGGAGTGGAGTAAGTAGGGGCCATGTCCTCAGAGAAGGGGCGGGGCAGGGGTGGGGCCTCAGAGAAGGGGCGGGGCCTGGGTGTTCGGTTTTGTGCGAGAAGAAAGTTGGCAACCCTAGCTTAGGTGCTTTGCTGCATCAGAGCTGTAGTGAAGGTGTGTCCTCAGTTGTGCTTTTAAGAAATGATGACTGCACAAGCAAACTGTTAGGGAAGGGCACAGTTATGTTGATTAGAAAATCCTACAGACAGAGGTGAAAGTAAGCCGGTACGGCCCGGTACTGTGTACCGGTAAGAGATGGCACACAGCCAACCGTACTGGTAGGGGGCAGCTTCCTCAGGACCCGGCAATTTAAAAGGGCCCAGGGCTCCAGTCCACTACTACCCTGGGCCCTTTAAATTGCTGCTGGAGCCCCAGGGTAGCGCGTGCGGTAGCAGCTGGGAGCCCCGGGCCCTTTAAATCGCCACCGGGCTGCGCAGAAGGGCTGGCTGGGGAGTCTGCCCCCAGCCCCGCCCCTTCCACCAGAGGCCACACCCCTTCCACCAGAGGCCCTGCCCCTTCTGGTTGAGCCCCCCCTCCACCCCACACACACCTTGCTCAGGATCCCGGCTGCCCTGCGTACCAGCAAATCCCTTAAGGTACTTTCACCCCTGCCTTTGGCACTGAGTAGAGCAGAGCTGGGGGTGCTGCTCTAACAGCAAGTATTAAAGAAACATTTTTCATAACAGAAAAAAAACAAGATGAACATTTTGCTGGTTTCCCTAATAGGCTAACGCACAACATGACACTCGCTGTCCAGGCTCATGGTTGTCGTTCATTTATTACCTACCTCTTGGTTCACCGAGTGGAAATTGAGGTAGTTTGGGACCTCCATGTAGGAACTACAAAGGGTTAAGACGCTCAGACAGAAATCCAGTAATTGCACGGCCAGGAAGGGAACCTTCGTGTGTGCTTTCTACAGAGACAAAAATGTCAGCGTGATCACGGCTTTAGTTTTTGGTTAAATGAAAGAGCCATATGGCAGGACACATAGCTCAGGGGACAAGGTTTGGGGGGGAAGGGGCGGAGTGGGGGCGGGGCTGGGGCGGAGCAGGGGCGCAGGGGCTGAGGGGAAGGAGTGGGACGGGGGCAGAGGCAGCTTTCCTGGGCCCTGCTGTGCGCAGACCACGAGGGGCCAGCTCAGCCGTCGGGGGGATCGGGCTGGCTGCTGGAGCCGGATGCAGCACGCAGCTGCGTAGGGCACCAGGAAATTTGGGGCAATTTGGTGCCCTAAATTTCCTGGTGCCCTACGCAGCGGCGTAGTTTGCGTATGGGTAGGGACGGCCCTGCACGCATGTCAGCATGGGCTGTACAACACCCCCCATCCCTGGGACCCTGGATCAGCGAGCCCACGCTGCCGCGGCTTCCGTGATATTCTTATTGGGGCTAGCTAGAGCAAAGCTAGCTCGGGTATGTCTGCACATGTGACAGTCACACCTCTGACTGCCATAGAGACACACCCTGACTGCCAATGGAGAGCGGGTCCCCGGCATGATTGTTAACCCCCGTGCAAAGTGGATGTAAAATGTGGTGTTTTACCCCCGTTTTGCACTAGGGCACCTGACAGCACGAGGGGAAGAGCAATAGTGAATCAGGCCTGTCACCCATAAATGTTTTCCAAAAAACAGTCCAGAAAGTGTAGTCTATATGCAGGCCAAAATTCTTCCGACTCGGGGAGTTGGGGATGTGCACAGGAGGGGCTAATGTTAGGCACCCAATAAATGGGCTGAATTTCATGCAAAAAAACAATTTTCAGAGTTTCTGGGCTCCTGTTGATGGGAGCTGCTGGCTTTCAACGCCAGGCTCTGCAAATTGCTGCTGATTTTGATGCCCGAATATCATGTTTGATGCTTATTGTTTAGGCCTCAAGTTTGACTTTTGACCAGAGATGAAATATATGTAATTAGTTATCAATGGCATGAGAGGAGAATTCATCACTACGGTTTCCCTTTAAAGTACTGTTTAGTTCCACTGTCAGACCTCTTGACGGTCCATCATCTTAGACACAAATGTTCCCCTGGCCAACCCTCAACCTGCTGTCGCTTTGGTTTTATCGCTGTCCATAAATTACATCAAGTATGATGAATCAGGCAAGTGAGGTTATAGGAAATGCGATGAATATTAAATGAATGACTCCTGCAGTGGGGCAGAGAGTCCAGTTAGAGAGGGCTGTAAGACTAGCAGTGGACTTTGGGGGTGAAATCCTGGCCCCATTTAAATCAATGGCAAAACACCCATGGAGTTCAGTGGGGCCAGACATTCACCCCTCATTCATATAGCGCACCACGTATCCTGCTTGGGGTACTATGTCAGCGTAGATCACTAGCCTATCTGCCTTAGGTATTTATATAGCCCTATCACAGTATCATCGGAGCACCTCATCATGTAGTTATCCTGTGAGGGAAGGAAGTACTAGCAGCCCCATGGTGCAGGTGGGGAGCTTAGGCATAGAGAAACTATGTGACTTGCCCAAGGTGACAAAGGAAATCTGTGGCAGAGCAGAGACTTGAACCCAAGTCTCCAAAGACCCTGGTGACAATCCTAACTACTGGACTAGCCTTCCTGCTTCTCTGGGGCCTTTGTCTAGTCCATCAAGTTCAGTATCCTGCCTTCAGGTATGGTCCATTGTGAGGTGTCCAAGGAGGGCAAAACCACTCCATAAATGAAGCTAACCTAGTAGGATGCTCATGTCCAGAGTCTCCATCACGTATTGTGCTATAGATCTGCGCCCCGGCAGCCTGAAAAGTGGGTTCATGTTTCTTACTTACCACATGGCTAATGGATGCAAAGGACAGCATTTCAGGGATCTGAATGTAGGAACTGAAGACTGTGAAGAGGGTGAGGAGAAAATCCATGATTTGCAAAGCCAGGAATGGAATCAAGAGGCGTTCCCTGTTCTGTGAGAGAGAGAGAGAGAGAGAGAGAGAGAGAGCAGGCAACTGATTATTTCTATTCAAGTATGATTGATTAGAAAGTGCTATTGTGCTGTTATAGCTAGAAAATTTTACACACACACACACCCTGGCAAGAAATTCCACACCTAACTCTAGATATTAATGTGACGGGTGTGTTAGAAATTTACCTATAAACGTGAGAGCTGATCAAAAATGGGGTTTGTTTTTGGGGGGGGGGGTTTTGCCATGGAAAATTTAGATTTTTTTATGGCAATTTGAAAGCTGAAATATTTCAATTTGGAAATTTTACCACTTTGGCTCATGGGAATTGTAGTTCGGGGCCCTCAAGCTGCTGTTCTCCTCTATAGGCTAAGCACCCTGGTCAGACTATATCTCCCATGATTCCCCATGGTTTCTCTTATTGGAGAGGGGGGGCGGTTGCATCATGGGAGTTGCTGACTATGGTGCATTATGGGAGATGTAGTCGGACCAGCCCATATAGGCGAACAACTGTCATTACACACCAAGGCAGCATTTCCAAATCATGATAGTTTGGGTTTTGGCTGAAATATTTCAAAAAAATCTTACTGGTCAACGGAAAGCAGACTCTCGGCATGCAAAATTCATTTAATTGAAACCCCAATTTTCCCTCAAAAATAATTTTGAGGGACAATTTCCCCCTAGCCCTAGTAGGCACATCCAGACGTTGAGCAAGTTTGTCAGTGACCAGTTCAATGGGTTTGAAATTGTAAATAATCTTCCCCCCCTCCATCCCGACAAAAACAAGACTGGACGTTATTTTAAAACGACATACCTTCACCACGCCATAGAGAAGGTAGAAGCTGATGATAAACAGCATGAAGATCAACAGGAAGCTGGTGGTGATGTCCGCTAATAAATAATAATAATATTAAGATCCCAACGCAACATTTCAAATCGTGGGCCGAATCCACTTAGTCAATCACTGCACAATGGAAAATTTAACTGAGTTAAGGACTGGAGGATTTGGTCCCATAAGTCAAAGCTTTTACTTCAACATAATGACTTCTCCTCTTGTGGAATTGAACGCAGGACCTTCACTGCTAAATCCAGTTGCCTCCATCCCATAAGCTAAAGAAGCACTTCTGCTAGAGGCCACCAGTAGTAGGCTCTTACCCTCTATATGGAGCAGCTGCTAGCCAGGGACATGACACAGTTAACCAGGGAATGATGTAAAGATATGTTGTCAGTGGAAGATAAAGATTTTGCACAGGCTGTTAAGCTGTGCAAATTGTCTCCCAAAGCAAGTAGCAGAATCTCCATCACATGGGACATTTACTTCTGGGGTGGATGACGCACTGGAGAATAGACTATAAGGGGAAATCTTAATACGATCTTTCCATGTCCAACTTCTGTGATTCTGTCGACTAAGGCTAGGTCTATACTACCCGCCTGAATCGGCGGGTAGAAATCGACCTCTCGGGGATCGATTTATCGCGTCCCGTCGGGACGCGACAATCGATCCCCGAATCGGCGCTCTTACTCCACCAGTGGAGGTGGTAGTAAGCGCCGCCGACGGAAAGCCGCAGAAGTCGATTTTGCCGCCGTCCTCACAACGGGGTAAGTCGGCTGCGATACGTCGAATTCAGCTACACTATTCACGTAGCTGAATTTGCGTATCTTAAATCGACTCCCCCCTGTAGTGTAGATGTACCCTGAGACTCATTCTTGGGCCTTGCTGTATCTGTTCTTCCCTAGACTCCCTCAGCACCCGGCACCTGTGGTTTGTATTGCAGGGGGCTTGAATGGATGGAATCATGTCTCTTTTGCTCCCAAACACCCTCACATGAGGAATCAAATCTGGATCCACAGTGCCAGACCTGAGTTCCTATCTGCAGAATTCTCCCTTCCACTCCCCAGGGCAGGGAGCACCACTGCAGGTGCTACAACAGCCTACGGTGTGCGACAGTAACAACAATGCCCCCCTTTTCCTTTATAGGGGTTTCGGCTTTTGGATCCTGCCTCCCACTCACATGGGAGGATTTGGCTGGTGAGTAGTGACAGAAGCACTAGACATGCTTCCCACTAGACATGCCTCCCTTTCCCAGCCCTAAACCCATGCTCTAAGCTGCCATAGAAGACCTCTGTGCTTATCTGAAGAGGATACCCGCCCCCCACCCCCGCACAGCCTGTCCACTTCGCTTGGGGATTTCGCTGCTGCTGGTGAAAGCTTCCCCAAATTGGGGTGTGTATCTCATGAGACTTTCCCAGTCCGTGATTTATACAAACACACACGCCAGCGAATGAATAAACATGCTGTATGGGTCTTTCTCTCGCTCTGTTTCTATGCATCACTGCTTGCTCCAGTCTCCCAGAGATACCCAGGAATTTCATGAGCAGGGAGAAGTATGTTACGAAATAAAAGTCCTCTCTCATTGGTATAAACAGTGTACGGTACCATGGTGGTCTGATGAAGCTTACACTGGGCCTTTGCAACCATAGCGAGGGGACTCATAAAAAAAACAGGTTTTATTTGCCTAATGTGTATTTTGATTAACTTCTGGCCACATCAGAGCTGGTGTGCTGAATGCAGCTAGAAGGGACTTTGAATGACTCCTAATGTTCCCCTTGAATGCAAAGAGGCCTGTTTCTATTTTATGGCCCAATAAACTGGCCGGGGGAATGCAGGCAGGACTCGTAAACTGTGGTTTTAATAGTCACATTTGCTGATTGCTGGGGATGGATATTTAGGTTGTTGGGCTGCTGGGACACTGGAGAGTGCTGCTTCTGAACAGCTGGGTTCAAAGGCAGGGCAGGATTGGCAAGAGAAATAAACCTAACGGTCCTTCAAACGGGTTCTGCCTTCAGTGCGGGTGGTTTTGGTCCATATGACAAAAGCTGCATGCACCCTGGTTTCCTGTATAGCTCTGCTACTTCCCCATGATGATTCCATCAAGATTGTGGTGACAACTCCCAGGCATTATTACCACAGTGATAAATGTTGATATATTAATTAAAACAAAAACAAAGGAAATTAACCCACCACAAATGGAATTAAGGCGTGTTAGAGATCTGGCCTTTCCAAGAGGCACAGAGGCCAAATAAGGATGCAACTCCCATTGAAAGTCAATGAGATTTGGACACCTCATGCCTTCAAAAATCTCCCCTGTGCGGGTTAAGCTCTTCTCTTCCGCTATTGTTTGTTTTATATTTCTGTAGTGCATGATATCACACATCAGAAATGTGCAAGTTGTTTCTGCAGAGCTTTTGAGAACTATAACGAAATTAGAAGTTTAAATACAGATGTGTGCACTTTTGGGGGTTAGCCCCTTCGTTAATTTGCATGGGAAAGCAAAAGTTGAAGAGGTGTGAAATTGGTTCCCAGGAAATGGTAGTTTCACAACATTCTAGGGTATTGTTAACACACTCCACTCTGGGGCAATGTACACACAGAACAGCAGGAGTTGAGGACAAGTGAGAGAACCATTTTTTGGGGGGGGAAGGGAATGAATCTCCCAAATCTTCTTCCATTTCTGTATTTGAATTCAAGCTGAGCATTGTGCAATGATTAGACACATTGTTTGCACTTATAGTTTCTGGAACTATAAAGATCGCTCTTTGTTGTATTTCCAGTCCGACCAGAAAAAGAAATGCCAGAGATCTCATGAGTAGAGCTCTGTGAAATATTTGTGATGCACCTTGAAATGCAAGTGTTTGGGATTTCATTGCAAAATTGCAAAATATTGCAACTTTGGGAAGGGAGTGGGTGGAGGGAATATATGCCAAATGTGGCCTTTTTTATTTTGTTTTGTTAAAAAATAGTCGTTTTCACACAAAATCATTCTATTTTTAAGCAGAAATCTTAAGGTTTGTGAAACTCAGTGTCTAGCTTGGATAACAATTTATTTTTGTATGGAAACTTCATGAAAATTTGACATCTCAGTCTCCCCTGCAAAACTGGCCATTTAATTCAGGGTTTGTAAAACGTGAAATGTATTGTCACTAAATGAATTTTTTTTTCCAAAAAAATTTTGGAAACAAATCATCATTTTTACACATCACTATTTGTGGGAACATTTTATATTCCATTTGACAGCGGTTCAAACACTTTTGCTAAGCAGACTATACATTTATGTGTACAACAATGCCTATAGACATGACAGGTAGCGCTGGTTGAAAAAAAGTAAAAACAAAATTGTAGGAGTTTTCTACTAGTTTTTCAAATTTCATCCCCCCGCCCCCGAAATGTTAACATTACAAATTTTGAAGAAAAAAAAAACATTTTGATAATTGAAAAATTTCAATCAGCTCTGTAACTAATAAAAAACTCATAAAAATTCAGCAAAAATTGGTCTTGTTTTGGTCAAAAATTGCATTTTTGCAGAAAAACATCATTGAAAACTTGAAATCAGAAAAATTTCAACCACCTCAGGGCTGTTATGAGTTTTAATCAATTAATATTAGCCAGAGGCTTTGAGATTTGTGGTTGGAAAGCTTTCTCCCAATATACAAAAAAAGCACGGGATTCTTACAAGGGCAGAACACGGAGTCACGGTCTCAAATTGCAGTGGGGAGGTTTAGGTTGGATATTAGGAAAAAAATTTTCACTAGGAGGGTGGTGAAGCACTGGAATGGGTTACCTTTGGAGGTGGTGGAATCTCCTTCCTTAGAGGTTTTTAAGGTCAGGCTTGATTACTATTTACTCCCTAATTTATGTATCTGTTTTAGGTTGGATCTGGGTCTGAAGTTTTCAGCTCATGACCTTCAGTTCTAAACTCCAGCATCTGACAACTGGTTTGAAGAAGATTTGGAGAAGAAACAACTTTGGATTGAATGCACCCTCTCAAACACAGCCCCCTCAGCTTCTCCTCTGGCTTCTCTTCCATCTACTGAACCTACCAATAATGTAGTAATCCTTGTCCAGGACTTTGCAGTAGCCTTTCCCAGAAGCCACCTCCACCGAGTACTCAATCAAGAGCAGTACGCTCATGACCTAGAAGGGCAAAAACAGAGGAGACCGTTATGCAGGTTGCCTGCCAATTTCTTATCAACCAGTTTCCAGAGATCACTACTGCTTGGAATGCCTACTGGACAACCCGCCTCAGAGTCTCCAAGTGCCATGCAAACATTAATGGTTTGAAACTGCTCTGTGAAAGACTGAGGGGAAACCGAGGCACAGAGTGAATTTGTGGGAGAGGGCGGGAAAGAACTCAGTCAGCCCAGTCCTGTGCTTTCACCATAACACTGCTTCTTTCTCAACCCCTTTGTAGGCTCTGCGGTGAGGAATTTATTTCAAACATCAAAGGTTGTTGATGTTCAAAAGAGCTTGGCGCTCATGTAGGCCTAAAGAGAAGTGGGTGGATTTTCCAAAGAGCTCAGCTCAATTTAGGGTTATCACCTTTGAAATGCAAAAAAACCCAAGAACGCCTCCCCAAGGCAACTCTTCAACCCCCACCCCTTCAATAGCCACTTACAGTATCTAGAGAGATAACACATATAGATAAGATTGACAACATTGTACTTCTCCACACTGTCCTGTGACTCACACACGTGTGTGTGTGTGTGTGTGTGTTGCTGGGCAGAAAATGCTGTATTTTCAACAGTTTTGATCTGTTATCGCTTAAACTGGGAACACTGGACACAGACACTTTTAACATTAGATAACAACACTGTGATAACAATGCAAATCTTTAGACCCACGTAAAAAAACTCCCGGCAGATTAAAGCATTTTTCCGGCAACTGGCAAATCTATAAAAAAAAAAACCCGGCCAGGCTGGTCAAATACTGACCAGGTCGTAACCCTAATCACTATGGGAGCTGCTGGAGGCGGAGAACTTTTGATAGTACCCTCTGAGTGATGGCTGCTGCCTGTAGGCCTGGCTAGAGAACAACAATTCTGTTTGGTTAAAAATGTGGAGGCTTTGGAATTTGTTTTTGTTTTGGAGCAAAAATCAAGCCTTTTGGATTCTGGCATGAAAAAACATAGGTGAGACAACCCCTAGAATAGCCTGACGGGTGAGGCACTCCGCTGGGATGTGGGAGCAGCCGGTCAGTCAGAGCAGGGAGCTGAACTGGAGATGTTCATCCTGAAAGCAGCCATCATAAACTACAAGAGGAATTTCCAGATTAAACTACCTGGGAATAAACGGAGCCCTTGGTGACAGCCCCTTACTACTCCTGGTGTACCAGAGAGTTAATGTCCCGCAAGTCAATCCAGAGCTGCATCCCACTACAGGTGTGCTGTGCTTGTATGCTGGATGTCCTGGGCCGTGCCTGTACATTGTGTACAGCAGGTGTCTGGGATCTCAAACTCCCTCTGGGAAGGGAGTATTTTCACTTGTGGGCTGGCAGTATCATAAAATGAGGACCACAGCAGAGCTCCAGCCGATAAAGCATAAATAAAGCACCATTATTTCTTACTTGTTTGGTGCTTTATTGAAACTTTCAACATCACTGGGTGGGAAAATAGGCTCCCCTTTCAGCCCACTGCGCTTCCTGCCTTTGTTTCTCTCCTCCAGTCCTGTCATTGTATCTCTTCTTCTTTCTTCCCTCTGCATTTCCTTCTCTGTAGCAACACCCGGCCCATGCAGATTTCACTGCCGTGCCCTTTCCCCATCCCGTTGCCAAAAGGTCAGCCAGGACATAGCTTGGGTGACACTTAAAGTGCCATTGTTTGCTTTCAGAGGTAGCACTCCAATGGGACCACAGTCGGGTTGACACCTCGCAGAGCCATGGTTTCAGGCTGTCTGCAGACTCAGGAAGGAAGTGCCGCATTGCTTACCCTTGGAAGGTTTTCTTCACATTCGTCGGGGTGAGTAACTTGGTGAGGGGGCTGGGCTTTCTTAAAATAGAAATTTAGATGCGGCAGAATTTGAAGACGCGGCATGAGCTCCATAAGGACTCAGCCTGTAGCCCATACGTGTACAAACCCTGGTGTTTGTCGTATGTGGACCACGCTTGTATGTTCTGAGCCGTGCATGTACATTGCGTTATATGCCACGATCGTACATTGCATACTAAGCCTGTATATTATGTATTCCGGTTAATAAATTACCTCCTGTTTCTCTGTAGCCATCTTGCTATTACCCTCCCAGCTCCTTTGTTACTGGCCCTCCCTGCAGCTGCTCCGCTCATCTGGAAAAACTACTTGAGATTTCGAAGACTTTCCCATTCTGCACTGGGACAAAATGGAGAGAGCAAGAGATTCTCCGCAGAATGGCTTTGTGGGTGGGGCAGTCACTTGGAACGTGGGAGGCCAGAGTCAAGTCCAGCATTTGGAGGGAGAAACTTGCACTCTGCTCTTTCACAGACCCAGTGAGCAGGGCCGGCTCCAGGCATTAGTCCACCAAGCATGTGCTTGGGGCGGTGGCTGGAGGGGGGTGGCGCGGCGGGGCCCCAGCCGGACTTGCTGCCCTCCCCCTGGCACTCTGGCTGGTCAGGGAAAGCGGAGAGCCCCGGCCGGGCTCGCCGCCTTGCTCCCGGCGCTCTGGCTGCCGGGGGCTCTCCACCCTTCCCCCAGCGCTCTGGCCGCCGGGGAGAGCGGAGAGCCCCGGCCGGGCTCGGTGCCCTCCCCTGCCACGCTGTGGGGGTGGGGTGGGGTCGGCGGGTGGTTTTTTTGCCTAGGGCGGCAAAAAAGCCAGAGCCGGCCCTGCCAGTGAGCACCTTAATCACTGAGCTAGAGAATCTCTCTCTGGCCCACTGCATATGGGGGAACAGCTCCAACAGGAGATCTTGAGAAAGCAAGACAGAGACTGACTCTCTCGTTCAGGCATTCACCAGAGATGTGGGACACCTGGATTCAAGTCCCTGCTCCAAATCAGGAAGTGCAGGAAACTGAATCCAGGTCATCCCTAAGCCATGTGAGACCCATAGGCCTCCAGATAATTAGCAATTTGTGGGGGAACGCTCTGGTTTTGACCAGAAAATTTCATCCCTCATCGGAGAAAGTTTTGTTCAAATTGATCCGTTCCCACAAAATGTTTCGGTTTTGATGAATCAGATGGAAAAAACATTTTGTCGAAAAATTCCCGACCATTCCTACCCATAGCAGGACACGGTGGTGTTCCCCAGAAGATCCAATGTTCTGGGATACTCCTGGTGCCAGAGGCAGCACTGGAGGGACATGCTACTTAAACTACCAGGTTCATAAGACATCAGCGAGTGTTGAAGTGTTGTCAAGAAGAAGCAGATGAGACAGGCTATGAGCTCAGCTAGACTTCACAGATCTCTCTGCAGAGCTGATCATGAGATACCGGACCCTTTGACAGGCACAGGAAGCATGATCATATCCCACACCGAGATAAATAATTGCGTACATTCTATCTGGCTCAAACAGCTTCTCAGAGTATTTTGAGAAAGTAAACTGAAAAATGATGTGGAAGATGACGGACAGGAAGAGCTGTGGTTTGTACTTGTGTTTGCAATGGGTGTATACAGGAAACAACACTGAAAGTAGCAGATAGAGAAGCGATCAAGCCTACAGCTGTGTGTTTAACTGAGCAGAAGAAAATGTACTCTTATCTGTAATGTGCCTGGAGACTCCAAACAAGCTCAGAACCCTGTTTTGCTCCACGCTGTGTATAGTAAGAGATGATTCCTGCCTTGAAGAGCTCACAATCGAAATACACCAGGCAAAGAGTGGGAGAAAAGGAGGAGAACTGTTTCCACTTTAGAAATGGGGAACGGAGGCTCAAAGAGACCCCAAGATCACACAAGAAGCCTGTGACAGAGACAGGAATCGATCTCATGTTCCCTGAGTCTCAACTGGTGTGAATGCAAGAAAAACAGGATATATAATTATACATGGAAGAAAGAATCTTGTGTAGAGGACACCCATTTGTTTTCTCCTGGTCTATCACATAGATATATCCATTTGTACTGTGCAATATCCCTGAAGTGCTAACGTTACATGCTACTTTTTCTGTGCGGGAACAAGCTTTGCAACTTTGTTGGGAGGTGTTTGAGGACGGAAGAGCGCTCAGAGCTTTCTCTTCCCTTGTTGCTGCTGTGAGGTCAACGCCTCAAGGGCTATTGTGGGGAACAGAAGAGGAAATGACTCTTTTAGATTTCTGTGCAACAGGAACTCAAGTGAAACAGTGGATCTGAGCCTGCTGAACATTAGGGGAGTTCACTTTTGGTTGCAGAACTGAATTTTGCAAATAGGCCGAAACGGTGGGGTCATCAAATCCAAATGGCTGTGAACTCTAGGGTAGTTCCCAGTTGGATTCAAAATGGAATCGCAGTCTGGATCTGAACTTCACAATGCAGGCTCATCGCTAATATCTATAAAAAGGGGGAATTCTGCAGTAAGAGGTCCAGGTTGTCCTCTCATTCTCAATGGCAAGAATCAGGAGTAACTGCTGATGTAGCTGAAGGTATATTGGAGTAAAGCCAAGTGCATGTCAGAGGACAATCCCAACTTGCTAAACTGAAAGATTAAGGGCTTGATTTTCATTACTTTAAAGCCCCTTTAGGCTGCCAGAGCAGTGTAAAGGGGTCTGAATACAGCTTCATGGATTCCAAGCCCAGAGGTCTGAGGCTATCCTAGATGATCACTATGGTCCCTTCTGGCTTTGCCGTCTATACTCAGGCCCCTTTACCCTGCTCCAGAAGTCTAAAGTGGCCTTAATGCAGCGGTTCTCAAACATCACTGCCCCATGACCCCGTTCTAACAACAAAAATTGCTACACGACCCCGGAGAGAGGAACGAAGCCTGAACCAAAGCCCGATCCCCGCTGCACCGAATGGGGGGGGGGCAAAGCCTGAGCCCCACCGCCCCAGGCGGGGAGTCCAAAGCCGAAGCTCAAGGGCTTCAGCTCCAGAAGGGAGCCTGTAACCTGAGCCCCGTTACCCTGGGCTGAAGGTGGTGGGGCCCGGCCTTCAGTTTCAGCACCGGGTGTTGGGGCTCAGGCTTTGGCTCTGGCCTTCGGCCCCAGCAAGTCTAAGCCAGCCCTGGTGCCCCCATTAAAATGGGGTCGCAACCCACTTTGGGGTCTCGCTCCACAGTTTGAGAACCGCTACCTTAATGTCATGAGAGTCAAGCCCTTAATCTTTCTGTTTAGTCAAGCATGATTCTCCTATAGCCCAAGCACTGTGATACCAATGCACCTGCTTTATTCCCTTCTTATTTCCCCCTTGTGAGTTGGTTGCACGGAGACACCGCTGCTGGGGGAGGTGGGGAAGTTTTCTCCAAGAGGCGGGTCCTGCATTTGAATCTGCACATGGGTAAGGTCACGCTTGCTCTAATGTCTCATGAGCCACAACCCCATGCCTGCGAGCACCACAACCATAGGCAGGGACTGAATCTGGGAAACGTAGGCAGCAAAAAGCGATGCCGCCGTTCCTGGAGCTAAAGAACTCCCCCAAGGGAAAACAGGCAGGTAGAGTCACTGAAGGGAGGCCCACCACATTGCTCTGCAGCGCATGGTCCGGAACCCACCGCTTAGGTGCACCAAACACCACCGTGAAGGGTGTCATTGGGGAATCTAGATAGCTGAGTACGAGCCTGGGAGGCAGGTACTCTGTCTGTGTCCTCTATGAGCTCCACTCTTGCTCATGTTTCCAGCATCCGTCCGTGTTTCTACATCAGCCATTTCGAGAAGCAACACAGATAACAAAGCGGGCGGTGAGATTTCACCTGCAAAAGCCGGAGGGAATAAGGAAGCATCTGTCAGAGAGGCAGCTGAAACCGCTGTATAGATGTGGCTCTGGCACACTGCCTACTCTCACAGCACTGCAACAGCATGTGCATGGGATGGTCTGGGGGGGAGGGGGCGGCACCTCAGACAAGCTGCGAAAACATTGAGAAAATTAATTGTTACAAAAATTAAAGACGAGGCGAAAGAGCCACACGAAGACTGTTCTGGGGAGGAATCAGCCAGGCCCCCGAAGAATAAAGAAATGTCCTATTATGCTGGTTTCCCTGATAGGCCCCCATGTGTTACTTGTTGTGCGAACCCATGGTAAGAAACAGTCCCGACCTTAAAGAGCTCCCTATTTTGGCCACTGGGATTAGAGACAGAGAAATTAAGAGTCTTAGTTAAGAAGTCTACCAAAGCTAGGCACTAAATCAAGATCACCTCCAGTGGAGACCAGCCCAACCTTCTGCTTCTCCTTCATTAATTACTCTTGGAGTAAATAAGCCATGAAGGCAGCTTGGGACCTTCCATTTCAGATGGACCGGCTTTAGCTTTCAGGGAATGCAGCAGCTTCCACCATGGAGGGCGACTAAAAGCAGGAGGGTTGAATGGATGGAAGCTGGAGATGGGGGCCGTGAATGGTTTCCAGCAGCCAGAGGGACCTTTATCTGGGATCACGACCCACACTTGAGTTGCATCCTTGCTACAGCAGTGGAAGCTAGCAGCGAATCTAGATAGCGTGCCTGCCTGCCCGGAGTGCCCACCTCAGGATGTGCTGGAGGGGACAGTTTCTGGCGGTAGGGATGCAGGTCCGGCAGATAGAAGGGGCGCCAGCAGCAGGAATTATTCTGGCTGGGGACGGAGGTGGGAAGAGGAAGACAGTTTGGAGAGGAAAGGGGAATCAGAGCTGATGGGAGGGTTGGAGCGCTTTAGAGGGAGGGAGGTTGCTGAAGTGATTTGGTTTTAACATTCAGTTCCTCAGTGCAAGGGTGAAGGCTCCCTTGATACTATCGAGCTAAGGTGCTTCCATGGTTCCCATCCCTGTCGCATCTGAGTGTCTCCCAACCCCCCCAGGAGGCAGAGCAGTGCTGTTACCCCCACTGTACAGATGGGGAATCGGGGAGAGAGAGCGAGTGACTTGCCCGCAGGAAATCTGTGCCAGAGCCCTGAACACCCACATCTCCAGACTCGCTCCTTAATCACAGGTCCATCCTTCCCTCCTAGACAGAACCTGGGCAATATTTCTTCCCACTAGCCCAACTTCCCCATCACCCTCACCCCCGTCCACACACACACACCCTGTTCAAGTGGGGAATGAAAAACCTCCCTCCACAGACTAGCAAGCAGGGGGCCAGGTGCCACTTAGCGCCCTCCTTCAGCTGCTCTGCGCGGGCAGTGCGTAGAAAGCACTGGTCTGCCTGGCTTGGCTTCTGGTGTCAGATAACTCGAGCCCTTCCTGGGGGAATTAACACACCCCTGCTTCATTTTAAAATTTCTGTGCTAAGCACCACGGCCCCTGTTCAGCAGGTGTTAATCCCGGGCCTGCGCTCTGTCTCACATTCCCTCCATCTTCCCATTCATTGGAGAACATCCAGGATTTAATGCCACAGTCTGTGGACAGCTCAGCAATGAGACAAATCTAATTTACAGGAGCACAAGACACTGCCACAAAGCCTCAGCGCTGGTGTTTGATGGCGCTACTATCACCAAGCATCACTGGGATTCATCACGGGGGTCCACAGCAATAACTTGTACTGATACAAACGAAGAGTATTGATGCAGCAAATCATCCAAGTACCCGCCAGGCAATAAATCCACTTTCCCTTTCTCCTGTGCCCAGCTGCAGACAGACGATGAAAAACACGGGAAAGAAAAGAAAATCTGCGCTCGTATTTTACCTTTTAAAGTGCTGATGCTAGACAGCTTTCTCTGCAAGGAGACAGCGTTCGGTGTGAAAGAGACGCACCGTGCCAGCGCTGTCGGTGCAGACAAACCAGGGATGAGATGGGATCACTGTGTTGTGTACGCTTATGTTGTGGACTGATTGGCACCCTCTAAGCAACCACAGATAGAGAAATAGATGGCTGAGCAGAGATAGACAGACGGACAAGGTAGGGGTGGAAATACAGTATGTTTTATTAGACCAGCTTTGTTGGTGGAAGGAAAAAGCTTTCGAACTTCACAGAGCTCTTCCTAAGGTCTGGAGAAGGAAAAAGATAGATGGAGGAGGTGTATGGGGATAGATAGATAGATAGATAGATAGATAGATAGATAGATAGATAGATAGATAGATAGATAGATAGATAGAGGGGGTGTATGGGGATAGATAGATAGATAGATAGATAGATAGATAGATAGATAGATAGATAGATAGATAGATAGAGGGGGTGGATGGAGATAGATAGATAGATAGATAGATAGATAGATAGATAGATAGATAGATAGAGGGGGTGGATGGGGATAGATAGATAGATAGATAGATAGATAGATAGATAGATAGATAGATGGAGTGGATGGGGATAGATAGATAGATAGATAGATAGATAGATAGATAGATAGATAGATAGATAGAAGGGGTGTATGGAGATGGAGAGAGAGAGAGAGAGAGAGAGAGAGGCAAAAGCCACCAAGTTTGTGACAAAAGAAGTATGCAGGGAGAAGCGCTACTAGAACAATAAGCATGTTTTCCACACTCTGTAGTGGGCAGTTGCTTGTGTCAATGCAGCTTTGCAGGGGGCTGGTCCGTCCCTCACACAAGAGCCAGGCTTCCCACTAGCTATGGAAGCATGTTTGTTGGTTTGTTAAAGTCACCCTTGAAAAGGACCCATTAATTTAATCTGCAGGAGGGAAAATGACAGGAGAGGCCTGCAAGCCCGAGCAGCCTAGGTCCAGAGGCTCGCCCATTGCCCCGCCTCCGCAATGCACAGGGGCACCCTGTGACTGGTTAACTGGCATGCATAAGGCAAGACCTGTGACTTCAGAACCGCAGGCCCCTCCGCCTGAGTGGGACAGTCTGAGAATCACAATTCAGTCCCTGCTTCCTGGCACCAAGGGGGAAGTAAACTGCACCAGCTGTTCCCCGGCACAGCTGACTTCCTCCTCCACAACAGCTAGCCCAAGGGAGGTGGGGAGTGCCACACCCCGCCCAGCCCACTCCCCATCCACCTGCATGGGAGAGAGAGCAGCAGCCCACCCCATCATGGAGGGTCTGATGATGCGGGTGGCCTATGCATGGCAGAGGAGGGTGATGTATTCCCCCTGACTCCCCTGCATGCAGGCTGGCCAAATCCCACTCTGAACCCCACCTCCACCCAGAGGCCTGGGTAGGCTGCAGCATTGTCAGCGCCCTTGGTCCTTTTATTGGTATCCGGTGAGACACTCAATTGCTTTACCTCAAACTTTGTTGAACACTTAGAGCATCGACTATGGAACTATTCTCTAAAAATACCTTTTTTTTATCATTGAATAACAATATCTGACATTGACTGATGAAGAGCCAAAGAGCTTTACAAAGGAGGTCAGTATCATTGCCCCCATTTTACAGATGGGGAAACTGAGGCACAGGATGGCAAAGTGATTTGCTTAAAGTCACCCAGGAGGCCAGTGGCAGAGCCAGGACCAGAAACCAGGTCTTCCGAGTGTCAGGCCAGTTCTCCAGCCACTAGGCCACACTGCCTCCCCTAGTATTACATTTTTCCTGGTGACCGCAGCAGGGTGGATCAGCGCCTTGCACTGTGCCACAATTACTGTTTTCTGCCCACCATCAGGACCACTGATCACAGCTTTACAAAGAAGCAAATAAATATGGACTTCATTGTAATCTTAAAACGGTCCCCTGAAATGACTTTGGGCTTCACTGAAATCCCAATGGAATCTTCCCACTGGCTTCAGTTGCCTTAGGGTAAGACTCTATGTTCACTGGCCTGCTGGAAAAGGGGAAAATGGTCACAAAAATTTTGATATCTCCTGGATTCATGGATTATATCAATCTCAGCTTTTTCTTTTCTTTTTTTTTTAAGCACCCTCATAATAGTGGAGAAAAGCATGATGGGCATGTACCGTAAAGGCCCAACAAACCGAAGGCAAAAAACCAAACACGGACTTGATTATGTTTTAAAATCACAGGATTTGTAAAACCAATCTCAGGGTCTTTTGGGCAGGGCCAGCTCCAGGCACCAGCTTCTCAAGCAGGTGCTTGGGGCGGCCGCTCCGGAGAGGGGCGGCACGTCCAGGTATTCGGCGGCAATTCGGCGGACGGTCCCTCACTCCGCCTGGGAGCGAAGGACCTCCCACCGAATTGCCGCCCGCGATTGCGACTTTTTGTTTGTTTGTTTTGTTTTTTGTTTTGGCTGCTTGGGGCAGCCAAAACCCTGGAGCCGGCCCTGCTTTTGGGGCCTGACGCGTTGTCTGTGAACATTTGGCTTTGGCAATGGTGCTAGAGAATCTGACAGCTTGCTAGGTTGCTTATAACCATCGACGTCACCTTCTGCAGATGAGCTTAGAACCATCGATAACACACACTACTCCTGTTTGTAGCATGCTTATAAAATCGATTGCTCACGTATTAACCCTTTATAATCCAGCTATACATGGGATCTTAGTGACTGGGGCAATTCAGGCTTCCACGCTGATTTCCCATTAAACGTGGGTCAGATCTCAGCTGGTGCAATTCGGCACAGTTCCACTGAAATCAACGGAGCGACGCCAATTTACACCAGCTGAGCATCTAGCCCGATAGATACACTGTGGACCTGTGTGTTGCTTTTAAGCCATGGCTTTGTGCCGGGAGGGGTGACGCAGCTGCAGCGCACTGGGGAGTCTGGCAATCCAGCCATCACATGCAGTGCTCATGGGAGGCACAGAGGCGGGTGCATGCTGCACCCTTCCAATGGATGGCGACGCTGCCTCTCCAGAGGAGGAACCAGGACACCCCACCCCTTCCCAGTCCAACAAATGGCCTAAAAACCACTGTGTCTCACTGCCTACAGGGCGACCTCTCGAGGCCCCGCTCCTTGGTTGTGCGCAAAAGGGGCGCAGGGCAACTGGGGAGGGGATTTGAAGCCATTTTCGTACTCCCCCAATCCTGGGCTGACTGTGCAATGTGTCATAGCCTCAGCGTGAATTACATCCACCAGAAAGATACTCGAACTATGCCACCAAACAGCACTTACAATAGCTGGGGTTCACTGAGGTGCAGAGGCCGCCCGAGCGACATCCTATTTCCCCTACTCCCCAACCCCCACAGCGATAATCCTCCCAGGACAGCCATGGCAACTTTACAGAGACATGATATTCAAAGAGAAAGCAACTGGGAACCGGGTACTATGTCTAAAAGCTGTTAGAGAAATTAAAGTAGGGTAGCCATGTTAGTCTGTATCCACAAAAACAACAAGGCGTCCAGTGGCACCTTAAAGACTAACAGATTTATTTGGGCATAAGCTTTCGTGGGTAAAAAACCTCACTTCTTCAGTTGCCAATGTTTTTTACCCACGAAAGCTTATGCCCAACTAAATTTGTTAGTCTTTAAGGTGCCACCGGATTCCTTGTTGTTTTTTTAGAGAAATTAAAAACATTCACAATTTTACCTAGATACTGTTTATAGCCCTGATCCATACACACACACACACACACACGCCCACACCTCACTACAGATTCCTAACCTTAACTTTTACACAACCCTTTGCATTGTCATCCCACTGCACAATCCGTAACAAATGGATCCGCCTGTCTACGCTGAAAGCTCATATGATTCGCAGCACAGCATTTGCAAAGGCTGACACTTGAGCGGCAGAGGAGAAACAGGAAGTACAGTGAATTTCCATCGGCTCTGGCAGAAGAATCTAGTTCAGAAAACTATCAGCACAGACAGTAGGTTTCTTTTTTCTCCTCTCTTTTCCATCGCTCTTAAATCATCGGCCTCCCCCCCACCTCTTGGGAACACAGAAAAGTCAACACTTTGTAAACTGGGAAATCAAACAGTTCCCAGTTTTCCTACCTGTACATTTATTTCGTAACTTACCATGTGGTAGATGCCAAGAGTGACTGTTCCAGTCTTGATGTTGAAGCAGCAACATTTCGGGGGCGTCTGGGGAGACATTTTTGATCCCT